>NC_056693.1:30731000-31062000 GCF_018350215.1 Panthera leo | reverse complement strand
TACTATTCGCAAGAAGTTGAAGAAGAGTGTCTGTTAGATGTGGAGTTGTAGACTCCAGTATACATTATTCTTTCCAGAAATGTGGATATAACATGGGGATAAAATGTGTATCTAGAAAGAGATACATCTGTGGCTCCTGAGTGGCTCAGCTGGTTGAGCGTCTGACTTTCGATTTCAGCTCAGGTCACAATCTCACAGTTTATGACTCTGAGCCCCACCGTGGGGCCCCGAGCTGACAGTGAGGGGCCCTTTTTGGGATTCTCTCTTTCTCTCTGCCCCTCCCCCGCTCACGTGCTTGCACATGCACTCTCTCTCTCTCAAAACAAACTTTAAAAAAAAAGAGATATATCTGTTTAAAAAAAAGAGCTTTGTAGAAGTATAATTAACATACTTTAAACTGCACGTGTTCAAAGCATACAGTTTGGTGAGTTTTGGGCCCATGGATACACTGTGAAACCATCACCATAATCAAGACAATAAACATTATCCATCACCCCTAAAAGTAGGAAAGTATGTATTTCAATAAGCTGAAGGGAAGGAGCCAGCAGAAAGAGAAATCAACTTTAAAGGAGAGAAGGTAATAAAGCAGAAGCAGAGGAACAGGAAGAATCCAAATATTTACCTCAGCTGTACTTTCAAAAGCCTTTTCTTCTTTTTTTATTTTTCCTCTTCCCTGGTACAGGCTATATTCTAACTTGAGTTGTAATTTTGTTGTTAATAAGTGATGTCAAAACCAAGGACGAATTTTTGTATGATACAGTATTACTCACAGAAAAACAGTGTGGTCACAGAATTTAAGATTGAGACTCTTCACCAAAAGCACTTCGGCTTCCTACCACTTCAAAAGCCAGTTTGTATCTTCATATGTCAATATTTAAAAATATCTAAACTGTGTGTCTTCTCTTGCAGCCCAATTAAAGGATATTGCCTATGGCACCAAGCAGTATAAATTTAAACCAGAAATCATGCCAGATGACTCTGTTGATGAATTTGATGAAACCATTCACTTAGAACGAGGCGAAAACCTATTTGAAATCCATATCAACAAAGTAACCTTTTCTTCTGAAGTTTTCCAGGCGTCTGGAGATAAAGAGCCTGTCACTTTCTGTACCTATGCTTTCTATGATTTTGAGCTACAGACCTCTCCCATAGTGCAAGGCCTCCACCCAGAATATAACTTCACTTCTCAGTATCTTGTTCATGTTGACGACTTATTTTTACAATACGTTCAGAAGAATACTGTCACTCTTGAGGTCCACCAAGCTTACAGCACAGATTACGAAACACTTGCAGCTTGTCAGCTGAGATTCCATGAAATTCTAGAAAAAAGTGGTCGAATATTTTGCACAGCAAGTTTGGTTGGTAAGTACAATCTTATAAGCTTTGGATGTGTGAGTCACTAATTTGGTGTATAGGTTACTATGATGCTCTACATTAGTATCTTTTCTCGTACGGATTCAAGATCCCTTGAGGCTGTTGGACAGTGTTCTCTAACTGAGCTGCCCAGAATAGACTGGACTATCCTAAATGTCATTGAGGATATCAGTGCGATGGCTATTACTTTTTTAAAAGCTTCTAAGTACATGTATTTATTTACCGTATCGATACCCTTTTTTGATCAAATGTTAATTGTAGTACATTCATCAAATATTCTGTAAGATCATTTGTTATCACTGTTAGCAGGCATTGGAAATACAGGGGTCGGTACTAAATAAGACAGAGCCCCTGCCATCGTGTAGCCTACCTTCTAGAGGGGAAGACAGGCCATAAAACAAATATATATCTCATCAGATGGAGAAAAATGAACAGGATAAAGAGAGAGAGAGAAGATGGCGAGCTCAGACAAAGGCATCCCTGATGAGTGACATTGGTAGAGACCTGAGTGAAGATCCATGACAGGATCCGGGGAAAGAATGTTTCATGCAGTGGAAACACCAAGTACCAAGGTGGAGGGACAAGCATGACATATTGGAGGAGCAGCGAGAAGGCCAGCGGCTAAAGCAGGAAAGCGATTAAAACAACAGAAGGATGACTACACAAAATAAGGCCGTCAGAGGAAGGCAAATAGCATATGATTTCACTCCTGTGTGGAATTTAAGAAACAAAACAAATGAGCAAAAGGAAAAGGAGGAGGGGCGAACCAAGAAACTCCTTACTGTAGAGAACAAACTGATGTTTACCAGCAGGGAGGTTTGGGGGGGGGGGTTAAATAAGAGATGGGTGTGACGGAGGCACGTCTTGTGATGAGCACCAGGTGTTGTATGGAAGTGTTAAATCACTAAATTCTACACCTGAAACTAATATTACACTGTATGTTAACTGGAATTTAAATAAAAACTTTTTTGAAGATACACTATAAAAAGAAAAACAGAAAACCAAGGGGCACCTGGGTGGCTCAGTCAGTCAAGCATCCGACTTTTGATTTCAGCTCAGGTCACAATCTCACAGTTCAAGCCCTGTGACAGTGCGGAGCCTGCTTGGGATTCTCTCTCTCTCTCTCTCTCTCTCTCTCTCTCTCTCTCTCTCTCCCCCCCTCCCTCTCTCCCCCCTTCTCTCTCTGCCCCTCCCTTGCTCTCTCGCTCGTTCTCTCTCTAAATAAGCTTAAATAAAAGAGAAAAACTATGGAAGGACTAGATCATGCCGTAAAAACTTGTAGGTCTTGTAGGTCATGGTGAGGAACGTGGAGTTTTTATCTCTCGGTGATGAAAGTCATTGGAGAGTTTTGAGGGGGGAAGTGACATGATCACACATAGATTTTATTTTTTTTAATGTTTATTTATTTATTTATTTCTGAGAGAGAGCGAGCGAGCAGGGGAGGGGCAGAAAGAGAGGGAGAGAGAATCCCAAGCAGGTTCCATGCTTTCAGGTCTGGGGCTCAAACCCATGAACCGTGAGATCACAGTTAAGAGTCGGATGCTTAACTGAGCTACCCAGGTGCTCCCACATGTAGGTTTTAGAAAAGCTGCCTTGGGTGCCGTAGGGAGAAGAGTCTGTAGGGGCCAAGAGAGAAAATAGGACCATTATCAGGCTATTGCATTAATCTGTGGAGAGATGATGGTGGCTTGGATTCAGATGGTAATGAGCGAGGCACCTTGGTACAACCTGGCTGAGTTAGTTGAGCTTCAGGTTCTTGATTTCAGCTCAGGTCATGATCCCAGTGTCGTGGGATTGAGCTCCAAGCTGGGCTTGGAGCCTGCCTGAGATTCTCTCTGCCCTCTCCCCCCAACTCGCACACTCTCTCTCTCTCTCTCTCTAAAAAAAAGAAGAAGAAGAAGAAGGTAATGAGAACATTGACAAATGATTATTTTCAATGTATAGTTAGTTAACTGTTCCTTTAAGACTTGCTTATCAATTGTATGTAAGGTAATGAGAGAAGTGGAGGGCCAAGATTTCTGGCATGAACACCAAGGAGAATTGTGAGGCCGTTTATTGAGGTAGGCCTGAGAAAGGAAGGCCTGAGGAAGAAAATCAAGAATTCTGTTTGAACAAGTTAAGACTGACCTGCCTATTGGACAGCCAAGTGGAAATGGCATATGGGCTGCACTAAGTAGCCCAAAGGTCAGGGATAAAGATATGAAAGGGGGAGTCATTACCATATTGAATATATTTTAAGCCTTTAGCCTAGGTTATAACACATGGACAATGAATGTACAGAAAACAGAGAAAGTGGCCAAGGACTGAGCCTTGGAAAACCACAGAATTTAGAGTTCAGGAGGAAGAAGAAACACCAGCAGAGGAAAGTAAAGAGTAGCCAGTCACTTAGGAGGCAAACCAAGAGTATACAGTATCCTAGAGGCCAAGTAAAGAAACCATTTCAGAATGATAAGAGGGTGACTTAGCTTCCGGGGAAGGATTTTATTTTATTGATTGATCACAGGGGTAACATAAAAATCAAAGTCAAAAAATAAAAAAGTGAAAATTTTTGCCATAAAATCTCTCTCCCACTCCTGTCCCTCAGCTACCCTAGGCCCCCTCACCAAAGGCTACAAATTTTAACAAAGAAATTTTAAGCATATACAAGCAAATATGTGTATCCATAGATATTCTTGTTTTAGGACTTTTTTGTTTAATGATAGCAGATTCGAATAAAGTATTATATGTTGATGAGGATGATCCATTAGCGAGAAAGAAACCAATGAAGAGAATGGGGAAATAATGTTAATAATATGGTATGTTTAGGAAAGTTTACATATAGAATATCCTCTGTTCACCAAATATTGAGTACTCATTATGTACTAGTCCCTCTGGTAGGAATGTATCAATGGAAACCACAGCCCTGGCCCTCAAGAAACTTAAGAGTGCAGGTAGAGAAATAGGCTGGTGAATGGACAGTTATGTGAAAAGAGTCAATGTTCTAATGAGAGGATATCCTTCTTCTCTGGGAAGGAGTTCTTAAGTCCCCCAGGAGCTATAGGGGAAATCTTCACAGAGGAAGAGTGATGAAGAGCTGCCTGAGTCAAAAGGAGCACGGAGGGTGTATGGGGACAAACATCATGCAAGCATGGCTTGCATATATTTGGCACAGCTGTGGCATTTATCCCTGTACTGGTGGCACAGTAGAGAAGTGGAGAGGTGCCAAAGATCTCTTGGAAGTTGAATCACAATGTGGAGTATCACATTTATAATTTTGGGCTTTCATATTGTATCTGTCAGTCTACATTGAGTGCAACTTATTAAAAACAAGCTACTGTAGCATCAGAAAGAATCTGTGGAGTATTTAATACAGTGTTTAGTTTTTTCTTTATATTTTAGAAGGATCGAAACAGTATAAATTGGAATATCTCAAGCATAATTTGACATAGTTCTTTAATAATACTTAACATACAATGAAACTCATGCTTGCAGAAGTAACTTTATTTTCTTCAGCTCTGTTCTTTGCCAATCACACGTCATTCGTGCAAGTCATATATTATTTTACTCAGTATAAAATTTTAACAGTGAGTTATGCATTGGTTTGTAGGAACTAAAGGAGACATCCCAAATTTTGGCATAGTGGAATACTGGTTCAGATTACGAATTCCCATGGATCAAGCAATTCGACTTTATCGAGAACGAGCAAAAGCTTTGGGATATATAACATCAAATTATAAGGGGCCAGAGCAAATGCATTGGGTGAGCTGGTTGGACTTTAAGACATTTTTATGACACAGAAATTTTATAATATGTCTTTATATGTCATGCTTTAAACCAAAATCATTTTCTTTCATAGCCATCAAGTGACTCTTTTTAACTTTTTATTTTGAAATAATTATAGACTTACAGGAAGTAGCAAAAACAGTACAGAGAAGTTCTATGTACCCTTCATCCAGCTTCTCCCAGTTGTAACATCTTAAATAACTACAGTGCGCTCTCAAAACCAGGAAATTGACATTGGTATAATACCATTAACTAGGCTACAGACCTTATTCAGACTTTTCAGTTTTTATATGCACTCGTGTGTGTGTGTGTGTGTGTGTGTGTGTGTGTGTGTGTGTGTAGTATTAGTTCTGTGCAGGTTTATCATGTGTATATATTCATGTAACTGCCACCACAACCAAGGTACAGAATTTTCTAATACCACAAAAGAACTCCCTTGTGCTACCCAGGGCACTTTTGAAAAATAGAATTGCAGTTCTGTGAATTGGAAGTTTAAATGCAATTCCTCAGAGCAGCATTTCCCAAACTATGTTTTATGGAGCCTTACTGGCCATACTTCCAAAAGAATGCCATGATCCAATGAATGCAGAAAACACTAAAGTAGGCAAATTTAAATAGAGTCCTTGACTTCTCATGTATAATAAGAATCCCAAGAGGAAAGCATAAAGTATGCACTTGGGTTGAGTAACAAAGGAATAAAATATAGTTGAAACATTTTGGAATGTCTGCTCAAGTCATAGTTATCTTTTTTCATTTGGACTGCCGTCACTCCCAACCCATGGGGTTGAGCCTCCAGGGGCCAGATTTACGTTAAGTGATCCTGTTCTCTCCTACTATCCACCCGACTATTACTAATGATTCAGGGATATCCACCTGAACCCAGTTGAGCCAATCAGATTCTGCTTTTTTTTTTTTTTTTCAGGAATAGAATGTAGTAATTCATCACTTACATATAACACCCAGTGCTCATCCCAACAAGTGTGTTCCTCAATGCTCCTTTAGCCCTTCCCTCCACCTAACACCCCACTAGCAACCCTCAGGTCTCTGTACTCAAGAGTGTCTTATGGTTTGTCTCCCTCTGTTTTTATATCATTTTCACTTCTTTTCCCTTACGCTCATCTATTTTAAATATTAAATTCCTCATATGAATGAAATCATATGATATTTGTCTTTTTCTGATTTATTTCGCTTGGCATAATACATTCTAGTTCCATCCATGTTGCAAATGACAAGATTTCATTCTTTTTGATAGCCGAGTATTATTCCAGTGTGTGTGTGTGTGTGTGTGTGTGTGTGTGTGTGTGTGTGTACACACACCACATCTTCTTTATCCATTCATCTGTTGATGGATATTTGGGCTCTTGCCGTATTTTAGCTATTGTCAGTAGTGCTGCTATAAACGTTGGGGGGCATATGCCCCTCCAAACCAGCACTCCTGTATTCTCCGCATCCTTGCCAACATTTGTTGTTGCCGGAGTTGTTAATTTTAGCCATTCTGACAGGTGTGAGGTGGTATCTCATTGTGGGTTTGATTTGTTTTTCCCTGATGATGAGTGATGTTGAGTATTTGGTTTGTCTGTTAACCATCTGGATGTCTTCTTTGGAAAAGTGTCTATTCATGTCTTTTGCCCATTTCTTCACTGGATTATTTGTTTTTTTGGCTGTTGAGTTTGAGAAGTTCCTTATTGATTTTAGATTCTAACCCTTTATCTGATATGTCATTTGCAAATGTCTTTTCCCATCCCGTCGGTTGCCTTTTAGTTTTGTTGATTGTTTCCTTTGCTGGGCAGAAGCTTTTTATCTTGATGTGGTCCCAATAGTTCATTTTTGCTTTTGTTCCCCTTGCCTCTGGGGACATGTCAAGGAAGAAGTTGCTGCAGCTTAGGTCAAAGAGGTCATTGCCTGTTTTCTCCTCTAGGATTTTGATGGCTTCCTGTCTTACATTTAGGTCACTCATCCATTTTGAGTTTCTTTTTTGTGTATGGTGTAAGAAAGTCGTCCAGGTTCATTCTTCTGCATGTTGCTGTCCAGTCTTCCCAACACCATTTGCTGAAGAGACTGTCCTTTTTCCATTGGATATTCTTTCCTGCTTTGTGAAAGATTAGTTGGCCATACATTTGTGGGTCCATTTCTGGGTTCTCTGTTCTGTTCTATTGATCTGTGTGTCTGTGTTTGTGCCCGTACCATACTGTCTTGATGATTATAGCTTTGTAATAGAGCATGAAGTCCGGAATTGTGATGCCTCCAGCTTTGGTTTTCCTTTTCAGGATTGCTTTGGCCATTTGGGGTCTTTTTTGGTTCCATACAAATTTTAGAATTGTTAGTTCTAGCTCTGTGAAGAATGCTGGTGTTGTTTTGGTAGGGGTTGCATTGAATGTGTAAATTGCTTTGGGTAGTATCAACATTTTAACAATATTTGTTCTTCTAATCTATGAGCATGGAATATTTTTCCATTTTTTTGTGTCTCCTTCAGTTTTTTTCATAAGCTTTCTATAGTTTTCAGTGTATAGATTTGTCACCTCTTTGGTTAGGTTTATTCCTAGGTATTTTATCAGATTCCTTTCAAGAGAAAGCAAGACTCTCCATGCTTGGAACATGCTTGGGAGCCATAGGGCAGCCATCTTCTTGCTGTTAAGCAGCAAAGGAAAGAAAATGGGACTGGAGAAAGAGAATAATGAGCAAACACACAGAGAAAAATGAAGACTGGATTGAGAGGAAATTCTGATGGTTTTCCAGTCCTATTACCTTCCTAAGGCCCACCCACATCTGTGCCCTATAGTTCGATGAAATAACCATATGGGCTTACATTAAAGTCTCTTTTGTTGTATTTGCTAGACAGAATTTGTTTCTATAATTTTCAGTTAAAGAACTATGACTAATATGACAGATTCCCGAACTTAAGAAAGAATGGCACCTATTTCCTAGAGATTATCTTTCTGGACTAGTATTCTTCAGAACATACTTTAGAAAGTGCTGTAATGGAAAAAGGAATTAAAAATAGAGAGACCAGGTTATTTATTTAGTTTTGTAGTTTGTTTTTATACTTCCATTTTCTGGCTTGGGTGAGTCATTTGTTGGAACTCCAACTTTTGTGGGTAGATTTGGAGTGAGAGGCAGAAGGGATACTTTTTAAAAAAAATTTTAACATTTATTTATTATTGAGAGACAGAGAGACAGAGCATGAGTATGGGGGAGGGGGGGCAGGCAGAGAGAGGAGGAGACACAGAATCTGAAACAGGCTCCAGGCTCTGAGCTGTCAGCATAGAGCCCGATGTGGGGCTTGAACCCACAAACCGCGAGATCATGACCTGAGCCAAAGTCAGATGCTTAACCGACTGAGCCACCCAGGTACCCCAAGAAGGGATACTTTTTAAATCATTCCACTCAACATTCTATAGTTGAATACAAACCAGCCCTGGGAAAGCAGTATTGTGATTCCCTTTTCAGGCTTGCTCTCTCCACATCACCTATGTCTCTACCAAGGGCATTATGACTTTGGTTCTATTTTACCTTCTCCAGTTAACTTTTCTGGAGTCAGAGGTTCCAGATGCTCAACCCAGATTCAAAAATGCTGTGAAAGAGGAGCCTCTTTGTGAAAAGTAGAGAAATTTCCAACACTAAACTGAACAAGGCCCTGGAACAGTAACGTTTCTTTGTCCCAGGTCATCAACTATGGTGGACTTAACAATTAATTAGTGTATTTGTTTGCTAAAATACTTATGCACAGGCTCCCTGAACTATAGTTCCAAAAGGGGCCATAGAGTAACTTCTAGCTCTGCCTAATAATTCCTCTCACTCATCTTTCTTCTGGAATGTCCTCCCAGTTCTAGCTTTTTCTGCCCTCTAAGATTTATCTCTCACCCTGTTCTCTTGTTGTTATAGCAGTTGAACCTCACTATACTTGCTGTCTTGGGCTAATATATCTGCTTCCCCAAACACCATTGGTTGAGGATGAGGGCCAATCCAAATGTAATGAAATCATCTCTCTAGGTGGGCTCCATCAGGTTCACTGGATTCTTACTTAAGAGTGGGATATGATCTGAATAGCTGGATTGGTTGAAGAATTAGCTCTTAATAGTGAACTAGAGGACATTTGTCATTGGACCCATCTGTTAACTTTACTCGTTAGTCATTAAATAGAATTAAAGAATATCAGGTGTTGTTTTTTTTTTTTTATTTTTTATTTTAACAGCAGTCTCTCCATGTATACCCAGTCTTCTATGTTTATTGCAAATCACTTAAGATCACCTGTTCACACATGTTCTAGGGAGTATTAGTTTTGAGCAATTCACTGTGAAGTTGCAAATATGCAGTTCTTTGTACATTTACAAAATTATTTTGTTTGGGGTTTGGCAGCTGCTGTTGATCTTGTCACTGTATTATTATTATAATATAAATATGTATTTTTTCCAGTCAAGTCAGCAGGCGCCCAAAACTGCTCAGCTCAGTTCTACTGATTCCACAGAGGGCAACTTAAATGAACTTCATATTACAATAAGATGTTGCAACTGTCTGCAGTCCCGAGCAAACCACCTTCAGCCACACCCATATGTTGTGTACAAGTTTTTTGATTTTGCAGACCACGATACAGCCATCATTCCCAGTAGCAATGATCCACAGTTTGATGATCATATGTGTTTCCCAGTGCCAATGAATATGGATTTGGACCGATACCTTAAGTCAGAGTCTCTGAGTTTTTATGTGTTTGATGATAGTGACACTCAAGAAAATATTTACATAGGAAAAGCCAATGTGCCTCTGATTTCACTGGCACATGACAGGTGTATCTCAGGTAAGTGTATTTCTTGAATGTATGAAATTGTAAAAACAAACCTAAATTATACTTTAGTTATGGATATGGTCTGTCTATAACTAATCTTCCTAATGTTCTCAAATAATCCTCAACTTTGGGCCTATGGGGTTTTTTTCTAGTTATTTTTTTTAGTAGTTCTGCAGATTACAATATGTGTCTTAACTTATCACAGTCTAAAATTAATACTAACAGTTCCCCTCAAAGTATAGAAAGACTGCCCCAATACAATTCCATTTCCTCCCTTGTCCTTTGTGTTATTATTGTCATATATTTATATATAGAATGCCTATATATGTTGTAAACCCAACAATACAATGTTATAATTATTGCTTTGTATAACTTTTTGTCTTTTAAGAAATTAAGAGAAGGGACAATATATATAGGAGACTCTCACATTGACTTATGTATTCATCACTTCTGGTATTCTTTATTTCTTCCTGTAGATTTGAGTTACTGTCTGGTGTTGTTTCCTTACCCAATGTAGCTCCATTGCCTCCCTCTCCTTTGTGCTGTTATTATCATATACTTTTTAGTTTTTTATAAGTTAAACAATAAGAGTTTACTATTATTGTTTTATGCATTTGTCTTTTAAATCAGTTAAGAGAAATCTCAAAAAACATATTTATACTGTAATACATAATTACCTATGTAATTACCTTTATTATTCTCTATTCCTTTGTGTTGATTTGAGTTACCATCTGGTATCACTTCCTTTCAGCCTAAAGGACTTCCTTTACTATGCCTTGTAACTCAGGTCTACTGGTATGATTCTCTCATTTGTTATCTAGGAATGTCTTTATTTTGCTTTTATTTTTGGAAGGATAGTCTTGCAGGGTATAATATTAGTCATCAGTTATTTTTTTCTTTTGTACTTTGGGTATATCAGATGACTAATTTCTGGAATGTATTGTTTCTGATGATAAATGAGCTATTGATATTATTATGGTTTCCTTGCACTCGATACTGTTCTCAAGATTTTTCGTGTGTGTGTGTGTGTGTGTGTGTGTGTGTGTGTGGTTTTAAACAGACAATGATGTGTATAGATGTGGATCCCACTGTGCTTGTCCTATTTGGAATTTGTTGAGCTTCTTTATATGAGCTTCTTTATATGTAGGGTAACCTTATGTACCAAATTTGGGAAGTTTCTGTTTCTTCATTTTTGTTATGCCTTTTCTTCCCTCTTGGGCAGAAAATGTGTGGGCAGAACCATACATGTGTGTGTTTAATGGTGTCCCACAGTTCTCTGAAGTTTTATTCATTTTTATTCATTTTTTTTTTCTCTGCATATTGGATAATCTCTATTGGTTAGTCTTCAAGTTCACTGATTCTTTCCTCTGCCAGCTCAAATCTCCTATTGAGCCCCTCTATTGAATTTTTTCATTTTAGTAATTATACTTTCAACTCCAAAATTTCTATTATGTTCTCTCTTTTATAAAATTTCTATCTCTTTATTATATTTTCTGTTTTATAAGTCATTGTCATATTTTCTTTGAATTCTTTAAATGTCAATTTTTTAAGTTCTTTGAACATATAACAGCTGTTCTGAAGTTTCTGTCTGCTAAGTGTAACATCTAGACACTCTCAGAATGTGTCTATTGATGGCTTTTTTCCTATATTTGCAGCATACACTCGTGCTTATCCATAGGTGCCATGATTTTTTGTTGTTCTTTAAAATTGGACATTTAGGATACTATATTATAGCAACTCTAGGTTTCAACCCTCCCCTACTCCACAGGGTGGTTCTCTTGCTGTTTTTGTTTGGTGACTTGCCTGAACTAAATCTGTATCTTTCCCTCATTGTACCCACTGATGTCTCTGGTAAGGTTTTATTTGTTTGTTTAATTTTAAGTTTGAGTCAGCATAGTTTAGTGGTCAGTCATTGATTGGTGAAAGGTTGCACTTAAACACTTTGAGCTGGTTGGCTTCCCACCTTTTGTCTATGAGTTAAGGAATGGGTTGGGTAAGGGGTTTTCAAACTTCAGGCAGTCTACAAGTCTCGTGTTCAGCCAGGGAAGTAGCTTACTAGAGTCTGTTCTGACTCTTACTGTTGTTACTGAGTTTCTGTAGATTCTCTTAAATAAATGCTTCTCAATTTGTTGTACACCTTTGTTTAATTTCCAGAGCCGTTAAATGGTCCAGTTTTATTATTTCTTTCTTTTTGTGGAAAGGATTTACTGAGCTCTTCATTCGGTCATTCTAGAAGTCCCACCTGTGCCTGTAATAGAAGTTTATTATCTCCTTCTATTCCATCTATCATCTTTATTCTTTGGTTCTAAGGTCTAGAGTTGTTTTGTTTTTTCTTTCCCAGCCAGCCATTAAAAGATGTGTGAAACCCTTGAGTCAGAACAGACTCTAGTAAGTAAAGGAAGGATACCCCTGAAAAAAGTTATACTTGAAATATAGTTCTGTTTTTTTCAAGTCCAAGATTTTTCAGTCTGACTAAAATTTGTGACTCTATATTACAGTTACAGCTAGGTGATACTTTTTAAAATTACTATTTTAGATGGTTTGTTTATTTTATGGACATTTGTTTGCTGTGTTGCTATTAATTTGGAATAATTTAACAAATCCCAGTAAAATATATTTTAAATTATGATAAAAGTTATCATAAAATTATATGGTAATATGAAGTCTTCCTTTGATATATAAATTACTTGAATTTGTGAAGTTCTAATATATTTTTCTATAGAGACAAGTCTTTTGCAAGAATATTCAAGTCAAGATGAAGGTTGATTTTTGAACTATAACCTAGATAATATCTTAGCAGAAGGCTAAGAACTCTGAATAATCTCCGAATTTAATTTCATTGAATTAAAATATTTATAAGTTAATTTTCTCATCTAGGAGTCAGTATTATCACTGAGACCTTAACTTCTGAAAGCAGTCTGCTTGAGAGATGAACCTATCATAGATTATTTTGTCTTTATTCTCTAAGCCATTTGAGGTGTGAGTAAAAACCAAAATTATTTTTAAAGTCGTGGGTAGTTCTCTTTCTTCTTCTTTAATTCTTATGGTAACAAAATTTCACTCTAGCATTAATTAAAATTTTTTTCATAACTTGACAGGAATATTTGAGTTAACAGATCATAAAAAGCATCCTGCAGGAACCATCCATGTTATATTGAAATGGAAATTTGCTTACCTTCCACCAAGTGGATCTATAACTGAAGACTTAGGAAATTTTATACACAAAGAAGAGTCAAAAGTTGTTCAAAAACTACCTCCAACATCCTCTATTAGCACAATAGTTGTGAGTAACCGTGACTCTAGCACTAAAGAAATCGTTTAAAAAGAAAGAAAGAAAAAAATAGCTAAAGTCTTATCTAAGTGTATGTTTATCATACTCACTTTAATGTATTGATTTATCTTAGGCACCAACACCTAAACCAAGACAGCGTTTAACACCTGTAGATAAGAAAGTATCTTTTGTGGATATCACACCACATCAGAGTTCTGTAAGTAGTAAACACTGAAAATACTAATTTTTTTCTCCCATAATAAGTATTTGAAATACATGATATAGTTATACTCTACCTGATTTCAAAGGAAACCAGTGAATAAAATGCTTCTTTTTCCTTTAAATGTTAGCTTAATAATTTGGCACGGTTTAGAAATGTTAATTCTTCTTACTCTTTGATCTAAACCCTCCTTTGGCTCCATCTGTGTCTCCAGCTACTGCTTTAATCCTCTGTCCTCATTTATGGGGAAAAAAAATCTCTTCAAAAAGTTGTCTTAATTCTGTCATCCTTTCTTCGCACTGTTTCTTGAACTCACTCTAGGCTGATTCATCCTCATTTCAACCACCCGTGCTAAGGTCATGATGACTTTGACTTTGCCACAGCCAATAGTCAATTCTGAGTCCCATCTTTATCTCCCCATAACATCTGACACAGTGGAATACTCGCTTCCTCTTCACTTGGCCTCTGGAACACTGTGCCTTTCTTGCCCTCCAACTTTACCAGTTATTTTTCTCATTCCCTTGGACCAAATCTCTCAAGATTGAGGTGCCTCAACATTTAAACTGCAGACCTAGACGTCTGCTCAGTCTGTATCTACATTCAGAGGTCTTATCCAGTCTCATAGTTTGGGTTTTTTTTTTAATGTTTATTTATTTTGAGAGAGAGAAAGCATAGGCGAGGGGCAAAGAGAAAGGAAGAGAGAGAATCTTAAGCAGGCTCCACGCTGTTCCATGAACCACAAGGTCATGACCTGAGCCGAAACCAAGAGCCAGATGCTTAACTGACTGAGCCACCCAGTCACCACCAATCTCACAGTTTGGAACAACATCTAGATGCTGATACTCCCATATTTGCATCTTCACTCTTGATCTCGCTGCCCAATTCCAGATTTATTTTCTTCCTGCTTATTTCATATGCATTGGACGTCTAGTAGAAACCTAAACTTCACATGTCAAAACCCAGATGTCATCTCACCAACCCTCTTCCAAAATGTTTCTTTCATTGTTTCCCATTCTCATAAATGACTGACCATTCACCCAGTGGCACAGTCATGAAATTTCAAAGTCATCCCTTTGGCATTTCCTCTTTCACATCCCACATCCAGTTCATCCACAAAACCTGTCAGCTATACTTCCAAAACATATCCCGTAGTCAGTCATCTCTACTGTCACCACTCGAGTTACCATCATCATGTCTTTTGGACTTTAACAAAATAATAACTTATTTGTAGTTGACATATCTCTCACATAGGTAAAGGACATGAATCTTAAGCACACAGCTCAGTGAATAGCTACACAGCCACCACCCAGAGCTTAAAAAATACCTGGCATATACAGTGCATTTCATATATATGTGCTAAATAAATGAATTCAATAATTACTAGTCAGGCAGTATTTAATAGCTAATACTTACTGAGTGCTTATTATGTGTCAGACACTGAACTAAATGCTTTATGGCCACTGAACTCATTTAATTCTCACAACAACCTTAGGATCATACTAGAATTATTCCCTTTTAAAGATTGGGAAGGTAATGTTTACAGAGCTTAAGTAACTTGCTCAAGGTCAAAGTATTAGATCTGGGATTCGAACACAGGTAGCCTGATTCCTACATAAATGATCATAAATATAAAAAAGATGTGCATAGAGATGTCTGTTGCAGCGTTCATCACAACAGCTAAAAATGGTGAACCAGTTATATGTCCAACACTATAAAGTGTTGTGGTTATATATATAAAGTAAAGTGGTTCATTAGATTATGATACACTCATTTATTTTAATATTATGGTTTATTAAAAATTATGTTTACCCAAAGTTTCATACCAAGAGAAAATTTTATGTTGTGGTATTAAGGGTTTTTTAAATGTAACAGGATATATTGTATTTATAATGTAATTACTACTATGTAACCAAGAGATTTCTTTATTTGCATTAAAAATTAACCATAAAGAAAAAGGTAAAAAATAAAAAGAAATCTATTATTAACAGATACTATCATTGGGTAATGAAAATATGGATTTGTATTAATTTCTTTTGTTTTCTTGTTTATCTTTCACATTTTGTCTTATTTAATATTTTTTAATGTTTATTCATTTTTGAGAGACAGAGACAGAGCGTGAGCAGGGGAGGGTCAGAGAGAGAGGGAGACACAGAATCTGAAGCAGGATCAAGGCTCTGAGCTGTCAGCACAGAGCCTGACACGGGGCTCATACCCATGAACCATGAGATCATGACCTCAAGCCAAAGTCAGATGCTTAACTGACTGAGCCACCCAGGCACCCCTATCTTTCATATATTCTATATTGGACATGTTTACTTTTAAAATAGCAAAAATGATAAGCTGTACTTTAAAAATACACATCAGTTTATAAATCCTGGAAAATGATTGATTATAAATTGATTTTTGATACAGTTAAAAAAGAATGTTGATCATAGAAAGTACATTATCTATCCTAGTACATGCAGTTTTTTAATTACATGAGTAATGTATAATCATTATAGAAATATTAAAAAATACAAAGGAAAATTTAAAAACATTAAAAATAAAATTAAGTTTCCCCAAATCTATATGTCAGAGATGGAATTTAGGTGAATTTTCTTCCACACTTATTCCCATGGGAGTATACACATTGTTGGCTTGTTTGTTTTTTAACAAAAGCATGTACAACTATATGTATTGTTCCGTAGCTAGCTTTTCTACCCAACACTGTGTTGCGTACTCTCTTCGGTGTTAGTAAGTACCACTCTGTCAGTGTCAGTGCACTTGTGCAATGTCAGTGGCAGTGAGAGTGTCGGTAAGTACTAATAATGATCTACATTATTATTTTTTTCATGGTTACAAAGAACTCAGGTATTTGGATGTACCGTATCTTACTTAACTAGCCCTCTACTGTTGGACATTTGCATGACTTTCAGTTATAAACAGTCCTTCAGTGAACTACACTTGCCATTCTTAAATTGTGTATATACCATGATGAATAGCAACCATTGTACTGAAATACATTAACTAAATTTAGGGACAGATGGGTACCTACGATATTTACTCACATGTATATGTATATACGTGTGTGTGTGTGTGTGTGTGTGTGTGTGTGTGTGTGTGTGTGATGATGATGATTTGAGATTTAGTAATAAATGCAAAATAACATACATGCATGTTTTTACATCAATAAAAGGAGATAACTACTTCTCCTGAAGATGGGAAGGAAATTTCATCAGAAGTGGAGCATACACCAGAAATAGAAATTAATATGCCAACTCTTTCACATATTCCTGAGGTATGTATTTGCATTAAAATTCTTTCAAAAGGTTTATTTGGTTCTTAAAAGACTTTGTATTAACAGGATCAAGAAATCATAGCATTATCCTATTTTTGTGTACAACTTCCTGGGAATAGAAGGACCAAAAATATGACAAGGGTTGTAACAGCTACAATTATGCTGATATTAGCAGGTAGTAAATAGATATATGAATTAGAGTAATCTGTAAAAGTCATTTTGATGTTAATGCATTTTTCATTCTTGGTTTATAATAACGTTTTCATATATCCGCATATTATCATTTGTACAATTTTGGTGATTGTTTTCTAACGAATCACTTATGTGTAATGCTTGTCTATATATTTAAGTCTCAAGCTTGCATGCTTTATTAATCCAGTGCTTCAACAAGTATGTATACATGTGATCTAAGCAACAGTGTATCAGTGTGCTTTCATTTCTTCAGGTTTCTCAAGGAAGCAGTGTAACGAAGGTAAAAGAGAATACTGAGAAAATACAAGGAAGAGATGATGATGTGTCTTGTCTCTCTGAGGGTCAGCTTGCAGACCGAAGTTTGTCTTCTTCAGAAGATGAAACAGAAATAACTGAGGAACTAGAACCAGAAGGTGATTTTTTTTTCCTTTTTTTAAGTTAACATTATTTCCTTCTTTGCTTTATTTAATCTGTTAAGAGTATGCCTTTGTGGCGCCTGGGTGGCTCAGTCAGTTGAGCGTTCGACTTCGGCTCAGGTCATGGTTTCACAGTTCGTGGGTTCGAGCCCCGCGTCAGGTTCTGTGCTGACAGCTCAGAGCCTGGAGCCTGCTTCAGTTTCTGTGTCTCCCTCTCTCTCTGCCCCTCTCCCCACTCGTGCTCTCTCTCTTTCTCTCTCAAAAATAAATAAACATAAAAAAAATTTTTTTTTTTAGAAGAGTATGCCTACAGGGCATCTTCATTTAACAGTGGATCTACCTCATGATACCTATCTCTCGACAGAAACGATGGGACAGAGTTCAGTCTCGTCAGCTACGGTCGGGGGAACGACTGCACACCTTCTTATTTCGGCTTGGAGTGCCCCACTAGCATCCAAGTAGAACTGCTGACCACGTGTCCAGTTTATATTTTAAATAACTTCATATTCTCTGTGGGTGTTATAACTATCATCTGGATTATTCTAGAGAAATGAACTTTTTAAAAATTAAAACTAAGAAGTCAGACAAAAAAGACAACTCATGACAGTATTTAATTTCTATGAATATCTGGAACAGGCAACTATAGTGACAAAGCATTGAAGTCGCTCCCTGGGGAAGGGCAAATAGGAACAGAGAGATGCAAAATAGGAGTAGATTATCGGGGGCACGAGGAAACTTATGGAGTGATGGATACATTCACGATCTTAATTGTGATGATTTCACAGAATTATGTATATGTCAAAATATCAAATTTTACATTTTAAATATGTGCAGTTTATTGTATGTCAATTGTGCCACAATAAGACTGCAAAAAATTTTAAAGATGCTTTTAAATACTAACTTGATTTTTTGCACAGTATAATTGGTTAGGCTGTTAGAAAACACCTATTACCCTGTTCTCTTTAAAAAGATTATTTTTAGGGGCACCTGGGTGGCCCAGTCAGTTGAGAGTCTGACTTCGTCTCAGGTGATGATCTCACAGCTCGTGAGTTCGAGCCCCGCGTCAGGCTCTGGGCTGACAGCTCGGAGCCTGGAGCCTGCTTCGGATTCTGTGTCTCCCTCTCTGTCTGCCCCTCTCCCGCTCATGCTCTGTCTCTCTGTCTCTCAAGAATAAACAAATATTTTAAAAAATCTTTTTAAAGATTATTTTTCAATTTCACAACAAGCTATATTTTTATTATCTTTGTTTCTACTAAAACTGAACTTGGAATTTTCAGTCGTTTTTTTTTTTTTTCTCTCTTTCCTAAAATATAATTTAGGGGCGCCTAGGTGACTCAGTCGGTTAAGTGTCTTACTCTTGATTGCGGCTCAGGTTGTGATCTGACAGCTCATGAGATCAAGTCCCATGTCAGTCTCTGCGTGGAGAGCACAGAGCCTGCTTGAGATTCTCTCTCTTTCCCTTTCCCTCTGCCCCTCCCTTGCCTTGCTCTCTCTCTCTCTCTCTCAAAATAAATAAATAAACCTTTAAAATAAATGAAATAAAATGTAAAAGTAAATATCTTTGCTGCTAAAAAAAGGTCTAGACATAATTATCATATTGTTCTTTTAAGGTTGTCCTTATGACATATGCTTATTTCTGTCCATTTTACAAGGTATAATTGCTTTAATAGACTTAAACTATTGAGTTTTATTTTTTAACAGATGAGGAAGAGAGATCAGCGTCTGACAGTGATGAGTGTATTATTCCTGGTCCTGTCTCCGAGAATATCAAACAGGTCAGTAACTTGATGCCAGCTAGAAAATTGTGAAATAAAGTTGTTTTCATTCGTAGTGTATCAGTCTTCATGTATGAAAATCTTCCGACAAAAATATTTCTGGGAAAATGCTAATGTATTTTCACAATCTTACCCATACAATCGTCTGGTACAAAATAAATTTATATGTAGTTTCATAATGTGATGGGTGATAACTTCTAGAGTTAGTTTGGCTTACATGTTAACAATACCTAACAATAGTAGCTTTAAAAGTTAATTGATAAAACCAGTTGACTTCCCTGACTCCTTTTCAGAACCATTGTACAAAGGTATGTTAAATCACATCTCAACTTTAAGAATTCAAAATGTGATATTGCATTCAAAACTATAATAGCTTGCAAATGTGAATTCATACACTATTCATATCTAAATATGTCCACTGATAAACTATTAAAGTTATTTCATTTCTGCCAAAAAATTAAACCCTGTTAGATCCTGTATAGTGTTTACGTGTTTTGTAGCATATTGATGAAAAGCAGTATGTAAATTCAAATTTTGAAAAGAAAATTGTACTTTAATTTACATGGGAAGTATACCACTTAGCAGGGCATTTTTTATTTTACGGGGGGGGGCATTTTTATAAAGTAAGTGTAAGTAAAGTAAAAAGGCTCTAGCTTTTTCTGTTCATCTACATTAATTTTCCTGAAATGATTAATTGTACACCTTTTTTTAGAATTTCTACTTTTTGGGTAAGAATTGGAATACTTCTTTCAACTCTTAAAATTCTCAGCTTAACCTCTTTGCAGAACAAACCCAAATGCAAACAGAATAGTTCATCTGTCCAAAGTTTTATTACCATTGTTATTAATTATAATACCACCTGACCCATGCATCCTGATATATGGAGTCTTTTTTCTTCAAAATCAATAAATCAAGGAAGAAATCTTGAGTATGGTTTCCTGGACATTTTTGATAAAGCATTTAGTTCAATTAAATTTAGCTTTTTTGCTTTATCAAACCTGAAATTGTTTATCAAACTGATGAATAGAAATTCTATGCTGTCTATTAGAAAATTGTGATAATGGGAATTAAAGGGAAAATGGGCCCCTTGTGTGGATAGCCATTTGTATTAGGGTTTTCCAGGGAAATAGAACCAATAGGATATATATGTATAAATGTCTACATATAGAAAGATTTATTATAAAGAATTGAGCCACATGACTGTGGGGACTGAGAAGTCCCAGGATCTGCATTCAGCAAGGCAAAGACCCAGGAAATGCAATGGTGTAGCTCCAGTCTGGGTCTGAAGACCGTAAAAGTTGGAGTGCCAGTGGTACAAATTCGAGCTGGAGAGCAGGCAGGCAGAGACCCAACAAGAGTCACTGTGTTCCATTATCACATTCAAAGTCAGGAAAAGACCAATGTTGCATGTGAAGGCCAACAGGCAAGAGGAGTTCTTTTTGTTCTCCTTTTTGTTCTGTTTAGGTCTTCAATTGATTAGAGGAGGCCCCACCCACATTAGAGAGGGCAGTCTGCTTTACTCCGTCTACCACCTCAGATGTTAATCTTATCCAGAAACACTCCAAGGACACACCTAAGGCAATGTTTGACCTATGTCTGAATAGCTGGTGGTCCAGTCAAGTTGACAGATAAAATGAACTATCACATCATTTTATGAAGAATGTATTCTCATTACACCGAGCACAGTAAGCATGCATGTTGGAATCAGACATTTCTTCCTGTACATCTTCCTTAAGAACTGCTTCAGGTAGCACTTTCAGGACAGTGACACATGGCTTTCATCAGAAGGAAAGGACGACTTGAATGGTGCTTCTGACCTCAGCACATCCTGCGTAACATGTCCTTTAATTATCACAACACTCCTATATTCCTTAGCATCTACTCTGTGTCAGAAAAGAAGCAATCCCTGGCCTCAAAGAAGTCACAGTCTGCAAGCAAACACAGTCACAACGTAAGGTGGTCGGAGCTAGGGAACAGAATGCACAGGGTGCTGCTATAGGAGCATTCAAGCAGGTACCCAACAGCATGAGGGACCCTCATCAAGGATGACTTCCAAAAGTCAGTGAAGCTTGAGCCAAGTGTTGAGGGTGATGAGGAGTTAGTGAGAGCCATAGAGGGGTCATTTCAGGACAGAGGAATGATAGCATAAAAATTAGAATGTGGAGCATAACTTGTTCTGGAAATTCAGAATGGTTTTAGGATGGACTACATCTATGGCACACCTACAGGGCCCCGGGAGAATATGCTGAAAAGGTAGACATGTCCTCAGCGTTGAGGCCTCTCGTGTATCATCGAAGGAGGCTGAAGTCTATCCTAAAGTTCTGTGAGCGGCCAATAAGGGCTTTTAAGGGAGGGGGAAGATCACTCACTCATTAAACAGATATTTGGGGAGTATTTGCTGCATTCCAAGTTTTGTTCTAGGCCATGAGAATATAGCAGTGAATAAGAGAAATAATCCTCTTGCTCTTAGGGAGTTTACACTCTTGAATTCAATTTTAAAAGAAGAGAGGCACAGAGACTAATTAAAAAGTAATTAGAGAACCCTACTCTGGTTCCCCCCATTTGATGAGATTTTTTTAACCAATTGCCTCTACCCTCTCATGTCACAGAATTGAGACTAAAGTAGTATCCTAGATAAGTATCATTTATGCCAATTACACTGTGAATCTGAATTACCTGCTACACTGTATAAGCACTTGAAGATCACCCAGTTTCCTCCTTGCGTGTTTCAGAATCTCTCAGCTCACAGTTATTTCTTAGAAATGTTGATCCTTAAAAGGAATCTAACAGATTTCCCAGGACTTAGACATATTACTTGGTTCTTCCTCTTTTCTTATGTCTGTGATGTATAATTAATCATAGATTACTTCATTTTGTTTCATTTCATTTACAACATTTATGAGCTTCACTTTGTCAGAGTGAAATGCTTGTCCCCTCCTTTTCTTTCCAAAGTGGCATAATTAGTGTTAGCATCTTTTTTAACAGGCTACATAAAGTTTAGTGGCTGGATTAAATCAAGTCATTAACATAATGTGCTACCCAATTTGCCCCTATCGCTCTTCGTTTCCAGGACATCAAAGGGCCACAGAGCACCAGTGTAATTGGGCCTTGCTGGCCTGTCAGATTCCGTCAGCCTGACGACTGATTCTTTTACTAAAAAGCTTCTAGGCATGATAATTAAGTGGGGTGGGGGGAGTCTGAGAAATGTAAAACTTTGGACATTTCTCTATGAATATTTTATTAATTTGAATAATCAGAAGTTAACAGTATCAATTTGATGTATAATACATTGATTAAAAGCCTTGTTTTAGGTCCTTAAAATAGACATCAAAACCAAAAATTTGCATCTGCCATGACACTAAAAAAAAGAATTAACAATCCTCCTTTCACAGTGTTTCTAGTTTTATCTTTTAAGCAATGCAGCTTTCCATTTTCACTACGAAATGTATGGCCATCAATTCACAGATTTCTTAAAGTGCGCCCACAGGTAAGAATGGGAAGTCACACTCTGAAAGAGCAACGGACTCTTCTGTGCATTGCGTATTTACATCGTTCTCTTTCTCTGTTTCTACTAATGGCAGTTTTGTAAAAACTGCCATATTCAATTGGGCGAAATTGCAATTCCACCTGGAAACCAGGTCCTCTTGAACAATATGAGCTGGCATTCCCAGGTGACTGCAATAATGATGTTCAGCAAAATATGCTTTAAAGATTTGAAAGGCAAAATGCATAAAGCAACTCACTACTTTTAGAATTCATGTATTAAAAAGTATTAAATCAGGGGGCACCTGGGTGGCTCATTAGGTTAAGCATCCAACTTCGGCTCAGGTGATGATCTCACT
This sequence comes from Panthera leo, assembly GCF_018350215.1. NCBI lineage: Eukaryota > Metazoa > Chordata > Mammalia > Carnivora > Felidae > Panthera > Panthera leo. Next base: position 31,039,091 of record NC_056693.1, on the reverse strand, counting down.
GCTCGTGTGTGTATGTCTCTCTGTCTCAAAATAAACGTTAAAAAAAATTAAAAATGAATAAAAATAGAAAGTATTAAGTCGGGGCACCTGGGTGGCTTAGTCAGTTAAATGTCTGACTCTTGGTTGCAGCTCAGGTCATGATCTCATGGTTCACGGGCTCAAGGCCTGAGTCGGGCTCTGAGCTGATAGTTTGGAGCCTGCTTGGGATTCTCTCTCTCTCTCCTTCTCTGTCTGCCCTTTCCCCGCACACGCACCCGTGCTCAAAATACATGAGTAAACTTTAAAAAACTTATTAAATGATTTCAGAATCAAACATGATATCCTGTCAATGTGTAAAATAAGCCCCTCCCGCTGTTTTACATATGGATGCTTCAGCTAGATAGAATACGTTTCAAAATATATTTTAGGTGAAACCAGAAATGTTGAATTACTCTGCTGGTAGAGTCTTCCAAAACTATTTTTTATGTTTTGCAACTTAATTATCTCTTACTAATATACTATGGACATCTTTCCATAGTAGTATATTCCCATTTCTTTTAACAGATGCATAATACTGCAATGCATAGCCATACCATATTTATTTAAATAAGCCCCTTTTGAAGGACCTTTAGGTGAGGGCATCTAGGTGTCTCAGTTGGTTGAGTGTCCCATGGAGCCTCAGGTTTCTTTCAGTTTTTGCTAATGCAAACATTTCTGGTTACAATAACAACGTCTAAAAATTCCTGCTTCCTCACATCACACCTTTGCCAAACCAATGGTGAAGAAATTACACCTCACTGAAAATTCCATTACAAAGAAGCCAAGAAAGAGGAATATTTATATACACATACGTACACATTTTTATATGAGCATACAGACACAACATTTAGGTTTATGTAAACAAAGAAAATGTCTAGAAATATATAGTCCAAACACCATTAGCAGTGAGTATCTCTGGGACATGGTCAGGGCAGGGGTCAGCAAACTATGGCCAATGTGTCAATCCCAGCCCTCTCTCTACCTGTTTTTGTAAATAAAGTTTCACTGAAACACAGCTACACCCATCATTTACCTATTGTCTATACTGCTTTCACTCTAGAAGAGCAGAGTTGAGTGTTTGCAACAGAGACCATATGGCCTGTGGTGCAAAAATTATACAAAAAGTAATTGCCAACCCCTTTGGCAAAAAATTGCCGAAAACAAGGAACTTTTATATTTTACTTTTGGGATTTATATTGTTGGCTTATTTTTTTTAAGTATATTTATTTATTTTGAGAAAGAGAGTGAGCAGGGGAGAGGCAGAGAGAAAGGGAAAAAGAGAATCCCAAGCGGGCCCGCACACCATCAGCACGGAGCCAACGTGGGCTCGAACCCACAAACCATGATCATGACCTGAGCCGAAATCAAGAGTCAGGCGTTTAACCTGGTGCCCCTGTTGTTGGATTATGTTTAATGATGAGTATAGACTCCTTCTAGAAAGGAAATAATTTGTAAGCTAAGTCTGTACTAAAATGTTAAATAATAACTAGAGAACAGTTTCATATGAATATCATAGAAGCTTTTTTGTAAATATCTTAGAAAGGGACAACAAAAATATACGTTGAATCTTTCTTGGTTCAGAGCAGTGATTCTCAAAATGTGGTCCCCAGACCAGCAGCGTCAGCGTCACCTCAGAAACTGTGAGGATGCAAATTCTTGGGCCCCACCCCACACCTCATGAATGAGAAATTCAGAGACGGAGGCCCAGCAATCCGTGTGTTATTGAGCCTTTCAGGTCATTCTGGGGCATGCTAAGAGTTTAAGAACAACTTTAGGGAAAAGTGGTACTTCTCACCATGACTGCACACTCAGATCACCTAGAGAGCATTTTTAAATGCCAGGGCCTGGCTCCATCCGGATCAGCTAAATCCGAATTTTGTTTAAAGCTCCCCGGGTGATACTAATGTGCAGCCAAAATTGAGAACCACTGTACTATAACATCTGTTTTCAATGATGGTGAAAGTGGAATACCATATCAAAATCACCTGAAATTGAGGGTAATTTTTAAAATTCTCTCCTTCCTTCACATTATTGCCATAGTAAGCCACAGTTAATGATGGAAATGTGTCATATCCCTCAGGTGTATTAGGACAGGAAAAAATATTCCAACCATTGCTTTAGAACATGTGGTAACAAGCTTCTGTAATTTGCTGACCATTATAGATGCAGTAATTTTCATGGTGTATAAGGGAGACCATGACAGTATTCTAAAAATAAGCCCTCTTAACTCTAGCACCATTTTGATCTCCATCACTGAAGTTTCGGTATTTACATTAATTGTTTAATATGGGTCTTTCACAGAACACATGAGAAAAGATAAGTTACTGCCACTGATGAAAGCTGGGGTTTTTTTTTGCTTTTGTTTGTTAAAAACATTATTGTCTTGACAGTTTGAGTTTCTCTTTACTCTTCTTTCTCCCAAAGAGCTTTTAAGAAACCAAATATTTTCCATCAAAACATGTATGAAGAATGGATATGATTCCTAATAAGGGGAAGTTTTAGAGCCTAGTGTGAGTTGAGAGGACTTTTTTTTTTTTAAGTTTATTTATTTATTTTCAGAGAGAGAGAGAGAGCACAAGCAGGGGCAGAGAGGGAGGGAGAGAGAAAATCCCAAGTAGACTCCACACTGTCAGTGCAGAGCCCAATGTGGGGCTCAGACTCACAAACCGTGAGATCGTGACCTGAGCCGAAACCAAGAGTTGGTTGCTTAACTGACTGAGCCCCCCAGGCTCCCCTGGGAGGACTTTTTTTTTTTTTTGAGATGACTCTGCCCACCCCCAGCCTGAAGAAGGAAGTTGTAAGAATCACTTTTAATCAGTGTGCATTCCTACCCTGTTTACCTATGGCTCTGTCAATACCAATGGTGAGCTTTTTTTAGAACTCACCCCAATTAAAATTTTTCTCTTAAAGGGCATAGACATAGATTATAACCTTCCATGTCCATTTTATATCTTATCAGTTTGCTATATAGTACCAAGTTCTGCCTACTCCTATAGGTAGGCTTTGTTTATATTTATTTACACACATACACACATACGTATGTAACACATTTTTATGGTGATAAATGTAATACCCATGTAAATTCATGTAACCATTTGGGGAGTAATTTGAATTTCTCACATCTATCCCTTAGCAATTCTTCTAAGAGAATCATTCACATACACAAGAAAACATAAAGGAATGCAACATTGTTTGTAATAGCAAAAAACTGTGGACACCTGGATTGTTCATCAGTAAAGAAATAAGTGGACTATAGATTATATATGCAATATAAATGGAATTCTATATAACAGTTAATATATAGGAATTGGATTTTAATTATAAACATGAATAAATCTAAAAATATATAGCATTCAGTGAAAAAAAACACAAGTTGCAAAATGATTAATAGAGGCTGATACCACTGATATAAAGCCTAAAAACAGAAAAATACTCTGTGTCGTTTATGGATATATACCTATGTTGTAGAAAATATAAAAGCGTGTTTGGGAGTGATACATGCCAACTTAAGAATAGTGGTTACCTATGGGGGGATGAGAAAGGAAAGAAAGGAACTAGGAGGTGGGGGCTTTACCTGTATCTAACTGAAATGTTTCATTTCTTCAACAGTAATAACAAAAAAAGTTTGAATCAGATACAGCAAAATGGTAACATCTGTTTTAGACGTTGAATACTTGAATATGCCAAATTATTTTCTATACTTTATCATTTTTAAAGTTACGGAAATGCTCATTCACTGTAGAAATTTAGAATGAAATAAAACTCACATGTAATCTCACCAGAGTTAGAGTTAAATCTAATGGACTAAACCAAGTTGAAAACTTTTATCATAGGCCATCCTCAGTTAAGGGATACGATGTTTAAGGACTGTCAAGTATAATTAGTTTTTAGAAGCCTAACAATTCAACTCCAATGTGACTGCTCTGATGCTTGAAACCAGAGGAAGAATTCAGCATGATCCTCTGAAGTAAAACATAAAAAATTTAAGCATGCCAATAAAAGCTTAAGTAAATACTGTAGAAAAATATGGCCTAAAAAGTGAATTAGCATCAGTCAGGAAGCAATGGTGGAATTGAGCCAAAATCATGAGAACTTTTAACTTTTTTTCTCTGCGAGTAATACAAGCTGTCATCACATTTCTAGATCATTCAATCACACAGTATGGTGTGTCCATCTATACAGGCAAGTAAAAATAAGTTCTTACTTGAGTGACTTCTGTTACTTCTGTTCACCACAGTCGACTTTTAAATGCTTTTTTTTATATGCTAACATCAACATCTTGCTAACTAGAGATGTAAATAGGGCACTTGGTGAACAAGACAAAAGTAACATCATACTTAGTAACAAACGTTCACACATACAGAATAGAAGACAGGAAAAGCCTAAAGCCTATACCATGTGGCCAACTTACTACATGTGAAGGCTACCAATACCCTACAGAAGTACAATTGTCTTGTTCTAGAGATCCTAAACAGACATTATGATGCATCTGACTGCAAAGACTTGTTTGAATCAGTGTATGGTTATCCCTTGCAAGTCTCCTAGTGGAACTTTTCATTGTTTTATTATGAAAAATCGGAAAAGTTCAAAAAATAGTAACCTCCCATCTCAGTTCCACAATATTGACCTGTCTTTGAAATACTCTTATTTAACTGAAACCTTAAACAGCAAGATTTCTATATATTTTTCAACAGTTAGTAATAACCAACTTACCAAAACACGGGAGACAAATATTTGTTAAAAAAGAAAACCTAAAAAAAAGAAAAAATGCAGCTACACCTTTTACTGGCAATATACAAAAGATATTCTGAATATATAAAAAATATTCAGCCTCCCTTGACTCCATATCTTTAAGTATTTATTGAGAGCCTACTGTGTGCCAGATAGGATGTTAAATAGCAGAAGATTAATAAGACAAGGCTCTGGCCTCCAGGAGCTCACAGTCTACAGAGAAGCAGATAGGCAAAAAAAAAAAAAAAAAAAAAAATCCATTAAGTATAACGTGACTAGAAAGTATAGTAAGGACCCAGAGGAGGAACCAGCTCACCCTTGGAGAGTAGAAATGCTATCCTAAAAGGACAGCATGTGTGGCCCAGGACATAAAATAAGTAGAATTTTGTCTGGTGGAGAAGATTTCAGATACAAAAAACCTGAGCTATATAAACAGCACACCACTGGTCCCAGAAAATGGCTAGAGTGTAAGTTAACAGGCTTTCAAGCAGAAAGGGTGATACCTGATTTGTTTTTAGGGAGAGAATTCAGCCACAAGAAGAGCAGCTGAGACTCCAGACCAGGGATTAGGGGCAGGAGTGCCTCGCCTCTCTTCTAGCCGTGAGAGTAGATCCCTTCGTTTCTGAGTGTGTGCTGCATGCCAACAGCAGTGATGTCATAAGCAGGGTAGCTCGAGTCCCTGCATCCCTGAGTTTATAGGCTGGTACCGTCCATCTGCGTCCAGTTTTGCCGACCAGCTCTCTTTCATGATTTCTTCTCATTTCTCCCTTGTTACTCCGTCAGACTGCATGCTAACACTAGGCAGCTGTTGAGTGGGTCCTTCCCCCAGATCAGATGAGAACCTAAACAAATTTCTCTAGAGATAAAAATGAAAAGAGAAGCCACATCCTGTTTTGTCTTTTTATCCCCAATAGCTGATACAATGTTGAAACACAAGCTTTCAATAATCTGATGAATCATTGTGTTCAGGAAGTGGAATGAATAGGGATGGGTGATCTCCAGGATGTGGTGGGTATGAAAAATGAAAATGGCAACCGTGGCTCCGAGGTCTCCTGGCTGTAGGGTGGCCAGGTGGCTGGTGATGTCACCTGAGATGGGAAATATCGGAGGATGAATGGGATCAGGGGAGAGGGTATGAGTTCATTTCTGACACGAAGTTGTCTGACTGAACCATCAGACAGCTGATATACTTCTTAATCTTCAAAATCTTTATTTACAATCTAGTTGAACTTTTGATTCACAGAGGCAAAAACACAACCAGAATTGTTCCAATGTTGAAAAATAAATTGGCTAGCCCCAGTAGCCAAAAGGTATAATGTTTAGAAAATTCTTTATTCAGACAGAGCATGCTTCCCTGGATATATACTATTTGGAACTTATCCGTCTTCTAATTTATTTTAAGTTGATTTATGTAGCATAAAAAGAACAAAGATGGGGCGCCTGGCTGGCTCAATCTGTTAAGCACCCAACTCTTGATTTCGGCTCAGGTCACTATCTCACAGTTCAAGGAATCGAGCCACACAGACTCTTTCTCTCCCTCCCTCTTTGCCTCTCCCCCACTTGCTGTCTCCTCTCTCTCTCAAAATAAGTAAACATTTTTTAAAAAGACAAAAGGGGCACCTGGGTGGCTCAGTTGGTTGAGTGTCCGACTTCGGCTCAAGTTATTCAAATCTCACCATTCGTAAGTTTGAGCCCCACATCGGGCTCGCTCCTGTCAGCCTGTCAACGCACAGCCCGCTTCAGATCCTCTGTCCCCCTCTTTCTGCCCCTCCCCCGCTTGCGCTATCCCAAAAATAAATACATATTAAAAAAAAAAAAAAAAACAAAGAAATGGTAACTAATAACTTCTATACATAATATTAGAAAATTTAAGGGACATGGGATAGAGGTAATGAGGCTCAAGGGGGAATAACAATAAAAAACTGGACCAGAAAGGAGATGATGCCATGTAAGGAATTTTAAAGCTCTTTTAAATTTATTTGAATATGATGGGTTTTCTTTTGGTTTGTTTGGTATTGATGTTTTTGCTTGTTTCTTTGGCTGTAATCTACTTTCATTTAGAATTCTATTTTTGTATATAGTCTTATTTGATAACTTAAATTTGTCCTTACAGTAATGCAAGTTTTTATATGGGGATTGTACACTTAATATATTATTAATAAAATAACCGGTTAAATAAATTTGATTCCCCTGCTATTTATAAGTTCATTTGTCTCTTCATTGGGTTCTGTGCTAAACAACTTTAAATTCTTCTCTGCACAACGTAGAGGTAACCATTTTGCCTCTCGGTGGCTATTTTCCTTTAATTCTTTTGTGCCGAGGCAGGAATATTTTATAAGATGTTATTGTTATAACAATTCTGAGTTTTTCAAATTACAAGGCATGTAAAAAGACTTAATTATGCACGGTGCTCCATTTGAACCAGAATTATAAAATGTGTGTGCGCATGTGGTATTCTGACAACCACGATGCATTTTAAGGAAAAAATAATATCACTTAAAATATTTTCTTTCCCATGTTAGTCTTCAGCAAGCAGAGAAGGGCTTTTCTGAAGTGAGGTTAGACAATAGAGCCAACTTCATTTTTTATGCACGTGAACGGAGAGGGCTCGAGGTTATTAGTTGAAACCGAGTAACCTTTCCAGGCTTCCATCTCTTTCTTTTCAAATTTGAATATGAAAAGCATATTCAAGTCAAAGACCATCACTTTAATGACATTTGGCAGTCATTTGATTTATTAGGTTTTAGAAAAAATTTTCCTTTAAATATTTCATCATACTATGCTAATCCTAGTAATATTGCCAGCTGCAGCCTTGTACCTGTATTAGTGGAGACAGAATGGTGTGGAATTTTCTCTGTCATCCTAGTAAAATTTCCATGAATCTACTGAATAATAAAATAACCTTATTGAAATATTCAGATTTGGGTTTTTAGTTAAAGTGTCTTAGAATACATAATAAAAGAAAATGTCTTTTGAAAGAATGGGGCAAAATTACTTCATCAAATATTGAGGGGGTTTGACAGCAATAGAAATTGTTCTTTATGGGGATATTTTTACAATAGGATAGTTATGCTTTTCAGTTTGATTAATTATATTATATGCTTTGAAACATCTAAGTAGTCACTATGGTGAATTTGCACAACTGATTTATGTTTGACAATGAGTTCCTAAAAAGTTGGCCATATAGACAGGTCCTGGTTTCAGGATTTTCTAGCGTGCTTCTGAATTTAGTAAAGAGGGGTTTAGTAAAAGGGAATGAAGTATAAATTTAAAATTGTAAAAAATTTTACAGTTCTAAGGGAGGAGTTACCTTGGTGTGATCTAATTTTTAAGTCATAGACTGTTGTTTGTTTTAAGTCATCACTCAAGGAAACATATATGGCTTGTATAATAATGTCTGTGACACCAAAATGTATTAAGTAAGGATTGAAATGAAAATTACCCAGTAAAACTGTTATTTGTAATTATTAAATCTGTAAAAATGAGGTAAAAAAAATAAATCACAAGGAAACCTGTGTTAAATTAGGTAGACAGTTTGTTTTTCTCGTTTGAAAACATTACTTATTGAATGAAATATGTTGTGGCAGAATATATAAGAAAATGGACTATAGTTTCTGCTCTAGTTAATATGGATTCATATAGCAACGTATACTAGCATAATCGCTATGAAGTATTCAACAGGCTTTGATCTCTAAATAACTGAAACTTTCTCAGGTACAATAGATTAAATAAAAGCAGTGATAAACATGTACTTCATTACATAGTTTGAAACAAGGCCAAGTGATACTTGTCATTCTGAAAGCAATCGGAGATGAAGATCTCATAATCTTCGGCCCTGATAGACTCCTAGTGGGGTATTTATAGCCTCAAATGTAAATCAGGAGACTATTGCCATGACACCGTTAACTTCAAACCCTGGGGCATTAGAATCTCATTCTCTCTCTCTCTGTCGTGAATAATCTATCATGTGTAACTACACAGTCGTGTACAATGTGTTCCAAAAAAGAAACCCATTGGCCTTCATGTTTTATTTAAAATTGATAGTGAAAAAGAGGAAATGGGTTTCTGCTCATTTGTTTTATGTTTCTTTGTTGTTTTTTGTTTCTGCTCTTGAAACAGCCATCAGAAAAAATTCGGATTGAGATCATAGCTCTAAGCCTTAATGATTCTCGAGTAACTGAAGATGACACTATCCAACGGCTGTTCGTTGAATGCAGATTCTACAGTCTTCCTGCTGAAGAGACACCTGTGTCACTTCCAAAACCCAAGAGTGGGCAGTGGGTCTACTATAACTATAGCAATGGTATGTATGGTTCATTTATAATACAGACTTTTGTTTTTGTCTTACGGTGAAGGTAGCTGTAGGAACAAGGACAAAGTATGATTCTCTAATGTTCACACAAAGTCATGGAAGTCTCATCAGAATAGATTAATACAAGTCAGGTCGGTAGCATCAGGATTAAGAATTCAATTTGAAGTAACACTAAAGTTAAGAGAAAACAAAAATGGTAGGAAAACAACCTCTCTAGGTGTTCCCGCTATATCACAGAATCAAAAGAAAAATGTCACACGTGGGTCTACAATTGAATCAAAACGTATAATGTTTCGAGGGGAATAAAAAAACTACTATCTTGTTAATCATGATCCAAACAATTCTGTGGCCTAATTTTTTCTACTTTTCTGATCAATGTCCTCACATAGATGTTTTTACAATATATATATATATATATACACCTGTCTCCCAGTGTCTATATGTTCAGGATTTTAATTGAGTGACCTAAATTCTTAGAATACGTTTTCATGTTTTAGTCCACACATGCATTGAAAGCTGCAGGCAGGTTGTCTCTTTTAGGGCTTTACCTATCAGCTGGTTGCCATCTAAGTCAGACCCGCCTGGTACCCTGTAAATTCTTAGATCAGCTGACTTTAAGATGTTTTAGAGAATCGTATATATCAGTATATAATTAATGAGGAGTAAAAATATCATATCAAGCTGACATGACCCTATGATAAAACTGCTTATGAAGTTCTAAAGCCCTATATTTAAACAAACAAACCATAAAGATGGAGTGTTGCATTATCTTTAGCAAAAACAGGCCATCTTATGCTAATTGAACACTAATATTTTTACTCCCCAGTTTCATAAATTGTATTTTAATCAACATGTGTAATAATGCTGTTGATCGTATGTATATCAGCTACTGGTCATGCGGTAAAAATACAGATGGCCGTGGTTACTTCTATGTGTATGTACGCATGTGCACACACCTATTTTTAGAAATGTGGTCATTGCTTGAGACAGTAACCATGAGCATCCCAAGGTCTGTTCTAGTCTTCCCTGGATCCACAGTTCTTACTAGTTACGTGAACTTGGGCAAGCTATTTAAATTTCAGGGGATCCTTTTTTCTTATCTATTGAATAAGGCACCCTCTTAGATCTCTTCCAGCTCAAATTCTATAATTCTATAATGACAGATAGGTTGAGAAATCACTTAGGAAGCAAATAATATAGTCAGGACAAGAATCTGATTCCTCCTTCCTTTCGTTGACTTGATATAACAGAAACATTTCCAAAAATATTTTCTCAAACTTCCTTAGAGATATTTTACCTGCAAAGTGTCAGAAAAGTAAAACACACCAAATATTATTAGTAATGAGAGAACTGTTTAGACAACTAATTATAATGGAAATACCCCCAAGAAAAGAGACAAACTCTTCTGGCTTTTGTGTTATTCTTCTTAAAGGTCAGCAGTAGAATGTTTGGTTGGACTGACAACAAAATTGCTTTTTAGACATTGTACATGGAGAAATTTGGCCTGCTGCAGAACAGATTGTTTTTATTTGCTTAAGAAGCAATGCAAATCATTCTGGGGATGCAACCTGTTAACACATCCTCAAGTGTCCTGAATTTTGTATCGTTCCCACATAGTAACCTAGGGCTTTGCGGGGTTTTCATTGGTTGGTTGGCATTGGTTCAGGTATATTTTTTCCTTTTACTGCAAGATACACCTACTATCTAATTGGTATTTTAAGAGCTGCTTATGTTTCTAATGAAAAATCAGTCCTCCAAAAGCAACAAGAGAACCAATAATTTATTAGAAATGAACTCAGTAGAAGTGTTTACTGTATCTTTCTTCAGCTTCTCTTCCTACCTATTGAGATTCAACTATGTAGTATTTGCAAAGTTGATTGAAACAAATTTTAAGGATATTTAAATCCCTTCGTGGTGGGAGGGGAGAGGACCGTACTTTGTGCTTCCAAGCAAAATAATGCTGTTTTTTTTTTTAATCTATATCTGAAAAACTGTAGTCTTAGGTCGTCAGCAAATTCTGAGAAGTCATGAAAATTAACCTTGTAGAAGGCTTTATTTTATTTTTCACTCAATTATGACCTACTGAAAGTGTTTATTTTTAAATTATTATATTTGCGTCACCTTCATTGCAGAATCTCCTTGGATCCTTGGTTAATAAGTAACTATCTCATCTAATTATTGTAATGATTTGCCATTCACTTGCGACTTGAAGTAAAAGGTCAATATAATGCAGCCTTACATCTCCCAAATCATATTAAATGTTAATGAAAGTAATTTTATTTCCAAACTGTTTAATTCAGATGGAAAATCTAAAGGACAATTAGTACATGCTGTCTTCTGTTTGAACGCCATACCAGTTGAGAGGTGGACTGAACCTCACAATGATTTTTACCCTATATAATGGCTTGAATCTTTTCAAAAGGGATTTGTATCCTGAGGCCTAAGTTGGGTACATAAAATGAGAGGTTTAGTCTAGTGATCCGCATGATTATAGCCCAATTCGGTCTTGATTAAGAGGTGTTAATACCAGGTTCACTTACACAAAAAATAGATCTTCTTAGGGTTCCTAATGCTGGCGGGAGCGGGTGGGGAATCAAGGTTGAATTCACTTGCTAAACATTTGTAGCAAGAAGAAAACATTTGTATTTTGTTGGGCCTGAAAATTTTGCTCAGAGAATGCTGACAAAGCAGGAAAATAGTTTGGAAAAAATAAGATTGATGGTAGGTCTGAAGAATGTTGTCTGGGCTGAATAAAGCCTTCTAGGGAATTGACAGTGGGAAGAAAAAAGATTAATGAAATCGTCCAAAGTTTTTATGAGACTTCTACAGATCTGGGCCCTTAGTCTGTGAGCATTGAACAGCCTATGTTTTAGAACACTTAAAGTTTAATTCAGAAGATGAAAATGATGCGGACTTTACATTCTGTCACTAATAGGAAGAGAAATTTGGCAAAGATGAGGATTAGGGGAATAACACGCCAACACAAAAAGTTTTCTGAGATTCAAGGTTATCAGCCCTTTGTAATTAAGCCATCTGCATTTCTTCTGCCAATGACACTGATAAGAATATAAAGATCTTTCCAACCTGCATAAGTGAGGGATAAGTTTTTAATGGTAGACAATTCAAGATCAGCTTAGATATTTAGACTACTATTTGGAACCTTTTTGAGACATATGCTTTCAATAAGTTCATGTGAAAATCTAGCAAGTCTTAAACAAATGTGACTTCTAATGAGAATTAAAGGCAAAAATAGCTTAATTTTTAGAGAGTTCTGATATTTTTCAAATCACCAGAATTGATTATTTTATTTTTTTACTTTATTTTGAGTGAGAGAGAGAGAGAGAGCACCAGCGGAGGAGTAGAGAAAGGGGGAGAGAGAGAATCCCAAGCAGGCTCCACACTTGGGCACAGAGCCCAACTCAGGGCTCAGACTCACGACCCATGAGATCATGACCTGAGCCAAAATCAAGAGTCAGACGCTTAACCGACTGAGCCACCCAGGCGCCCCAGAATTGCTTTTTAAAAGACACATTTGAAGTTTTGAAACTGTAGATTTTTTTTTTTAACCATCTGGTTCCATAACACCACATGGATGTCCTTGGGACCATGACCTAGAGGTGGCCACAGTGTTCCGATGTCCCGTGTGTTCAACACAGAAGTGTTCATTGGCAAAGGGATGTTGAGCTGCAGCCGTGGTTCTCTGTGTGGGACATCCCAATCAGCAGCAGCAGCAGCAGCAGCTGGGAAGAGAAAAATTCTCAGGCCCTAACCCAGACCTGCTGAATTAGAAACTCAGGGTGAGCTCATTAATGTGCATTTTAACCAGCCCTCCAGGGGATGCTGGCATACATTAAAAGGCAAAGAACCTCTGGGCTAGATTAAGATGCCCACCTTCTAGGCCTTGTTCGTGCAAGCAGAAGAGCTGGACTTCGCATTTGGTAAACCTTCAGAGAACTAAGCTTATCGGTAAAGAGCTTGAGTTTTTTCGAAAAGGAATTTTAAAAGCTGTTTACCCCAAGAGAGTGAAGGCCCCTGGAGCAGCTGAACCTAAGCAATATCCTTTCCTGAGAGAGTTCAAGGAGAATGAGATGGCCTCCCGTGATACAGGTACGGAATTCTCTCTCACACTGCAGTCTGTGCTAATGACATGGTTGCAGCTTAAACAGCAGGAAAAGTTTTGACTTCCTATGGAAGAAGGGGACGTTATAGCGTGGAGGTTAAGAAGGCAGACTCTGGAGGCAGACTTTGCTGGGTTCTGCCACTTTCTAACTAGGTGAGCCTGAGCAAATTACTTAACTTCTCTGGGTCTATTTAATCATCTGTCAAATGTGGGGCAGCATGGTCCTTAACACATAAGAAAGGTATTGAGTGCAGTACCTAGTACATAAGCATCACTCAACAAATAATGGCTGTCACTATTTTTATCATTGAGAGAATAGGAAATACAGTGTGCTGGCCAACTGGATGGAGCAGAAGCAGGGGTATCCCTGCTATACCATGTTTTCACCAATTTCCATGGTAAAGGTGTTTTGTTTTGTTTTGTTTTTAAGATGTAGAAATTGCCATGTAGTACAGCAGTTCAACTTCTGGATACCTACCCAAAAGAATTGATAGCAAGGACTCTGACAAATATTTATGATGAATACATAGCAGAATCATTCCCAATAGTGGAAAGGTGGAAATAACTCAAATGTCCATCAACAGACAAATGGGTAAAGAAAATCTATATATCACAATGCAACATTATTTAGTCTTAAAAAGGAATGAAATTTGGGTAAATGCCATGGATGAACCTTGAAAAAGACTTATGCTAAGTGAAATAAGCCAGATACCAAAGGACAAATATTGCATGGGTCTACTTGTAAGAGGCACCCAAAACAGGCCAGTTCATAGAGACAGAAAGTGGAATAGAGGTTACCAAGGAGTGGGGAGGAGGGAGGTGGCAAGTTACTATTTAACTGGCACAGAGATTCAGTTTGGGATGATGAAAACGTTCTGGAGGTGGATGGTAGTGTGAATGGACTTAATGCCACTGAGCGTATGCTCAACAATGGTTAAAATGATCAATTTCATGTTACGTGTATTGTACTACATTAAAAAAATTTTTTTCCAACTACTGAGATTTATCAGAACTGGCCTAGTTGAATTGAAAGACTAGCTAGATGCTGGAGTCTGAACCCATTCCTTTTCGTTTTTCTTAATCACTGAGATAACCCTTATCTTCAAACAACATAGACCACTATAGTTAACAAGACTCTGTCAGGGGCGCCTGGGTGGCGCAGTCGGTTAAGCGTCCGACTTCAGCCAGGTCACGATCTCGCGGTCCGTGAGTTCGAGCCCCGCGTCAGGCTCTGGGCTGATGGCTCGGAGCCTGGAGCCTGTTTCCGATTCTGTGTCTCCCTCTCTCTCTGCCCCTCCCCCGTTCATGCTCTGTCTCTCTCTGTCCCAAAAATAAAAAAAAAAAAAAAAAAAAAAAAAAAAGACTCTGTCGTGTATTTGAAAGTTACAAGAGTCAATCTTACATGTTCTTATCAGAAGTTAAAAAAGAATGTGTGACTCAGGGAGGTAATGGATATTAATTAAACTTATTGTGGAAATCATTTCTCAATATATACATATATCATTATGTTATACACAAGATTAGTACAATGTTAAAAGTCAATTATATCTCAATAAAATGGGGGGGGAGGAAATGATCCAAAAAATTATCACCAAAAAACCCCCCAAATTATGCAGACCATTATGGCTTTTAAGTTTTAGAACTCTGAAGTCAAAAAAATATGCTCAACCGTCTCTTGAATTGGTGGTGATTAACAGCAAAAACAAAAAATTCCCATTCGGGGAAAAAAGTTCCCATTTGGCTTGGTGTACTGGTGGCCAAAATGAGGTGCAGTCTCCCAACATTAGTGGTACTTATCCATTAGCAAGCCTTTTTAGCACTGGTAAGCAAAGCACTAGACTCACAAAATACTCTGAACCTTTTGTCTTTTTTGATTCCCGTAAATCTCCGTAACCTATATAATTAGTCACATTCACTGATATTGCATTATGCAAACAGCAGTAAACCAAGAGCCACTCTTTGACCTTGGTTCTCACTTCTCTTAAATCCTTAACCCACCCCTACACAGACACTTATGTGTCTCCCACCCTGTGTGCCTCAGTGCCCAGCACGTCAACGGAGCCAAATGACTAAATGAACTGATAGCATCATACTTTGAGATTGGACTAAAATTGTCCAGGGAAACATTCTCAGTATGAAATATGTTCTTTCCCAGCGGAGTCTGGCTTTGGAATTGTCATGGTATCTTTCACCCTTTGTGTACTTTTGATCAGGATAGTCTCTAAATTGAGAGCTGGTCACAGGGGAGACTTTACCTCCAAAATGGCATGTGAAAAAGAAATGTCTTCAGAAGCTAAGGCATGGCTGAAAGGCTGCCGAGCTGAGAAAAAATAATCAGGTTGAAAATTGGAGAGTTCGCACTCTGAGATGCCATTTTCCCAAACTGCAGACGCTTATTTACAGGTTCAAGTGCTCACTGCCTTCTTCCTGGTGGGACTTTAGATCAGCTATCTCCCCTCATATTTCAGCCAAGTAAAGTCTGGCCACATCCCTGCAGGCCGACATGCACCTTTCAAAACCAAAGACAAACTTCCTACCCTAAAAAGCCTCTCTCCCTTCCTCCACATTTCTCTCCCATACCCCCCACCCAAACACCAGTAAGCGTCAGCCTATGGATTTCCTCAACCCAATACGCTAGATGCCTCTTTTATTGCATGTTGTGGCAGGAGAGAAGGATTAAATTACCGAGGCTGTCAGAAAGGACAAGCTCTCTGCCATACATTATCATTATCACTCGCTTCTTGGGTGAAAGAAAATGCAGTAAATCCCTCAAATACAAAGCAATAAAGACCGCTGGCTTTTACTGTCATGACTGCCAGTGCCATTAACAGGCAGTGACAGCGATGTGGCACTCTTAGATGTTGCTTGTATCTTTTCTGACAGTGTGCACATAAACCTGCCAGTGACATGACATTAGATCACATGACTATTCGGATTTGACTCTGGTTTCCAGAGCCGCTTTCTTTTCCCAGGCATACAAGTGAGGTGGCATGACTTGTGTCTCGAAAAACAGCTATTTATACAAATACAGAATGGTACTAATGTGGCATATTCCTGAGTGACTTCCTCCTGTGGATTTTTTTTTTTTTTTTTTTTTGGTATAGTGATCTACGTGGATAAAGAAAACAACCAAGCAAAGAGAGACATCTTAAAAGCTATCCTACTGAAACAAGAGATGCCCAATAGAAGGTACCTTTAGCATTCTGAATTATCGCATGGCTTCTGTAAACGTAGATCTCCGTGGCACGGCGTGGCGAAAGAAAATGTACGAGGAATCAGAGAACCTGACTTCTCTGATTTCACTCCCTACTAGCTGTCTGACCTTGGATAAGTATCCTGTGCCTCATATCTTCTCCATCTGTAAAATGGCGGTAATAATACCATATAGGGTTGTTGTCAGGATTAAATGAGATCATATGAGTGAGATGGCCGGAATAGAACCTGACAACACAGTGGGCAATAAGTGTTCGATGTCCTCAATGGAAGTGGGAGTAATATCAATATTATTATTTGGAATAGCTCATCAGCCTTTCAGACTAATTTTACCTTCCTATCATTGTTTAATTCACTTCATGTTATTTTGTAATGTCTTTTTATTTTTATTTATTATTTTATTTATTATTTTTATTTATTTATTTTACTTTATTATTTTATTATTTTTATTATTTATTTTATTTATTTATTTATTTGTTTGTTTGTTTGTTTGTTTTTACAAATTTGAACAGAATACTTTGCAATTCTGGTTCGGGAGAGAAGTGATACCCTTTTAAGAAGGAAGCACCCTGATGTCACTAACTTCCTGCTTTTGCGTGAGCTCCCACGTTGTACAGTTTGAGGAGTTACGTGAGGTGCTGCCCATCAACCCCTCTGCTGGCTCTCCTCCCTTGGTCTGGGTGGGCCCTTTATCTCTCTGTTGTCCTCTTCTCCTTGCCTTTGTGGTCCACAGATGACACAGCCTCAGAAACGGAACTCACCCCTGCCCACCTTAGAAAGAGGCTCAAGTTCTCTGTTTTCCTAGAGGGCATGAAGTGAATGTTAAAGACATTCTATTTTTCAAAAGAGCCTCCAAACTAGCATTTGATCTTCTAAGAAAGGAGACTGGAATTCTTAGTTCTTAGGATGTGATCGCAGCTTTTTCATTAACTCCTTGAAACACACATGTCAATTCTTTGGATCTCAGTTCTGAAGCGGTGCTAAAAAAAAACAAAACAAAACAAAACAAAAAAACAACCCTGTTAATTAGCCTGGAGCTCCGTTTTTTCCCAGCGCGGTTGATAATCATTCTTTACCTATTTACTTTGTCTGCTTGAGCTTCTTGCAGAGCCCCCTCGCAAAGCCCCTCACATACCATCAGTCTCCCAGGGTTATCCCAGGTCCCAAGTGGTTACATAGCACTGACCATGACATCTGCTTCTCTGCAGTCAACAAGCTGGGTCATCACTGACCAGGACTGAGCTCTGTTCCCGCAGACAAGCCCTGGGCTGGACTTCCTGATCTTTTCCGTCTCACTTGTCTACCTCTGTGTTCACTTTGTTTCTGGAATGTCAGAACCTATTAGTAGCACCCCTCAGCCGGGGAGAGCGATTGTGTTTCCTCAAAAGTGTGTATTTTTTAAAAGACAGATTCTGCTTTAAATGTAGACCTGCCTTTCCTCAGAAGACCTTCTTGTAACCAAAATAGTATTAAAAATTTTTTTAAGTCCACAATAAATGTAATGACTCCCAATGACCCATCCTTGTTTCTCCAGATTCTCTAAATGACCCCTAGAGACACAAACGTTCGTGTCATTTTGAGAAAAACCGAGAGAGGCACTGTGGGTGCAGAGTGATGGCGGGCTGACGGTGGCACAGCAAATGCCCGCAGCTCTGAAGTGTGCACCACTAACCTCCGTGGCAGGAATGGGGCCATGATGGGAGAGAATGGCCGGGCCCACTTTTCTCCCTGACGGTATCCTTTTCTTCAGGAAAAAGGAGGAGTTTGTGTTTACATGTTTCCACAGCCAAAAGACCATTGTCATTCCAATGAATGTTCCCACCTTTTATAAATACAGGTCACATTACCCCACATTATTTAAAGTATCTGCTAGTTTATAAGAATTCATTTTCTCAAGCAGCAACCCTCTTGAGTTTTGGAGATAGTTTACAAAGCCACAGTCAGAGAAGTTTGGCCAGGGTTTCCTGACACACATAAAATTATGTACATTGATGATGAATTACATACAGCACCTTTGCATCTTGCCCCATGCTATATTTGCATATACAATATATATGCATATATTTGCATACATATTTGCATATATTCCGTCATTTTAAAATGGAACACCTGGGTGACTCAGTCCATTGAGTGTCATACTCATGATTTCAGCTCAGGTCAAGATCCAGGGTTGTGGGATTGAGCCCTGCATCGGGCTCCACACGTGGATCCTGCTTGAGATTCTCTCACTCTCTCCCTCTGCCCCTCCGCCCCCCACCCACATGCATATGCTCTGTCTCTTTCTTTCTCTCTCTCTCTCTCTCTCTCTCTCTCAAATAAAAATAAATAAATAATATGGAGGTAACACATTAAAGTGGGACTTTAAAAATTATTTATGTGAGGGGCGCCTGGGTGGCTCAGTCGGTTCAGCATCCGACTTCCACTCAGGTCATGATCTCGCAGTTCAGAGTTCAAGCCCCACGTTGGGCTCTGTGCTGACAGCTTGAAGCCTGCTTAGGATTCTCTCTCTCTGACCCTGCCCCACTCACGCTCTGTCTTTCTCCCTCTCTCTCTCAAAAATAAATATACATTTAAAAAAGAGAGAGAGAGAGAAAGTATTTATTTGAAGTCCTAGCTTTGACACTGACTTCAAGTTCTTTTTTGGTTTCATTTCTTCATTTCAGCTGTTCTGTTGAGCAGCTCCAACATGACATCAGAATTCTAATATGTAACCCTCACAGGTAACCCTTCAGCCCCTCTATCCTGTTTTATACAAAAAGGAATTATTTCAGAATGAGGAAAGAATCAAAAATATTACACGATTTAAGGAGCTTTAGTGCTTTCTGATTTCCTCAATAACAGCAAGTGACATTTGAGGTCTAAATCTTGATGTCCAGCCCAGGGCCCGCCTTCTCCAGTAAGCCTTCTTCAGATGAGCCAGCCTTCAGTAGGATCGTCCATTTTGCAATTCATGTAGTAATTCAAAAACCGTTTATAATCTCCTATATAGGTGTCAGGAGCTAAATGCTGGACAAGGTGAAGTCCCTGAACTTAAACAGAGTTTACATCCCACTGAGGAAGGCAGACACCAACAAGTAAACCGATTACATATTACAATAAGTACAAAGAGAAAGTTAAACAAGTTAGAATAGAACGATGAAGGCAGATCTAAGGAGGTGACAAAAAGCTGGATAGTGAGGGATGAGAGAACCCAGTCAGGTCATGAACAGCCTCAGGAACACCATTCATTCCAGGCAGAGGGAGCTCCAGGCACACAGGAAGACATAGAGGTCTGCGTCTAGGACCCGGCAGAGGGGTTAGCAAGGCAGATTTCGCTGGGAAAGGGAGAGTTTTGCAGGAGGAGAGGGAGGAAGAAGAGGCAGAAGCAGCCCGTGTGTCGCTTCCCGTCTCACCTCCACGTGGGTACTTGGCATCTCCCCCCTGTGTCTGTCCCGGTCCTCAGACTGGGTCCTCTTCGGGACGCAAAACAAGGTGTCCACTCTGTTTTGGCTTAAAGCTGAGACGTAAGATGTCTTCTGTACAGTTTAAACTAAGCCAGACTGTGGCTTTTACATTAGTGCACCTTCTTTCCTTTTTAAAGCTTGACTTCGCAGTTTCTTAATTTCCTATTTGACATCTCACTTGGCTCTCTGTAGAATTCAAAACAAGAAATACTGAATGTGGGTTTCTAGCCATTTCTCTGGCATCTAGAAGGGTTCGTTTTTCTTCCTTTTTATCTCAGAATTCTAATATATTCAGTGGAGGTAAAGGTCTGCATTTGTAAAGCGATAGAGATATGATCCTTAAATATGAGACAGTACAGGAGGATAACACTTAACAATATTAGTGCGATCTGTACAACCTCTATTTTTCTGTAAGCCTTGTGGATGTACAGTGTGCATCAACTTGTTTGACTGATACAGTCATCGTATGATTTGGCAATTTCAGTTCTCAACAGAAACGAGCATTCCCCAGGTCTTCTTCTTCTCTTCCATTAGAAATGTAGAAGCTTAAGCAGTCCTACGTAGATTAATAATGATAGTCATAAAAGTGGAAACACTGTGTTTACCATGTTCCAGGCACTCTTTACATGTATCATCTCATTTGAGTGCCCGCAAGAGCCCTGAGATAGGCATAACTCTTCCCATTCTACAGATACAAGATCAGAGAGGTTAAGCAATGTGTCCGAGGTCACAAAGTTAATAGTAGGAAAGCAGAAACCGGAACTCAAAATGGGTGCCCTTAACCACTCCATCCTAATACCCTCTATTTTATGCATCATGTAAAGCATTCAGTGTATCCACTTAACAGACCAGCATCTGCACTCTTGACAATTATTGTGTGAATACGTACTGCCTTTGATTTCAACCGAAGGGATTCGTAATCAAAATGTATTGCTGACTGATAACAGGGACTCCATAAAGGAATTAAACGTTGAATACTTATTTTCAGCAAGTTAGTTAAATACTATCATGTTTACCTATAAGCGTTTGGAAAAGATTTTCTTTGTGCATATGTTTCAAGGCATGATTTCTCGGAGACTTAGAATTTCATCTAAAAATGTTACCTAAGAAACAAGTTTCTTGTCTTGTATCTGATTTGGGATGGATACGGTCTGAAAATGGTTAAAATGGTAGTTTACGAGCATCCATGGTTTAAGTTATGCTGCCAAGACATATCCAAAGAGTACTTAACTGTAAATTCCTGTCATTTGGTCAATCCAAGTGTGTTTGGCCTCAGCACAAGCCACTAATTCAAATCAGTTCCATCAGAACCTTACAATTATGTGTCTAAAAGTAAAATAAAACTTGGATGCTATGATTGTGAACTAAAACATTGCTGAAGTAACACAAACACTTCATGTAGCTCTTGGGCAGAACTACCACATTTACCTGACGTGACTCAGGATGTTACCCGGCGAGCGCCGTGTCTGCGTTTCGCGGACACATATGGTTGGAGAGACTGCTTAGTAGTCACTCTGAAGGTGTACGTTTCTATAGAAAATGTTGCATTTCTTTTGAAAACGGGGCCCTGATCTCCTTGGTCCTTCTCCACTTGATCTTTCTAACTTAAAAATAGATGTGTCAGGGCACCTGGGTGGCGCAGTCAGTTAAGCATCCGACTTCGGCTCAGGTCGTGATCTCACGGTTCGCGGGTTCGAGCCCCGAGTCAGGATCTGTGCTGACAGCTCAGAGCCTGGAGCCTGCTTTGGACTCAGTGTCTCCCTCTCTCTCTCTGCCCCTTCCCTGCTCATGCTCTGTCTGTCTCTCTCTCTCTCAAAAGTAAACATTAAAAAAAAAAGTAAAAGTGTCAAAATATGATCAGATAGTGCATATTAGAGCGAACATCTGGTTCTTCTCTTTACCTAGTAATTTTCTCAGATTCTAGAGTTAAGTGTTAATCAGCACTTGGAAAAGTGGACTCGTGTTCATTTGAAGGCTGGGTGTGCTATAATAATTGTAATAGTTCACGCAATAACTTATCTAACCTCATGTAATTTGCTTTTTATTGGAATAATTGGAAACTTTGAGATTTCATACTTAGTGATAAAGCCCCATTTGGGAGTTGTGTTTCATGGTGATTTTTTTCGCACCGTGTGGTGATTCTCCGTTTTGTCCCTTCTCAGCATTCGCTTCACTGTGGTCAGCGACCCTCCAGAGGATGAGCAGGACCTGGAGTGTGAGGACATTGGCATAGTTGACATTGACCTCGCTGACATGTTTCAGGAAGGGAGAGACATCATCGAGCAAAATATCGATGGTATGGGTGGAAGGATTGCTCAATTTGTACAACTGCTGAAATCCAAATTCTTTATTAAAACCTTCTTTTTAGTTGGCTGCAGGGACGTTGAGTCACACGCTGGTTGAATCCTTTGCAACCCAAGCTGACTTTTTCTTGAAGCTGGAAGCTTTTCCCTACAATCCCTCCCTTCCCCTCCCCCCTCTGCCCTCCTTTCAATCAACAGAAATTTTAAAATAATTAATTGCGCTTCACAAGGAATTACTCATTTTGGTAGTGTTAGGGGTGAGTGTGTGACAACAATGTGGCCATTGGATGTTTTTAGTGTTGTTTATGGAAGCTTCCTGCTGTCAAGCCTTATTTCGGCCAAGGCATGTTATTCTGAGTCATCATTATGGTGTCTTTTGCAAGGCTTCTCTTTAATTCGTTGTCACAATCCAGTGATGGAGCCACTGCAGATAACTCCAAGCGGTACCAGTCACTTATCTCCTAGCAGGATTCAGGGAGGCGGAGAGGATTCCTGACAAAATGTACTCTCCTGGATTTTCACCTCAGAGGCATGAGTCCCATCGGTGCTTACTTTCTACCCTCTGTATCCTTACAGAACGTATTTAGAACATGCTGAAGGAATTGTGCTTTATGAATCAGACTTTTAAAAACCATACCGAGGATGGCCTGGGTTGTTCACGGTAAATGGAGAACGGAGGCCGAGCTCTGGTCTCCTTGGTCACGTTAGCGGAGCCATGTCTGGGAAGCTGTCCGTGGCTTGTTTACTCCTTTATTCATGCATTAAATGAACACTTATTTGAGCACCTCTTAAGTGCCAAACACTCTGTTACACCAGAGTTCATCTGCGGTTCACACGTCAGGCCGCCTGTCCTGAGAATGTGCTAGAAGATCAAGATCAGAAGTCCAGATCAAGCCAAATAATTAACCGAATCGGAAACCTATCCTGGGAAATCCTCATAAACCACACATATCACGTGACAGTTTGTCACAACTTCGTGTAGCACAGAAAAAAAGAAAAAAAGGATGAGAAGATTAAAATGTTGCCCTAAACCCTCTTACAGACAACCAGAACCAAGAGAGTCTGACAAAAATGAGGAAAATTATCTCTGCTGTATGTTCTTACTCCTTTCTGCAGTCAGTTTTGTCTCGCGACCCATCCTCTCATTCTGAGAGTCCCCGTATGGCCATACTCATCTGACGCAGCTACTGTGGCCATGTTTTGAAAGAGAGGCAAACCCTTAAACACTGGCCAGGTCAGGATTCTAACGCTGGGTTCTGTGCCAGACAAAGCAGCGAGGAGTCCCAACGGAGAGGTGTAAACTCAGGGGACCGAGCTGGGGACCGCTTGGGCCCTGTGACCTCCCGGTCTGCTCAGGTCAACCTGAGGCTTTGTATACCAAGTTGCGTTTAAAGGTTTCCTCAAAACAAGGATTTGGAATTGTCGTATGTTATCCCTTTTAGGCTTTCTTTATTCTAGCTTAGAAATTCCGATCCTATGTGCGAATCGTTTTCTTCCAGCCTTTCCACTAGGTAAACTTCAGGATAGATCATGAGTCTTAAGTCCACAAACAACATGTATGTACACATGTGATAGACCTGAAATGTGTCTCTTCAGACACACATGACAGGCTTTAAGTTTTAGATTTCTGAGATGCCAGTGAACTTTGGACTCTTATAAAGCTGTTTTCGCCTTTTCTTTTTTTTTTTTTTAAGTTTGTTTATTTTGAGAGAGAGGGAGAGGGTGTGCGCCGCATGAGTGGGGGAAGGGCAGAGAGAGAGAGAGAGAGAGAGAGAGAGAGAGAGAGACCCAAGCAGGCCCCGCGCTGTCAGTGCAGAGCCTATTAGGGCTCGATCCCGCGAACCTTGAGACCATGACCTGAGCCGAAATCGAGAGGCGGCCGCTTAACTGACTGAGCCGCCCCAGCGCCCCTGTTTTCGTCTTTTCAACTCCTGTCTCATGTGGCCTATCTGAAGAAAAAAATCGGGTGAGTGATATTCATACTCTTCTGCTATTTTTCTCCCTAGTTCTGGATGCACGGGCAGACGGTGGAGGCATTGGCAAGCTCAGGGTCACAGTCGAAGCACTCCAGGCCCTACGGTCTGTCTACGAGCAGCACAGAGAGGACCTGGAGGCTGAAAGAAGCCGCTCCAGAGGCATCTCCTCCTCCCGAGTAAACACTCACATGAAAGCCCTGAGATGAGATCTTTGTAATCACTCTGGTGTATATAATCTATAATTCATGGGACGCGGGGAGGGGGAGGTCCGGGTCGGCAGTGTTCAAGTTTTGTATACTTTTTCATTTGTTTATTTTGCTACTCCCTCCTTCCCACGACTGCCACCCCTCGGGACTTCAGTTCTCCACCATGGGCAGTGCCTCCTCAATAATTCATACCTACATGATAGCATGAGAAAGCCCATTTGCATTTTCAACACTTTCTTATGAAGAACTGACATGCAATTCCCATTTTTATTTGTAATAAGCAAAAAGGATAAATCTGAGAAAACCTAGGAAAAAGACACACTTTTATGTTATCCCTAATCGTCCCACTAAATGGAATGCCTACGATTAGCCTCATTAAGAGTTTTATACTGTGAAGATTTTATTAGAAGCAATATATGAAAATTACTTGGATTAATGTGTTAATCTTCCTCTTTAAAATGCTAATATCCATTTTATGCACATTAAAGCTCAGTATGCATTTTCTTTGATGCATGCAGTTTCTATCAATTAAATATAAAGAAGGAGACTCGGCACCAACTTCTGAAATTACTTCAAGTTTTTGGTTTTCTTTCTTAAAAATCACAGTTCTTCCCGTTTGTATGGTTTTTATGTATTTACGATGGTGATACGGGATCCAGGGACGTGAAATTTATACTTTGAAAACTTAGCTTATGACATAGGAAAAAAATTATTAAAAGTATGGTTCACATTCTGATATGCTTAGTTAGACCTGAAAGGAATATCTTTTTTTTATCATTTTTTAAAATTTACATCAAGCCTTGTACAAAGGTGGGGTGGATCTGGATAACCAGATCCTCGAAAAGCCGCTCCGAAAGTTAATTTTCTAGCTTTTACCCAATCTCACTGAAGGATTTAATTGATATTTTTAATGGAGCCGTGAATCAATGCTGCAAAGGAATTGTCTCTAGAGGTCTAGGATATAATGCATTTCATTTTTTAATTTACTTTTTTATTTGTCATTTTCTTCAAAGGATTTTTATAGGCTGTGGGTTTTCACTGTTTGCAAACAGGCTATGTTCCTTCTTAAGCATATGTAAAGTATTCAGGGAGATAAGTAATTTATTAAAATCTACCTAATTTGCCGTGATATATTAAATCTCTGCTTCAGTGATCACAGACCATTTCATTTAGAGAATTAGGCATTCCCTCTTTGTGTGATTAAAGCTCTGGAAAATGAGTTCTTTGCTCCTATTTGTGAACATTCAAAGCCTGCTAATGGCAAGAAGATGGAATAGATTATGAGACAATTCATTACAGTTCAACAGAAAAAAAAAAGCAGCTATAATGCAAAAATGCAAGTATGAATATCTGCATATAGTTTGAACCATCTGTGCTCTAATGGCTTCAATAATGACTCTCGTCTTTAGGAGGCTTTGAAATGACATCCGTACAATATTAATTTGTTGATGTACATTGTGGGACCAGTAGAGTACGATCTGACCGCAGAAATCTATAAATTCTGTCTCTACCATTGGGCCTCCCTGTCTGGGGCCCGCCATCTCCAAGAAGAATCTTGCTCTCATCAGACTCTGCAAATCTTCATAATAACTCATTCCTCTGGAACCTTCTAGAGACCGCAAACATCTGCAGACTAAACCTCTCCAATCCTAGTAAACAGCCACATGTTTGTTGTCACTTCAGCTGGCTCTGAGCTCATCTTTTTGGCCTCTCTTTCTAGCTTTCTTTGGCTTCATGCAGTTACGGTGTCATTAAGGCCCATAATATTCCCTGCAGTAATTTAAAACAGCCGGATTATACCCTGGGATTAACTGAGTGGTTTTTGAGACATTTATTGTGGTATTCTCCCAGGAGGTTTGTATTATTGTTTTAAAACGTTACATCCCAAACTAAATACCCTTTCTGCGGGGAAAAGAACCGGACCGCGCTGACTTCTTATGATCTTTAAGTGGAAAGGGGGAGTTTTTATCAGGAATCTTCTGAGACCTCGTCAGTCGGGTGGAATGTATACCTCAGACACGATTAGAGAACCAGCCGTGTTTCTGTCACATTCACATTTGCTTGTATAGATTATCAAAGGTCTCTTTTCTAGCCTTAAAAAATTTCACCTTGCAACCACGTAAATTTTTACAAGTCTCCTTTTCTTAAGTAATTGAATAGCTGCTGACACATTTTCAAGTGGGTAAGTCGTACTGAATGCCATCATGGGGGTGCTTCAAGTGGGTTTCGGAATCAGTTCGAGAAGAGTTTTTTATCCTGTCTCGCACTGACCAGAGTTCACTGAAAAAAGTTCATCGCCTTTTGGATTATGGAGCAACGGTTTTCTCTTGGCGAGCCAGGCCTGTTCCATTCAGTATGGCTTGGGGGACAGGGTGCGGGCAGGGGTGCCAACACGGGCCTTGCCACACAAATACACCAGTTTAAGGCCACGCTTCTGTGAACTTCCAGCCCTTGGTGTAAACGTACACAGTCCACTCAGCACTTTCCGGGGCTGTAATGCTTTTAGTTTGGAAATATAAATAGAGATGTGATGTGGTATGTGGGAGAGTGTCTTTTACATGATTTTCTGCCTACTGTAGTAGAAATGTCAAATTCCCAGCCACTGTCATGAGAAGCAGTTGACAAAAATAAGTTTTATGGTTTACAGTGTGGTTGACATACAGAACATTTCTCTTCACTCTCAATTTCAACATGTTTTCCAAATTATCATGGTTTATTGCCATTTAACTTAAATTAGTTTTTTTTAAGAATAAATAGAGAATATATTTAATCAAATAAAGAACAGCCATGTTGAAATTCCGCCATTCCCGCCGTTCACTCGGTACCACGAAACACAGATCATTTCTATGTGTTGGGAAGAAGAGTAGGCTCAGAAGTGGTCACGTGACTTGGGGGTTTCTGCTCACACCCATGTTCCCTGCAACAAAACATAAATTATTTTAGTAATCTGACATCAAGAGCTGTGACAATGAAAACCACTTCTTACACATGTTCTGACAAGAATCTGATTAACATTTTTGTGGATATGGAAAATAACTTTTTTTAGTCAGACTGCCACTCTTGCTGCATTTAGAAGGATTTCCTTCTTCACTGGATACAAAAATGTGTTATCATGTCTGTGAACAAATATGAGAATAAAGTGTCGTCTTTGTGTGGTACAAAACAACCAAGGGAGAGCTCTGGGGATATAAAATTATTGAGTGATTGACAATATCAGGATAATAATTCATCCCTAACTATGAGAGTACATTTCAATAAGTCACTCATGCCTGAAGGCCTCTGACTACCTTGACAAAGAAAAACTGAACCCGTGACTTATTATAGATTGGACAACATGCCTAATTAGATCCCTGAATGGGAGCAAACATCTCTACATCCCCTTTGTTCAGAACAAAAACAACCTCCAGGTCAACCGGAAAGCTCCAAAATATCAAAGATGTAGAAACAAGTGTTTTAAAAACTGAAAATACAGAATTAGAAAACATCTCCTCATCCTAATCTCTTTTATCCTGCAAGATAGATTTTTCACGTCCATTTCGAAGAGCCACCAGCGGACTGCACTTCACAGTCTAACCTGGAAAATTGGGCCCATGCTCTGGTATTGTGACACCTTTTGTTCTTACCCTTTCGTTTCCCATGTAACATTGACTCATGTCTTTAAACTGTGTTTTTCCTCCAGTTGTTCTGAAGTAAAATCTGGTTCTCTCAGACTTAGAATATGGCCTCTTTTCTGTGGTGGACGGCATTGTCTTCTGCCTTTTGCCCCTCCTCACTCTGTTGAGATTCACCTTCCTCATCCCTGTAACAGCATCACCCCTCTCTTTACTGAGCACCATTAGTTTC
Organism: Panthera leo; assembly: GCF_018350215.1. Classification (NCBI taxonomy): domain Eukaryota; kingdom Metazoa; phylum Chordata; class Mammalia; order Carnivora; family Felidae; genus Panthera; species Panthera leo. The sequence continues at coordinate 31,010,926 of NC_056693.1, read as the reverse complement.
CTTTATAAATCAAATTCACCCTCTTGATCTTTCTATTTCTGTCATCTGTTCTGTTTACACATATTCATTCAACTAAACATTTCCTCCCACCTGTCTCCCTCTACTCGTTTTTAGTTAGTCAAGTCACATTTTTTTTCCTTTCTCTTCTCTTGGTGCTACTTCTTTAGATACCAGCATCTGTGACATCTCCAATGGCATTCCCAAAACCTGCCCTTGTGTGACGACTTCTCTTAATTTACTGTGATGGGGGGGGGTGGGGGGGCACTTTTAATCAACCATTATGAAACTGAGCAAACAGCAAGCTAATTTTTGTGTCTTTGCTTTTGTAGTGAAGTAACAGAGGCTGGAACTCTCTGGAATCACTGGTAAGGAGCTGAAGCATAAGGAATTTTTTTTTTTTTTTAAGGAAATGTGTCATTAAATCAAGCTTTATGTGGCATAAATGTGTTTTGTCCTAGTTACACGTGCCATCATTAACCATAGGGGAAATTAGATAAATTTAAGGAAAAACCTGAAGAGACTATACACAACCCAAGATTAGGGAGGCTTTTCTAACCAAGAGAGCAAAGACAACCTATAAAACAAGAGATAGATGTCTTGTGTAAACATCGAGGCCAGGTAACACAAAACAGAATTCAAGGTGGAAAACGAGAGACAAGGACTATTTATACCGGTAAAAGGAAAACAGGTCAAAGATATAATGAACTTGAACAGTTACACACCTAACAGTACAGCTTCAAAATATGAAGCAACAACCTGACGAAACTGCGGACAAAATATTGCGGCCACATGAGTTTTACTAGATTTTAATTCTCAGAGAGTGATAAATCAAAAAAGGTGGTGTTTTTTTTTTTAAGTCTAGAGGATGTGCTTAATATGTTTGCCAACCTCAAGCAAATATAGAATGCAAATGGAAAATTAAAAAAAAAAAATCAACCATGTACTCAGCCACAAAGGAAGTCTCAATTTCCAAAGAATTGAAATCTTGTGGACTGTTTCTCTAAGCAAATGCAGTAAAATTAGAAAGCAGTAAAAGGATAATTAAAACACAATCCTATCAAAAAGTTAAAAAGATGTGTTATTATTGTTCTGCATCCTAATAGGACAAGAAATTACCCGTTCCTACTACATAACTAGGAGAAAGAAAGTTCTACGGACTTCACCTTACATGTGAGTGGAGGAAATAAACCTCAGCTCAGAAGCCCACACTAGAGGAGGAGCAAGGCAAGGGCTGAGCATAAGAGAAGTGAGTGTGACAGGATTCTAGTGGCAGCAGAACTCAGACAGCATCAACTCAAGGTCCCTCAGTAGGGCGAGGGCATGCTGAGTGGGGAAATGCTGAGAACATGTCCAAGGCCTGGTGGGGCAGTTATTAGCTACTGGAAAAATGAAAGAAAGGTGCTTGAGAAGTACATAGGACCAGAGGTAGTAACCTTGGGAAGACATCTGGAAGAGAGGGAAGCACTTTGACATGGGGAGGTATCCTTGGAGACGTGATAGTGAAATGAAAGAAAGAACCAGCTGAAACTATGGGCCCCAATGAAACAAGATAGTATCACTAAATGGTATTATCATTAAAAAGAAATAATTTATTAAAGAAGCTTCACTGCAGCCACAGAAGAGGATAGTCTTGAGCTAAGAAACCCTGTAAGCTACCCAAACCTCTTCCCGGTCTATTGGATTATCCTCTCTGGCCTGTCCAGGAAAATCCGAAACAAATCAGTTTTACTTAAACTGCCCTGTATCCATATTGCATGAGAAGAGAAAAAGAAACCTAATGATGAATTTGATGGTTTGGATTAGCCTTCCTGTGAGAACAAGTAGAAAATCTGACTTTATATACACACACACATATTATATATGAAGTGTTTGGAAACATCAAAATGCCACCAGCTACCTCGGCTATAGGAACTCACAGGAACAAGATGTGGGAACAGAGGAAAACCAGAAGGTGAGCCAGGCATTAAAGCCAATTTGCTTCTAGAGGCATCTGCCAATTTGAAAGCATGAGTGAGAAGCTGAACAGAGCTTTCAACAGATTCATGGGACTTTGAAGAACAAAAATTGGAAATTTAGAGTCCACCAAAGACAAGAATTGAGAGCCCCCAGTAAATCCTTCAGGCTCAAATCATTCCTGCATTTTTTACGTACAATGTTTAGTACACATTAAAAAAAAAAAAACTAGGCACGTGAAGAGACAAGATCATGTGACCGAAGACTAAGACAACAAACAAGTGAAATTGCCTCAAGTAAATCAGAAAAAGGAGTCATCATCCATGAACCTCAAAAAAAAAAATGTTTAATATGTTAATAGAGTTAAAAGACAATCTTAAGAAATTTGACATGGAAATGGATGTTCTTGACTGAAACCAACTGGAAATTTTATAAATGAAAATTACAAATAAATTAAGAATTCACCAGGTGAGTCTAACAGCAAATCAGACACTGAAAGATGACTTATTGAACTGTGAAAAAATTTATTTTAAAAAAATATTTATTCCGGGGCACATGGGTGGCTCAGTCAATTATGCATCTGATTCTTGATTTTGCCTCAGGCCCTGATCTCATGGTTCATGAAATCGAGCCCTGTATCAGGCTCTGTGCTCTTAGCACAGAGCCTGCTTGGGATTCTCTCTCCCTCTCTGCCTCTCCCCACACACGCACATGTGCACGCTCTCTCTCTCACTCTCTCTCTCAAAACAAATAAACATGAAGAAAAATACAGATATTTCATCTTTTTAAAAAAAATATCCATTCTTGGGCACCTGGGTGGCTCAGTCGGTTAAGCGTACAACTTCAGCTCAGGTCACAATCTCTCAGTTCATGAGTTCAAGCCCCATGTCAGGCTGTGTGCTGACAGCTCCGAGCCTGGAGCCTGATCCGGATTCTGTGTCTCCCTCTGTCTCTCTCTGCCCCTCCCCTACTCACACTCTGTCTCTCTCTCTCTCTCAAAAATAAATAAACATTAAAAGAAATTTTTAAAAAATCCATTCTGATGCATGGAAAGTAACCAAAAAAGGGGAGGGTGGGTATTACAAGACATAGGAATGTATGGAAAGTTGTACCTATAATTGAAGTCCCAGGAGAGGAAAAAGAGGATTAGAATCAATATTCCAAGAGATAATGACTAAGACTTTTTCAGAATACATATGAGGCACAGATACAAGAATGACCTCATTCTGTATGCCCAGGCTTGGTAAACACAAAATCACTGAAGACACATCCTTGAAAAACTGCTGAAAACCAAAGGAAAAAAAAAGTCTTAAAAGCAGTCGGAGACCTAAGACAACACTAAGACTGAGAGCTGACTTAGCTGAGACTCTGGAAGCCATTAGAAAATGGTATTAAACCCTTCTTGGGCCCTACCTCTTCTCCCTCCTTTATTCACAAACCACCCCAGGGGACTTGACCAATGGGAGCCAGGAACCAGTGGATAAATACTCCCCTCTCCATGCCTCTGGCAGACAGTTCTGAAGTACATTCTATAGGGATCCGGCAGGAACAAGCCCCATCACTCACAGAAATGATCAGCTTGCCAATACAACTTTGCATTGGCTTTTCCGTTTCATTTCTCCCAGTCCCTCCTAAATTCTGGGGTCATTTCCCAAATAAAATTCCCACATGCCAAGTCCTTGTTCCGGGCCCTGCTTTGGGGGCACCCAGGCTGAAAGTAAGTACTAGGAGTGGCCCTAGAAAGCAGAACATTAGGATGGGACTCTGAAAAGGGGTCACTGACTAATCAGATGGTAAAAAGGATGACAGTATTTATGGCAAATGGTGTGATAAGCTCTGGTATGTGATAGATTCTTGATGACAGTGGATTAAGGTCAGAGCAAGGGGAAAGTGAAGCATCAGGTTATCAGCTTATCTACTTTACTAAATTTACGTGCTACTTCAACTTTTTTTTAAGCTTAAGAAAAACTTCAGTAAATGACAAACTCCAGAAGGCATAAAGAAAACCAGCCCTGATGCAAAAGAAAATATAATACCATATTCCAACATGAATTAATTACCATTAAACAAGCAATTGCAGATGCTGGGAGAAGACGTAGATCAGGGATTTAAAAACCCAAAATAGAAACTGACAAACTGGAACTAATGGGAACTGATGTTAGGAAAGAAACGAAAACTTAACCTTGAAATGACTGAACTAGAAGGTACCTGAGAGAAAATAAATATGGCTGAAAGTCGACGATGGAAGGTAATGGGTAGAAATGGAAGGAGCCAAGAAAATGAAAGAGGCAAAAAGATCCCATGAGAAAATGAGAGACAGATAATAGGCAAACATAAGTGCAGTTACAGATGCCAATGAGAAAATAGTGAAGTAGGACAAATATATAATACTATAATTCAAGAAAGCTTTCCTGAAGTAAAAGTAGACCTGAATCTACACATTGAAAGGGCCCACCATGGAGGAAAATTGCTTCTAAATAGTCAACTCTGAAATGTATCTTAATAAAACAACTAGACATTAAAGCCAAAATAAAGACAAAATAATCCTTTCTGGTCCTCTAGGCAAAAAAAGCAAGTATGTATGTATGTATGTATGTATTTAATTTAAACTTAAATTCAAGTTAGTCAACATACAGGGCAGTCTTGGCTTCAGGAGTAGAACCCAGTGATACATCTCTTACATATAACACCCAGTGCTCATCCAAAAAAATGCTCTACCCAATGCCCATCACCCACCCAACCCATCCCCCCACCCACCGCCCCTCCAGCAACCCCCAGTTTATTCTTTGTATTTAAGAGTCTCTTATGGTTTGCCTCCCTCTCTGTTTTTATCTTATTTTTCCTTCCCTTCCCCTATGTTCATCTGTTGTGTTTCTCACATTCAACATACGAGTGAAATCATATGATATCTGTCTTTGACTTCTTTCGCTTAGCATAATACACTCTAGTTCCATCCACATTGTTGTAGATGGCAAGATTCATTCTTTTTCATCGCTGAGTAGTATTCTATTGTATATATACCACATCTTCTTTATCCATCCATCAATGGACACGTGGGTTCTTTCCATAATTTGGCTATTATTGATAACACTGCTATAAACATTGGGGTGCATGTGCCCCTTTGAATCAGCATTTTCGTACCCTTTAGATAAATTCCTAGTAGTACAATTGCTGGGTTGTAGGGTAGTTCTTTATTTCATTTTTTTGAGGAACTTCCATACTGTTTTCCAGAGTGACTGTACCAGTCTGCATTCCCACCAACAGTGCAAAAGTGTTCCCCTTTCTCTGAATCCTCACCAACATTTGTTGTTTCCTGAGCTGTTAATTTTAGCCATTCTGACAGGTGTGAAGTGGTATCTCATCACTCATTATCAGGGAAAAACAAATCAGAACAAGTCTTTTATAATGAAAATGAAGTCAGGTTGGCATTAGGTTTCTCAAGAGCAACTTAGGAAGCAATGCCTTGGTGAAATAGTCTTACCAAGGTAAAGTGTGAACCAACGATTTTTAGTTCAACTCAGCTAATCTTTCAAATATCAAGGCTATAGAAGAACAATTTTCATCATGGTGAAATTCATATAACACAAAATTAACTATTTTAAAGGGAACAATTCAGTGGCATTTAGTATATTCACAATGTTGTTCTATCTAGTTCTAGAACACTTCATCACTCCAAAATGAAACCCTGTATACATTAAGTATACCCTGTATACCCTATCAGCCCCCTCCCCAGCCCTTGGCAACCACCAATCTGCTTTCTGTTTCTATGTACTTGCCTATTTTGCATATTTCACACAATATGGAGTAATACAATATGTAACCCTGTTTGCCTTCTTTCACTTAGCATACTGGTTTTCAAGGTTCGTCCCCATTGGAGCATGGATCAGTACTTCATTCCTATCTATGGCTGAATAACCTTCCATTGGATGGATAATCAAAATTTGTTTACCCATTCCTCCAGTGATGGACACTTGGGTTGTCTCTACCTTTGGACTACTGTGAATAGTGCCGCTGTGAACATTTTTGGTGCAAGGATTTGCTTGAGTACCTATTTTCAACTCTTTTGGGTGTAGGTCAAAGCGGGTCATGTGATAATCGTATGTTTAACTTTTTGAGGATGTGTTTCCTACAAGAAATGAACCATTTTACATTCACACTAGCAGTATACAAGGATTCCAATTTCTCCACATCCTTGCAACATGCGTTACTCTCCCCTTTCCATTTTTAATAGCCATTCTTAGGAGTGTGAATTGGTATCTCATCATGGTTTTGATTTGTATTTCCCTAATGACATTGAGCATCTTTTCATGTGCTTGTTTACAGAAAAACAATTGCAGACATGCAAGAATTCAGGGAATATTGTACTCGAGCTCTTTGTGAGGAATCTATTAGAAGAACACCTTCATCCAACTAAGATGTGAATGAAGAAACTGTTAGAACTAGTGGTAAGCATGAACTATATTTTACTACAGATCTTCTACCTACCAATATATATACCAAGAATAGTATATAGAAGTTATGTGCTCTGATGAAGTAGATAATTTTTTCTAGTTAGAGAAAAAGGGGAAAAAATGGAAAAGTAACATAAACTCATTAACTTCACATAGATTATAGGTAAGGACCAAAGACACCATGTAAAGCAGACAAACCACATAGTAGAAACCTAAATAAAGAAAACATGAGCATTATATAAATATATTAGATAACTACTAAAACAAAAACACAAGTCATTTTAATCACCAACATTTTTTTTTTATTAAAAAGCAAAGAAAACAAACCAGAGAATGAAAACCACATGGTAAATATCCATAGTAAATGCAACACAAGATAATCAGACAGGGCTAAGATCAAGTATTTAAGTTGTAACCATAAGTGCGAATGGTCTGAACAAACTTGTGAAAAGAAAACTATTTTCAGATTGTCTTATAAGACAAAACTCAACTCTATACTATAAGAGATACTTCGAAAACAAAGTGCAATAAAATTTAAATGATGGGCCAAACTATGCCAGACAAGTGCACATAAAGCAAGCCAGGATTGTGAACTTGATATCTGACAAGACGAAATTCGTGAAGGGAAAAGTGCTTAATGAGACAAAGAAGGACACTTTAATAATAGTGAAGGCCGTACTTCACCGTGAAGATACAAATGGTATCAATAACTGTGCATCAAATAACACAGCAGCAACCTTCATAAGGCATAAATACAGGAGATAAGAGAAACACACGGAAGTACATTAATTAGAACAGACTATAGATCAACTCTCAGTTCAAGACAGGGCAGATTGGAAAAGAAATTATACACACACACTCACACACACATATATAATCTAAACAACATAATCCCAAGGTAGATCTTATGAATACATATTGAACCCTTTACCCTTATGAAAGAGAATATTTCTTCTTTTCAAATACATGTGGAACATTCATGAAAATTGGCCATATGTGAGATCACCGAGAAATTTTCAATAAATTCTTTCAAATAAAAATAATGCAAACCAACAACATTGTCTTATCACAATGTAATAAAATGGAAAATAAAATCAAAAGGCACAAATTCTTTTCCATCTGGAAATAAAATGTTATTAAGCAGTTCCTTAGTCAATGGAGAAATATAAATTGAAATTGAACAGTTTCTTAGAAAAATAATGATTATGAAAAACCCTGTATATCCGAATCTTTGAGATACAGTTAAAGCAAAGAAAATGCATAGATTAAACATAAGAATGAAAACAAAAGTGTAACAAATGAAATATCTATCTCAAAAGTTAAAAGGGGGACAAAAAGTAACTCTAATGAAAGTAGAGAGAAGGAAATAGTAAAAATAAAAGCATGAATGAGTTAAAAACCAAAAGTAGAATTAATAAATAAAATACTTCTGTGAAATAATCAACAAACTGGACCTAATCATTATAAAAGAGAGAAATCACGAGTACAAATGAAAATAGGATGGGGCACCTGGGCGGCTCAGTTCGTTAACCGTCCAACTTCAGCTCAGGTCATGATCTCACGGTTCTTAAGTTCAAGCCCTGCATCGGACTCTGTGCTGACAGCTCAGAGCCTGAAGTCTGCTTTGGATTCTGTGTCTCCCTCCCTCTCTGCCCCCCCCCCTTTTATTCTACTCTCTCTGTGTGTCTCAAAAATAAATAAATATTAAAAAGAAAATAGGACAATGGGAGATTATTTGAGTTATTTTTAAACATCATGAGTCTAAATTGCATAATTCTTCGAAAATATTTTGAAAATCTAGATGATATAGCTAATTTTCTGAAAAATACAGCTTTTCAAAATTGAGCCTGGTAAAGAAAGAAAGCTTGAAAGATCAATTTCCACAGAAGAAATAAAGTATTATAATACTAATTCCAAAAAGCACCAGGCTCAGAAGGTTTTACAAGTGAATACTAATAGCCTTCAAAGACTAGATCATTTTAATGCTATTCAGAGTGTTCCAGAGATATAAAAAGAAGGAAAACTCCCCTAATCTTTTAAAGGACTGTATACATCAGAACAGCTTGAGAAGGATAGGTATTATCTCTGCTTTAAATGTCTGGTAGAATTCCCCAGGGAAACTATCTGGTCCTGAACTCTTATTTATTGGGAGATTTTTGATAACTGATTCAATTTCTTTGCTGCTTATGGGTCTGTTCAAGTTTTCTATTTCTTCCTGTTTGAGTTTTGAAGTGTGTGGGTGCTTAGGAATTTGTCCATTTCTTCCAGGTTGTCCAGTTTGTTGGCATATAGTTTTTCATAGTATTCCCTGATAATTGCTTGTATTTCTGAGGGATTGGTTGTAATAATTCCATTTTCATTCATGATTTTACCTATTTGGATCATCTCCCTTTTCCTTTTGAGAAGCCTGGCTAGAAGTTTATCAATTTTGTTTATTTTTTCAAAAAACCAACTCTTGGTTTCATTGATCTGCTCTATAGGTTTTTTTAGATTCTATATTGTTTATTTCTGCTCTGACCTTTATTATTTCTCTTCTGCTGGGTTTGGGGTGTCTTTGGTGTTCTGCTTCTATTTCCTTTAGGTGTGCTGTTAGATTTTGTATTTGCGATTTTTCTTGTTTCTTGAGATAGGCCTGGATTGCAATGTATTTTCCTCTCAGGACTGCCTTTGCTGCATCCCAAAGCATTTGGATTGTTGTAGAACACATCCAGATGGCCAAACAGGCACATGAAAAGATGCTCAACATCACTCCTCATCAGGGAAATACAAGTCAAAACCACACTGAGATATCACCTCACGCCAGTCAGAGTGGCTAAAATGAACAAATCGGGAGACTATAGATGCTGGAGAGGATATGGAGAAACAGGAACCCTCTTGCACTGTTGGTGGGAATGCAAACTGGTTCAGCCACTCTGGAAAACAGTGTGGAGGTTCCTCAAAAAATTAAAAATAGATCTACCCTATGACCCAGCAATAGCACTGCTAGGAATTTACCCAAGGGATACAGGAGCGCTGGTGCATAGGGGCATTTGTACCCCAATGTTTATAGCAGCCAATTTCAACAATAGCCAAATTATGGAAAGAGCCTAAATGTCCATCAACTGATGAATGGATAAAGAAATTGTGGTTTATATACAGAATGGCGTACTACTTGGCAATGAGAAAGAATGAAATATGGCCTTTTGGAGAGAGTTATGCTAAGTGAAATGTCAGACAGAGAAAGACATGCCATATGTTTTCACTCTTATGTGGATCCTGAGAAACTTAACAGAAGACCATGGGGGAGGGAAAGGAAAAAAAAAAAGTTAGAGAGGGAGAGGGAAGGAGGCAAACCTAAGAGACTCTTAAAAACTGAGAATGAACTGGAGGTTGGTGGGGGGTGGGAGGAAGGGGAAAGTGAGTGATGGGAATTGAGGAGGGCACCTGTTGGGATGAGCACTGGGTGTTGTATGGAAACCAATTTGACAATAAATTTCATATTAGGAAAGAAAGAGAAAGAAAGAAAGAAAGGAAGGAAGAAAGAAAGAAAGAAAGAAAGAAAGAAAGAAAGAAAGAAAGAAAGAAAACTGTATATATCGGGGTGCCTGAATGGCTCAGTCAGTTAAGCGTCCAACTTCCGCTCAGGTCATGATCTTGGGATTTGTGTGTTTGAGCCCCGCGTGGGGCTCTGTGCTGACAGCTCAGAGCCTGGAGCCTGCTTGAGATTCTGTGTCTCCCTTTCTCTCTGCCCCTCCCCTTCTCTCTCTCTCTCTCTCTCTCTCTCTCTCTCTCAAAAATAAAGAAACATTTAAAAAACACTATAACAAGTCATGATCAAGAGGTTTTTATTCCAAGAATGCAACATGGCTCAGAAGGTCTAGAAACACAGCCAAAAACAAAGAAGAAGTTGGAACATCGAAGGTGGCATATCGAGTTAGTGGAGAGAAACAGACTACTCATAAATGATGCCAGAGCTGCTAAAAAAGCATCTAGAAAAAAAACTAATTAGATCCTTACTCCTTCCTTAAAGCAAAATAAATCCTACAAATATTTACATGTAAAAATGAAACCACAAATGCTTTAGAAATAAACAAATAATTATTTTTACCATTTCACAAAATCCAGAAACTATGAAAGAAAATAGTAATAAATTTGACTACACAAAAGTAAAATTTTCTTAATGGCAAAAAAAAAAAAACCATAAAATCAAAGGAAAAATGAAAAACTTGAAAAAATATTTGCTAGCAATGAAACAAACAGCTAATTTCCTTACTATAAAGAGCTCCTAAAGAAGAAAAAGACCAACAATCCATGGAGAAGTGGGTACAGGATGTGAACAATTTAGAGAAAATTCAAATGATTTAATGAATATAACATTAAACTTATTGAATGCGATGATATTAGATGTGGAAAAGATGCTTAACATGCTCATAATAACAAAAACGCCCATTACAACTGCAATGAGATATAATTTTCGACTACCAGATTGGCAAGATCAAAAATGTTATGATATGTGGAGCTATCATGACGATGGGAGTCAGGCACACTCACACATTGCCAGTGGAAGGGTAGCTTCCCACAAACACTGTGCAGATCACTTTGGCAATTCCATCAAAATAAAAAATACACTTATCCTTTTTTTTTAAGGTTTGTTTATTTTGAGAGAAAAAGAGTGCATGCACGCATGCAAGCAGAGGAGAGGCAGACAGAGAGAGAGAGAGAAGGAGAGAGAGAGAGAGAGAGAGAGAATCCCCAGCAGGATCCGCACTGTCAGCACGGAGCCCAACACGAGGTTCAAACTCATGAACCATGAGATTATGACCTAAGCCAAAACCAAGAGTTGGATGCTCAGCTGACTGAGCCACCCAGGCTCCCCAATACATTTATCCTTTAATCCAACAATTTCACCGCTAAGATTTCACCCCATATATGCACTTGCAAATATAGGAAATGATGTACAGACAAGATTATTTATTTCATCATTGTGTGGAAAAGCAAATGGAAAATACTCTAAATATCAAATAGGGAACTCATTAAAAAATTATGTTACAGTCATGAAATAGAATACTATGCCACTGTTTGAAAGAAGGGGTCAACCTTAGATGTGCTAGTATGTAGTAATCCACAAGATACGTATTTGTCTGATTATTATTATTTATTTATTTATTTATTTATTTATTTATTCATTTATTTATTTGCTTAAAACAATAGGAATTTACGCTCTCAGAGTTCTGGAAGCTACAAGTCCGAAACCAAGGTGCAGGGCCATAGTCCATCTGAAGTCTCTAGGGAAGGATCTGTTCCATGCCTGTTTCCTAGCTTCTGGTGGTTGCTGGTAAGTCCTTGGCTTCTAGGCACATAACCCCAGGCTCCCTCTGTCTTCGCAAGATGTTCTCCTCTCTGTGCCTGTGCCTTCAAGACACATTTCTAAGTGAAAAGGTAAAATAATAGTGTGTGGTATATGCAATGAATTATGTAAAAACATGTGCCTGTGCTTGAGTATAAACAAAATATTTTCGGAAGTACATCCAAGAAGTCAGTAAGTGGTAGCTTCTTGGAATAGGAACTGGGTAGCTGGGGAAGAAGTAGAAAAAAAAAAAACCTCATGTTTTACTGTATTTCGGTTTGTATATTTTTAATAGCTGTGTTGAGATACATTTCACACACCGTGAAATTCTGCCATTAAAAGTGTACAATTCAGGGGCACCTGGGTGGCTCATTCAGTTAAGCCTCTGACTCTTGGTTTGGGCTCCAGTCATGATCTCGCGGTTTGTGGGTTTGAGCCCCGAGTCGAGCTCTATGCTGAGAGTGTGGAACCTGCTTGGGACTCTCTCCCTCTCTCTCTCTCTGCCCCTCCCCCACTCGCTTGCACATGCATTCTCTTTTTCTCTCTCTCTCAAAATAAATAAATAAACTTTAAAAAAATGAAGTATACAGTTCAGCTATATTCACATAGCTCTGCAACTATCACCAAAATGAAAACTTAGAACATTCTTAGCACTCCAGAAAGAAACCACCTACACGTTAGCAACCATTCCCCATTTCTAGCTTCCCCACCCCTGGCCCCAGGTAACCACTAATCTATTCTCCATCTCTATTGATTTGCCTATGCTGCACATTTCACATAAATTCCATCATACAATATTGTGTTTGCTGTGACTGGCTTTTTTTCATTTAGCATTAATGCTTTCAAAGTTTACTTACATTGTGGCATGCATCAGTATTTCTTTTTTTTTTTTTTTGCTGAATAATATTCCAATTATATGAATATACTACATTTTTGTTCATTCATAAGTTGAAAGGCATTTGGGGGCTATTATGAATAATCCTGCTATGAACAGTTATGTAAAGGTTTTTGTGTAGATGTATGCTTTTATTTTTCTTGGGTATATACCTAGCAGTGAATTTTTTAACTTATAGTAACTCTATATTTAACTTTTTGAAGAATTGCTGGTGTTTCTTTTTTTATATAAAATTTTTTACTGTTTATTCATTTTTGAGAGACAGACAGAACACAGGTGGGGGAGGGGCAGGTCGAGAGGGGGACACAGAATCCAAAGCAGGCTCCGGGCTCCAATCTGTCAGCACAGAGCCCAACGTGGGGCTCAAACTCATGGACTGTGAGATCATGGCCTGAGCCGAAGTCGGATGCTTAACTGAGCCACCCAGGCACCCCAAGGAATTGCTAATGTTTCAGAGTGACCACACCATTTTCCATTTATGCATTTTGAACTCTGAACCATGTGCTAGTAGTACCTATCCACAACAATTAATAAAATATTTTTTAAATAAGTTAGGGCTGTACACATTGACTTGGAGAAATTTCCATTGTGTATGATGAAGGATATAAATTTCCTAAACTTCATAAACTAAGAAAAAATATGTATAATGTGCATACATATTATGTATATGTATATGTATACATATTTGTATAATATTAGCCAAATTTCATAAACGAAGACAAATATGTATAATATGATTACACTTGTAAACTGAAGACCAAAAAATTTGTGTGCGGGTGCATATGCAACTCGTATCAGTTATAAATGCTTTTGGATGCAAGATAACAATACACCAGATTAGCAGTGGTTTAAACAAAGGAGTTTGTTTTTCCTCCATGAGTAGTAGTGTGAATAGAGACAGTTTCTAGCTCATTTCAGCAGCTCAGTAGGGCTCTGAAAGACCTAGACCCTTTCTATATTTCTACTCTTCCATCTTTTTCATTGGACAGCCATAAGATGCCTACAGCACCTACAGACATCTTATGAGCATTCTGGGCAGGAAGAAGGGCTCTAAATGAGTCATCAAAAGTTTTCCTGGAACCCCCACCCGTAGCTAACATCTCCTTGGCCCAAACTGGGTCACGTGGCCACCTCTAGCTTCAGGGTAGGCTGGGAAACACAGAGAAAGGATTATCATTATGGCTTGGACCAATCATGACCCAATGCCAGGACTAAGTATACTGCATTGCAAATAAAGTCAAGATTCCACTAGCAAGGAAGAATGGGACCACTGTCTGAGACTCTGTACATGCAAATGAAAGATAATTATATGAGCAGGAGGAAGCATATGGAAGGGTGCACACCCCTGTGCTAACAAGGCTTTGGAAGGGTGGAAGAAGACAAGGCTGAGTGGGGGAGGGGTGGCAATAAAATGGTGATGCAGTCATTAAAACAACAGCTAAGGACTCAGAAACTAAGCCTAGAAAGCAGGACACATTCTAGCATGCACTGAGTAGAACAAGGCCAATGTGAAACACACTGGAGTTACTATCAGTTTCTTAAAAATGAGGAATTGGAGACTCAGAGACTGATGTCAGGAACCCATTGAATGTCTTTGGGTCTATATCCGTGTCATGATCTACAGTAAATGGAACAGAGTTCCCATTTTAAAAACTTGAGTAGGAACTACAAAAAGGACCCTTTGGAGCTCCAAAACCATCTTACAGGAATACAGAGGGGGGAGAACATGGCATATATACAAAAAGAAAAGCCTCAAAAGTAAGGGGCCACAGGCAACACAATAAAACTGGGAATGAAGTGTTTTAACCGGGGGAATGTACAATGGTGTCACATGTTTTCGCAGAGACTGGAGATCCTCCAACATGGCTCGCTCAGAGATGTCTCCCAAGTCTGATCATTGTGTTTTCTCCCCATGACGACAGAGACAGGGCCAGAGACTCTAAACCAGTTTGGAATAATAGAACTAACGTAGATGGGGTGCATCGGGATGCCTGTAGGGCCCTACCTCATGTCCTTTCTGCCACATGTCAGATTCCAGCTGTGGCATTGGTGGCCAGTTCTGTGATAGCTTCACTTCGCTTCACTCTAACAGCATCTTGCCCGAGGGGCGTATTGTGTTCTTTGCTTTCAGCTCTGCAATTTCTCCAGAAAGAAGGAAGAGTTTACTTAGCCTGTACCAGTAGGAGTTTACTTAGCCTGTAGACAAGCAATAGCAATTTATTGCATAATAGAATGGTACACTTGGGATCAGGCCCAACAGTCCTATCCAGACAGCAATTCAGAGAGCAGCAGTAAGACTCCAAAACCGGTGGCCCAAACTCCCATGCCACCAGTGCCTCTTCCTAAACTCACCCCTGTGGTCCCATGGGACAGGTGGGCTACCCACTACAACTGGGGACCGGAGGAAGTAAAAAGAAGTCTCTAGATTGCTTTATGGGTCAGTAGGCCCAGTTTGTTGGTGTGAGCTCAAAACAGATGGCTGCCACACTGTACTTTCACTTAAGGATGGCCCCAAAGGATGGGGATGGAGGTCATGCATGGCCCATTGCTGGACTCCCTCCCATCAAGGTTGGTCCTAGCTCCTGCCCTGCTCAATTCACAGCCTAATGGCAGCACAGACTAACACTGAGCCCTCAGTATGGTACCATCCCTCAAGGAGACCAGCCAGCCATTAATGGCAAGTTGAGATACACTGTACTTCTATTTTGGAAGAGGCAGTAATTCGTTCTTACTGCAGTGAATACCTCCTCTGGATATATCTTTGCCTGCCCCATCCACAATGCCCCATCGGTATTTCCATCAGATGGATAACATGTTTGATTTACCAAATGACATCCCCCATGACTTTGCCTCAGATCAAGGGACGCCTTTTTATGGAAGAAGAGATATGACTGCTTCTACCAAATATTGCAGTGCCCAATATCGATTGCTATCCTCATAGACATGGTGGGATGTCCTACTGTGGGCTCAGCTGAAGTGCCTGCACAGAGACAACTGAGCAACTTGAAGTGCTGTCTTCCAAGAGGCAATTCATGTCCTGAGTCTATAGCTAATACAGCAAGCACTTTGTGCCCATAGCTAAAATATGTGGGTCCAGAAACCAAAAGGTAGAAGTAGGAGTGCCCTCCACACCACTCCCAGTAACACGCTTACAGAATATGTGCTTCCCATCCTTACAATTTTAGGTTCTGTGAGGTCCTTATTCCAAAGAGGGGAATCATTTCACCTAAGCGAACATAGTGAGAGTTCCACAGGAGCCACAATTAGTGCATCATCATTTTGCGCTCCTCATGCCAATTGACTAAGAGGCAAGGAAAAAATAGAAATTACTATAGGTGGTGAATTAATGATGGCCCAAACTGCCCCCGTCAAGAGGTGGGATCTATTTTTCCTCCCCCTTGGATCTGGGCTGTGCCTGTAACTACTTTGACCAAGAGAATACAGTGGAAGAGATTCTATGTTAGCCCCTGAGATCCCCTTCAAGAAGTCCCCTATTTCCTTTAAGCTCTTTTTCAGTTATCTATCCATCTGAGCTCATTGGCCGATAAACACACAGGCTGTGGTATCTCTTAGACCAGGACTGCCAATATCATTCCCCAAAGATCTCCCTGATACATATTTCATTGGAGTCCAGCTCCTTGCAGTGTGATTGTCTCGTTACTATCATTATCATTTTTTGCCATAGCATAGCAATTCCTGTGCCATGATGTTTAACAAATTCTGATGTTTAACATGTCCACAGAGTTATAGTCATTAGCAGCTGCGGTTTCTGCTACTGGGAACAGTGAAGGAAGGCATTCTTCTATGGAACACCATTACTAACTTCCCAGGGAATGGAAAAACACCTCTGTTGATAATAGTTGGCTTTGAGTTCAAGCAAGGTGTCAGGAGCAGCAGCTTGGGGAATGGTTGCTGCCTGCTAATCTCAAATCAGGATTGACATGTGCAGCCTGCTCTATTTCCACTGCAGACATTTCACTTGAAATAGCTACACCGATAAACAAAATAATTGTAAATATATATATTTTTTCATATTACATGTGGGAATGATTTGCATGGAAGACTCCTTAAATGGAAAATAAAACATCACCATCCAGCTCTAGTCAATACTATATTATTGCTTTTATGGCAATTAACATCCCACTCTGGGTTAGTCTTGTTATTGTCCCTGTTTTTGTTACTAAAACTAATGACCCAAAATCAAAGACATGACCCATGAAAGAAATGATTGAGAAGCTGGACTTCATTAAAACTTATAACTTCTGTGCAGAAGACACTGTCAAGAGAGTAAGAACGCTGGGAGAAAATATCTGATGAAGGACTGGTATCCAAAATATGCCAAGGGCTCAAAACTCAACAATAGGGAAATGAACAACCCAATTTAAAAAATGGGCCAAAGATCTGGACACCCCATCAAAGAAGATACACTGATGGAAAATAAGCAAGTGAAAAGATGCTTAACATATGTCATGAAGGAATTACATATTAAAACAACAATGACCTACCACTACACATCTACTAGAATGGCCCGAATCTGGAACATTAGGATAGCACCAAATGCTGGCGAGAATGTAGCACAATAGCCATTCTTCAGACATCCGTGATGGGAGTGCAAAATGGTATGGCCACTTTGGAAGACAGTTTGGCAGTTCCTTACAAAGCTCAACATATTCTTACCAAGCAATCCAGCAACTGTGCTCCTTGATATTAACCCTAATGAGCTGAAAACTTACGTCCATACAAAAGCCTGCATACAGACATTCATGGCAGCTTTATTCATAAATGCCAAAACTTGGAACAACCAAGATGTCCTTCAACATGTGGATGGATAAATAACACGTGGTACATTCAGACAGTGGAATATACCCCTCGGCACAAAAGCCATGAAAAGATACAAAAGAAACTTAAGTGCATATTACTAAGTGACAGAAGCCAATCTGAAAAGGCTACGTGCTGCGTGATTCCAACTATATGACAATCTACAAAAACAAAACCATGGAGATAGGAAAAATGTCAGTGGTTGCCAGGGCTAGGAGGAGGGAGGGATGAATAGGTAGAATACAGAGGATAATGATGGCAGTGAACGTATTCTGTAAGGTGCCGTAATGGTGGACACATGTTGTTATACACTTGCCCAAACCTATAAAATGTCCAACACCAAGAGTGAACCCTACGTAAACTATGGACTTCGAATGATAATAATGTGTCAGTGTAAGTTCACCAGTTGTAACAAATGTACCACTCTGGTGCAGGATGTAGATAGTGGGGGAGATTGTGCCTGTGAGGTGAGTGGGGGATGGCAGAAGGCAAGAGATTTATATACTTTCTGTACTTTCCACCCAATTTTGCTATGAACCCAAAACTTTTCTAAAAAAAAAATAAAGTCTTTTTTAAAAAACTGCAGAAGAGGCTTATATTTTTATCTTCACATTCCTGCTTTTTTGAGGCCCTGGGGCTGTTTAGATATTAAGAAGCTCTTTCATATAAGATTCTTGGGTGACAGTAGAAAAATATAGCTTCAAACTATATGAAAAGAGTCAGCGACAGCTGAGTCCACTGACCAAGGCTGACTAGTTCTTTTTTATTTTTTAAACAATATTATTTTTTTATTAAAAAAATGTTTAATGTTTACTTATTTTTGAGAGAGGTGCAAGCAGGGGAGGGGCAGAGAGAGAGGGAGACACAGAATCCAAAGCAGGCTCCAGCCTCTGAGCTGTCAGCACAGAGCCCAATGTGGGGCTTGAACCCACAAACTGTGAGATCATGACCTGAGCCAAAGTTGGACGCTTAACTGACCGAGCCACCCAGGCGCGCCCAAGGCTGACTAGTTCTACTACTACCTGACTGCATATCCATAATCAAACCAACTTCCTTGCATCTTTCACCTTAACCTGATGTGAGCATATTGGGCTACACAGTTCTAAAATCAGCCGCATTTCAAAATGGTGATTCTTTTATTTTCATTTTCCATTTTTTACATCCAGAGAAAATGTGGTATGGTTTCAGGGTCACCGTCACACTGGACCCAATAATTCTAGAGAGAATGTACTTTGGAAGTCAGGCAGCTGCTTATATTAGGTAAATACGAGGAAAGATGTTGCAGGACTAGAGACTTACATTTTTAAAAAACGTGTAATGATCCAAGAGACATCACCCAGCAAATTTGGTACTACTCTGTCCGTCACAGAGGAAAGATCCAGAGCTGATGAAGCATCCATTGTGATTCACCCAGAGAGGTTCTCAAGGACAGATTTCCCCCCAGTATGGGAAGAATCAAATGATTCAGTCTGAAGGGACATGGCTGTAACAGAAGACACGTGGAGAAGATATTTATGAGATGGAATGAAAAAGAGCTGTGGACACTTACCAGATTTTATATTCTTAAGAGGTAAAAAGAGGATTATACTTTGAAAAGATAAACAAATTAACCTGATTCATCAGGAAAAAAAGAGAGATGACTCAAATAAATAAAATCAGAAATGAAGGAGGAGAAATAACAACGAAACAACAGAAATACAAAGGATTATACGAGAATACCATGAAAAGTTACATGCCAACAAATTGGACAACCTAGAAGTAATGGATAAATTCCCAGACATATAACCTTCCAAAACTGAATCAGGAAGAAATAGAACATTTGAACAGACTGATTCCTAGCAATTAAATCAATGAATCAGGAATCAAAAACTCCCAAAAAATAAAAGCCCAGGACCAATGGCTTCCTAAGTGAATTCTACCAAACATTTAAAGAGGAGTTAATACCTATTCTTGTCAAAGGATCCCAAAAATAGAAGAGGTAGGAAAGCTACCAAATTCATTCTACAAGGCCAGCATTATCATGCTACCAAAACCAGTTGAAGACACTACAAAAAGAAAAAAACTAGAGGCCAATATCTCTGATGAACATAGATACAAAAATCCTCAAGAAAATATTAGCAAGCCAAATCCAACAATTCATTTAAAAAAATCATTTGCTACAATCAAGTGGGATTTCTTCCAGGAATGCAAGCGTGGCTCGGTATTAACAAATCAATGTGATACATCACATTAATAAAAGAAAGCATTAAAAAAACAAATGATCATCCCAATAGAGGCAGAAAAAGCATTTGACAAAGTACAACATCCAGTCATGACAAAAAAAAAAAACAAAAAACAAACACTCAACAAAGTAGATTTAAAGGGAACATACCTCAACATAATAAAGGCCATGTATGAAAAACCCACAGCTAACATCATACTTAATCATGAAAAACTGAGAGCTTTTCCTCTAGGATCAGAAATAAGACAAGGATGTCCACTCTCACTTTTATTCAACATAGTACTAGAAGTCTTAGCCACAGCAATCAGACAACAAAAAGAAATAAAAAGCATCCAAATTGGTAAGGAAGAAATAAAACTTCCACTATTTGCAAGTGACATGATACTATATATAGAAAACCCTAAAGACTCTACCAAAAAAAACTGCTAGAACTGATCAATGAATTCAGTAAAGTCGCAGAATGCAAAATTAGTATACAAAATTTTGTTGCATTTCCATATGCTAATAATGAAGTAGCAGAGAAAGAAGTTAAGGAAACACAGGGTGCCTGGGTGGCTCAGTCAGTTAAGCATCCGACTTCAGCTCAGGTCATGATCTCACAGTTTGTGAGTTCAAGCCCCACATTGGGCTCTGTGCTGACAGCTCAGAGCCTGAAGCCTGCTCCGGATTCTGTGTCTCCCTCTCTCTGTCCCTCCCCTGCTCACACTCTGTCTCTTTCTCTTTTAAAAAGTAAATAAAGATTTAAAAAAAAATTTTTTTTAAAGAAATTAAGAAAACAGTCTCATTTACAATAGTACCCAAAATAGTAAAATACCTAGGAATAAAATTAACCAAGGAGGTGAAAGCCTTGTACTCTGAAAACTATAAAACACTGATGAAGAAATGGAAGATGACACAAACAAATGGAAAGACATTCCATTCTCATGGATTGGAAAAATCAATATTGTTAAAATGTCCATACTACTCAACTCAGTCTACAGATTTAATGCAATCCTTATCAAATCAAAATACCAGCAACATTTTTCACAAAACTAGAACAAATAATTTGTATGGAACCACAGAAGACCCCAAATAGCCAAAGCAATCTTGAGAAAGAAGAACAAAGATAGAGGTATCACAATCTTAGATTTTAAGATATAGTACAAAGCTGTAGTGATCAAAACAGTATGGTATTGGCACAAAAATAGATACATAGAACAATAGAACAGAATAGGGAGTCTAGAAATAAACCACTGCTTATATGGTCAATTAATCTACAACAAAGGAGGCAAGAACACACAATGGAGAAAAGACAGTCTCTTCAACAAATGGTGCTGGGAAAACTGGATAGTTACATGCAAAAGAATGAAATGAGCACTTTCTTACACTATACACAGAAATAAACTCAAAATGGATTAAAGGCCTAAACGTGAGACCTGAAACCACAAAACTCCTAGAAAAAAATAAACATTAATTTCTTTGACATTGGCCATAGAAACATTTTTCCAGATATGTCTCCTCAGGCAAGGGAAACAAAAGCAAAATTAAATTATTGGGACTACTCCAGAATAAAAAGCTTTTGCACAACAATGGAAGCCATCAGCAAAATTAAAAGACAACCTACTAAATGGGAGAAGATATTTGCAAGTTATTTATACAATAAGAGGTTAATATCCAAAATATATAAAGAACTCATACAGGCTGACTCAGAACTCCTGGCTGACTCAGTCAGTTAAGCACCCAACTCTTGATTTCAGCTCAAGTCATGATCTCATGGTTTGTGAGTTCGAGCCCCTTAACATGCTCTGTGCTGGCAGCATGTAGTCCACTTGGGATTCTCTCTCTCCTTCTCTCTTTGCCCCTCCCTTGCTCTCTCTCTCTCTCTCTCTCAAAATAAAATACACATTTAAAAAAAGATACAACTCAACACCAAAAAAAATCCAATTAAAAATGGGCAGAGGACACGAATAGACGTGTTTCCAAAGAAGACCTACAGATGGCCCACAGACACATGAAAAGATGCTCAACATCCCTAATCATCAGAAAAATGCAGATCAAAAGCATAATGAGATATCACCTTACAGCTGTCAGAATGGCTAGAATCAAAAAAACATGAAACAACAAGTGTTGGTAAGGATGTGGAAGAAAAGGAACACATGTGCATCGTTGGTGGAAATGCGAGTTAGTGCACCCACTGTGGAAAACAGTATGGAGAGTCCTCAAAAACTTACAAATAGAATTACCCTATGATCCAGTAATTTCACTACTGGGTAGTTACCCAAGGAAAATGAAAACACAAATTTGAAAAGACATGTGCACCCCTATGTTTATTGCTGCATTGCTTACGGTAGTCAAGATATGAAGGCAACCCAAATTTCCACCCAGAGATGAATGGGTAAAGACGATATGGTACGTATACACAATGGCATACCACTCGGCCATAAACAAGAATGAGATCTTGCCATTTGTACAATATGAACGGACCTAGGGGGCATAATGCTTAGTGAAATAAGTCAATCAGAGAAAGACAAACACCTTATGATTTTGCTCGTATGTGGAATTTAAGACACAAAGGAAAAGAAACAAACACAAAAATTAACTTTTAAATACAGAGAACAAATCGGTGATTGCCAGAGGTGGGGTGGATGGGAGGATAGGTTAAAAAAATAAAGGAGATCAAGAGGACTTATCTTAATGAGCGCTGAGTGACATATAGAATTGTTGAGTCATTATATTGTACACCTGCAACGAATCCAACACTCTTTGTTAATTATACTTCAGTTTTCAAAGAGAGGATTGCACTTGTGGCAATGGCAGAATAACAACTAAAACCTCTGGATAAAATCTAAAAAAACAAATATTTGGACACGCTGGAGAAAGTCCCAAAGCAGGAAGAAACTTAAAAACTGTTCTCTTTAGGGGCGCCTGGGTGGCTTAGTTGGTTAAGCGTCCAACTTCAGCTCAGGTCATGCTCTCACTGTTTGTGAGTTTGAGCCCCGCATCAGGCTCTGTGCTGACAGCTCGGAGCCTGGAGCCTGCTTCAGATTCTATGTCTCCCTCTCTCTCTCTGTCCCCTCTCCCTCCCCCCCCACCTCACCTCTGTTTCTCCCAACTCTCAAAAATAAACATTAAAAAAAATTTTTTTAATGTTCTCTTTCTAACAACAATGACAAAAATGTTCTCTTTCTGTAATATCTCAATCTCTCTCTCCCTCTCACTCTCTCTCTCTCTCTCTCTCTCTCTCACACACACACACACACACACACATGCACACACACACAACTTTTTGCCTGAGGGCAGGCCTTAGTCAGCCACCACGCAAGCAGTGATAACTCAGAAAACCTCAATCTAGGAGGCATGAATAAGAGGAGTTTAGGGTGACCAAGCAGTTGAAAAACAGGGTGGAGGCAGGGACATCATGAAAAGAAGAGATCCACAGAGGGAGAGCCCTACATCTACATAAACTCTGCTTAATCTCTGGCTGTCGCTGACCTGTGGTTTCACAGAGCAGATTTTAATCAGTCCAATGAAGAATAAAATAACACAGCTAAGATTTCAGTTGCTGCCTGCCACAGAAGAGATAGAATTTGGAGTTTGAATTCACTTAAATTTTTTTAATGTTTACTTATTTTTGAGATTGGGGGAAGGGCAGAGAGAGGAGGAGAGACACAGAATCCGAAGCAGGCTCCAGGCTCTGAGCTGTCAGCACAGAGCCTGACATGGGGCTCAAACACGAACGGTGAGATCATGACTTGAGCCAAGGTCTGATGCTTACCTGACTGAGCCACCCAGGCATCCCAGGGTTTGAATTCACTTAATTCACTGCTAATAAAGAGTATAAAAACAAAATCAAGAATCTTCAGAGAAATATAATGAATCCAAGGTCTTTACAACATCTCATTCACAAAATCCAGGATATCATCCAAAATTACTAGACATACAAAGACACAAGAAAATGTAATCCACACTCAAGAGAGAAGGTAACCAACAGAAACATTAACCCCAAGAAGACCCAGATATTGGGATTGGCAAACAGAATTTTAAAGTGACTATTATAGGGGCGCCTGGGTGGCTCAGTCGGTTGAGCGGCCGACTTCAGCTCAGGTCATGATCTCACAGTCCGTGAGGGCTGTGAGTTCTAGCCCCGCATCGGGCTCTGTGCTGACAGCTCAGAGCCTGGAGCCTGTTTCAGATTCTGTGTCTTCCTCTCTCTGACCCTCCCCTGTTCATGCTCTGTCTCTCTCTGTCTCAAAAATAAATAAATGTTAAAAAAAAAAAATTTAAAGTGACTATTATAACCATGATTAATAATGTAAAGAAAAATATGTTTGTAATAAACTAACACATAGGAAATCTGAGCAGTGAAATAAAAACAATTTAAAAGAACCAAGAGGAAATTCTAGAACCAAAAATTAAAGTCTGAAGTAAAAAATACATAGCCGATTGTACATAACAAAAGAGTTATTGAGTTTAAAATGTATCAATAAATAGGGAGCACAAAGGAAAAAAGATTACAGAAGTAAACACAGCCTCAGTGGTCTGTGGGAAAATGTGAAAAAGCCAGGAGAAGAGAGAGAAAATGGAAAAAAATATTTTAATGAACCAAGACAGAATATGTAGAAAGTAAAGTGTACCTAGGCATATCATACTCAAACTGCTGAAAACTAAAAATGCAGAGAAAATCTTGATCAAAGAGAAATTACATAATACATGTACAGGGGCAAGGCTACAAATGACCTCTGGCTTACCACTTGAAAAAGACAGAGGCCAGTGGAACCACATCTTTCAAATGCTTAGAGGAAATAAAATTGTCAACTCATCATTGTATATCCAACAAAAATATCCTTCAAGAATGAGGCAAAATGAAAACATTTTCTATAAACAAAAGGTAAGAAAATATCACCAGCAGACCTGCACTACAAGGAATCCTAAAGGAAATTCTTCAGGCTGAAGGGAAACCATACTGGCTAGGAACTCCCCATTAAACCTGCCACTAACATTGTAAAACAGTTATGACCAAATATCACCAGGAACCCATTTCTCTCCCGATGGAGGTATAAAATATTAGGTAATCATTAGTGTGGTTTACAAAGTATTTCTGGTTTTCTTCATTTTAGGCATATGATAGAATTGCCAATTCTACTTTTGGGGGTTGGGTGTGGCCGTATGATTTGCTTTAGTCAATGCAATGGGGCAGAAAATGTATTAGAGTGTACATTTTGTCTCATTTCCTTTTTCTGGCCTTAATAATCATGCAACCACAGGGATGGTATAGACCCTGGGCAATCTTTGATGGATAATAGAATATGAGTGAGATTTTGGGGGGTTGTTTGTTACCACAGCATAACCTAGCCTATCCTGCCTGATACAGAAAGCAGTACCTAGAAATGGTAACACCACCACAAAGGAAAATATATGGCACGGCTTAGGGGGCAAGCATTCAACTGCAGAGAGACTGCTGTGTTGGTGCCTGGAAGGTGTATGATTCAGGCTTGCAATGGCAAAATGTGATTAAACCATCCCTGTGATAACTTGGAAGGTAGGCAATTTGTCCAATCAAAACTCTTTCTTTCTGACAAGGAATCCAGTGGACAATGTTCAAGAAAGTGGATATGCTGTCAGCATTTGTCCCAAAGTGAGGGTATATGGAATAGTGTGGACATGAGAAATGACCTTTTTTTTTTTTTTAAAGACCTTGAGATTTGGAAGTTTGTTGTTGTAACAGAAGTCAACCCATTTTAACAGATAACAAAATGTGCCACTACCACTGCCCCCAGTCATGCTCATGGGGTATGGCCGTGGTTGGCAGGCAAACCACTCTATTTTCACCAATGGAGCACAAGCAGGTGGACGATCCAGGACTGTGGGAACATCTATGGCTACTTATAAATGGAAAATATTCCTACTTCTAGCAAAAGGCTGAAATCTATGCTTAGGGTTATTCTAGACAAAGAGTGAAGGGCAGAGGAATATCCACTTGGTGGGTTCCCAACTCTGATACCCTGCCAATTCTCTCTGTTTATTGAAAAGAATTCAAACAAAAGTCTAGTCCCAGAGAAAGAGTCATTGCTAATATTGGCAGGTTCTAAAACAATGAAAGCCCAGGGAGTATAATAGTATATAGTTATATACTGTGTGATCCCATCTTTGTTGTTAAGAAGATATACTTCAGTGTGTACACATTTATACAAAAAGTCTAGAAATGTCCGGAGCACCTGGATGGCTCAGTCAGTGAAGCGTCCAACTCTTGATTTTGGCTCAGGTCATAATCTCACAGCTCATGCGATTAAGCCCCACATCGGGCTCTGTGCTGACCGTGCAGAGCCTCCTTTGGATTCTCTCCCTCCCTCACTCTCTCTCAAAATAAATAAACATTAAAAAAAAAAAGTCTGGAAATTTCTATCCCAAAACGTCAACAGTTAACTACCCCTAGGATTAGAGGTGACCTCCATTTCTCTTTTCTTCACCTGTACGCGCTCATTCTTCTAAAATGAATACAGTATTTGCGAAATAAAAACTTAAAAAAAAAACATAATGCAAATGCGACAACCACAAAAACAAAACTTTGGGAGAGAACAAGTCAATAAAGTCAGGAATCAAATGATCAACATCTAGGAGAAAGGCACAAGGCCAGTATTACGCAGAGTGGCCTGGCGGACACAGACGTTGAGCGTGAACGCAGAGAGAATTCTGTAAGTATGCAGGCAGGGACTTTTCCTTCCCTGGTCCTGCGAATTTACCAAGAGAAGAGGATGTGTTACTACAAGTTGGTTAGCATGAAATTTTCAAGGTTCTGCGCGAAACAAAAATGTGAACGCTCTGGGGTATTTTATGAGTTATAGTCAAAACCACCCACATCATACTCGATGTCAATTAATGAAGCTGTCCTTTCATGCAGCACATTAGGAAAAAAAAAAAAAAAAAAAAATGAGACAAAGAAACCAAGTGTAGAATTCCCGGTCCTGAGTCCCCCTTACAAAGCATCTCTTACAAATGATCTATTTCCACCATCAGCCAACTGTGGAATCCTGCCTGAACTCCTTTCTCTCACAGACTCATTCCCTGTGCAGGGGTGGCCAAGGTGGGGCCTGTAATGTGGGACCCCTCAAGCTCCAAAACCCTGACAGGCTCCAACATTATAGAACCTGAGTCCCGAATCCTGGAAATACTGTCCGTCTCACGGTTTGTTGGCTGAAGAGGGGTTTCAAAAAGCCGTGATAAATGATGGACCCCAAACAAGCCTCACTGATTGAAAAGTGGGGTAAAGCTGGTGTTGCCCAAGATGCAAAGCAAAACCCATTTGTGAAAGAAGTAGGCCCCTTTCAAAGACATAAATCATCCTTCCTGGGAATACATTTCCTGCCATACTTTCCCTCTGAGCTTTGTTGTTCCTTCTTCTCACCATCAATAAATAAGAATTGTTTGTTACATATGTAACAACTTAGTGTTTTCCTTCTAAACCACTGTGCTCTGTGCGTTAAAGGGCACATATTCTTTCCACCTGTTCTGATTGTCATTGGTGTTATTAAAGGGGGAAAAAAACCCGCTTTCCACTTGGGTTTATTCAGAGAGAGTTAACATCTGATTTTACATGGAACTATTTAAAAGGAAAAGAACAACATGGCCTGAAGCACTTCTAGCATAGGGTGTGGAAGTATTTGATGTCCTGGTGCTTGTTCATAAAAGAATGTTGTTTTGAAATGTGCAGTGAAGTTAGGGAAAGAGATCCAAAGAAAGTTCCCGTTGAGACAAAATCAAATCAACCCACCGCCCCCCCCCCACCAAACACTTCCCTCTTGGATCAGGAGGCCCCTTGGCTCTGGGCCCACCATCTGTGCCCAGGGAGGCCTCAGCCTTGCTGCCAGCAGTGATGTGTGAACACGGGTTTGTCACAGTCAGGGCGCTGATAAAGGCGATTCATATATCGGGACCCACAGAACAGGGGCGGCCCCAGTGGCCTGGCCCACACCACTACGGGTCCAAACCTAAGTCAGCCAGCACGCGTGGGAAATAAATGCCTCACTGCCGGGGAAACCTGACAGACCCCAATCGCAGTCCTCCAGCTCAGCGTGCTTACCTTATCCTAGAAAAGGCGGACCTGCCAGCTTTGTAAGGAAACAGCCCATCTTGCCCCGCTTCTGTGTTTCTTCCTGCACCTTCCAAAAAGCTCCCTGTTGCTCAAAACCCCTCGGGCAGAGCACCTCGCTGCCTGTGAGGCACGGTGCTCCCCCACTGTGTGGATTGTTTGCTCGTGAAGAGAGGACATCAAAGTCATTACTAACTTGTTTTATTTCTGTCATTGGTCAGCACTGGCAGGCTGGAGGAGAGACATTTGTCCGTGCCGACTCAAGAGTCTCTGAAGGTCTTCCGCAAGAGTGAGAATTGCCCAGTTGTCCTTCCTGCAGGTTCATGGGTTACTCTTTAAAGCCAAATGAAATGTCTCGAGCCCCCAGCCAGGGCCAGGAGACACTAGCCCGGTCACAACAGTTCAGGCTGTGCCAAAAGCTCAGCCTCAGGAATCAGACGTTAATGCAGAATTTTAAGAATCAAAATTCATGCAGAAAATCCACCATGAGTAAATTCCCAATGTTACAAATAAAGGCAGGATCCAAAACAGTGCATTGCTCAGTTGTATCAGAGCCGAAGGCAAAAGGAAAAATCAGTCATGTACTGATTCCCTGTCTTTATTTAAAATTTTGGTGTTTCGTTCATCACAGGTTTTTGTATCTTGGTTTTTTTAATGTTGCATTGGAATATGGTTTCTCTTGGGACGCCTGGGTGGCTCAGTCAGTTGAGCATTCGACTTCGGCTTAGGTCACGATCTCACGGTTTCTGAGTTCGAGCCCCGCGTTGGGCACCACGCTTAACAGCATGCTCACCCGCCTTACCCCATCCCAACCCTGATCCTTGTGCTGGGAACTCACGGGACCCAGCCCCCTAGCCGCCCTCCCACACTTTCAAGATTCACCTTCCCAGGTGGTGAGGGGAGACCGGGTTTGTTAGGAATCTGTTCCTGGGTCAGCGGGCACTCAGCCTGTCCCTCTCTCGACGTCTTGCCAGCCCGCCTCTGGCCTCTGCTGCAGGTTACTGCCCTGACGTGCACCACCGCTGCCCATGTGCTACTGTGCGGGGCCCAGTCTTACTTCTGGTCTTGAGGAGAGAGGATGGGGCCACAGTAATTACTGCGCTGGCAGGAAACAACTTTAAACCGGTAGCTTCTAGTCCTTGCCAGAGGCAGCCTGCCTCAGACCCTGGCAGGAACTGCCAACATAAGACAGTATTGGGGGGGGGGTCCTTCAATGCCACCTTTTCCCCAGGACCCCTAACTCCTTCTCAAGGTCTCACAGATAAGGCCAAAGTCCTTCTCTTTTCCATGACGCGCAGTTGGGCTCGCCTTTGCCAAACCTCTTCCTCTAGGTCATGCCCATGGGGCAGACGCCTTTCACAGTCAGCAGACGCACGGAGGAGGCCTCTCCAAATACCAGAAGTGTCTTCCCTCTGTGTGCGGTTCTGCTAAGGGGCCGGCTTTCCCAGTAGCCTTTTTCCCCCACCCCACGTCATATGTGGGATTCGGTCGCCTGTGCAAGATCCGGATCACCTGTTGCTTTCATCCCTGTCCTCGGCTCTGAGCGCTGGGCCTGGCATGGAGCAAACGCTGGGCGGGGATGCTCAAAGCTGCCGCAGCCACCTAAGTTTCTGGTTCCAGAGCCCCAGGGGCTTCTGGGAAGCATCTGGTTCCACCCCCTCTTCCCTGAGGATTGCCAAGACCCCTCCCCAAAAGGTGCTTAGCTCCTGATTCCACAGCACAAGCCCAAAGCCCCTGAGTGTATATAGGTGAGGAGAGAAGGGTTTGAATCCCAGTTCCCCGGTGCTCCCTGGTGAGCACAGGCCCCTGTGTATGTGCCAGGCCTGTTTCTCCCTCTGCAGAGTGAGGGTCATACATATGAGCTATTCCACGCTAAGCACTTAGAAGAGGGTCTGGCACATGCTAAGCACTCAGTGGCCATCAGCCACTCTTACTACCTCCTGGCCTGGGGGGCGTTTACTCTTCGGGGTGGAGAAGGCAGACAGAGCAGTCATGGTCATCTCAGTGTGCCCGAGACACTGGGCAGAGGACGTTCTCAGACTCACTCTAGGCTGCCCTGGACCCTTTCATTCCCAAAGCTCTGGAGGGATTGGGAAGCCCCTGGAAAAAGATCCCTTTGCTCCAAAGAGGAAGAAACTTAAGTGTTTGTTTGTTTGTTTGTTTGTTTGTTTGTTTGTTTGAAGTTTATTTATTTATTTTGAGAGAGAGTGCGCGCGCACACACAAGCGGGGGAAGGGCAGAGAAAGAGGGAGACAGAAGCCCAGAATCCGGACACGGGGCTCAAACCCACAAACCCTGAGATCATGACCTGAGCCAAAACCAAAAGTCAGACGCTTAACCAACTGAGCCACCCAGGCGCCCCAAGAAACTTAAGGCTTTTAAGTGTAAATGACCTTGAAGGCTGGAACAGTGGGAGTCAAGAGGGCGCACCCATCCCTGGCTTCAGAGGCAACCCCCCAAAATTCCCCTGACCCAGGCGGGGCCTAGAATGGAGTGTGTCTGGTGATAGTGATGTAAAGAGGCAGGAAGACTGCCTTCTTAAGCTTGCATAAAACTTGAGCTTTAGAGCATTTGTTTGTTTGTTTCCAGAGAAGAAGCCTTTGTGGATCTAGCGGGTCAAGAATGCCTTTTCAAAGCATGTCTCACACCCCGTATGGAAGAAGGCCCCCAGGGAGGGCTGGGTTCATACAGAATACTTCACAGTAGGAGGGAAGAAGCAACACTCCCCATGGGTCCTCCAGGCCCATAAGAATTCTTCCCTTCCAGGGATGACGGCTCGCTTGAGCCCTGGAGACCAGCCCTGGCTGTTAGACCTGCCCCAAGTTCCACCCCCGGCCCTATCCTCCTGTCCCCCATCCTTTACTGGCTTGAAAGATCCTATCGGAGTCCAGAGCCTCCACGTGGGCCCCCAAAGGAACGGCTGGGACTCAGCCAGCCAGCCAGCACCATCACCTCCCAGGCAGCAAGCAAGACCCCAAGACACAGGCTGACATAAGCTTTACAAAATTCTCTGGAGCCAGCTGGCCTTACCTACTACAGAACCAAATGCCAGGAAACTCTGGCTGGCCCGCCAAGTCCCCCGGACTGAGGGATAGAGGACTTGTTGACATGTGCCTTTGTCCTTCATGGCTCGGCTCCCCCACCGCCCCGCCCCACAGTGCACCCTGGCGGAGCACAGCCAGCTGGGTGCCCTGGGCTCCTAGCACAAGGCTGGGAAAACCAGCCCCAGTTGGTCAGTGGTATCCTGCAGGGCCCGTTTTCCACACACTGCTGGGAATACCCGCAACGGTCCTGGATCCATGTGCCAGGAGGTGGGCCGGGGGCAGCCATGCCCTGACCCGCTCCTTGGCCAAAAGGAAGGAGGGGACTAGCCTTCCAACCACAGGCCATAATTCATTTCTCAGGGGAAAACCGCCGTCTCGCAGGGCTGCACTCTGCTTTCCCCCCTTCTTGCTGAAGGGGGCGCCATCACAACATCGATACCCCAAATCTCTCTGCATCATCTCAGGCCCCATGCTTCCAGCAGTGACACAACCAACCCATCGTCGGGGTCCCTCCCATGCAACAACCCCGAGCAACGGAGAAGAAAGTAAACTGTTCATCAGAGGCTCCGGGGCAATGGCCGGAGAGATTCCGGCGTATCCACGGCGAAATGTCCCCTCCCTGTCCTCCCCCAGCCCCCACACTCCAGGGCAGCCTTAGGCCTCCCCGTCCTCCTCTCCGTGCACCCTGTAGACCTCTCGTCCCACCTTAGGCGATCTTGTCTGTCTGTCTTTGCTTCTGTCACCCCTTGTCATGTGCAAGCACGTGCTTTCTAGGGATGCAAAGACCCAAACACCTCAATTCTGGAAACTCACTGAAGGTCAAACATTTACTCAGCCATTAAAATTCCCTGTGTTAGAGTCATTTACATTCATACTTGCAAGGAACACGTAACGAGGCCGGTAGACAGCATTTTATGGCTTTTCTCCATCAACTCAAGTAGGCAAAAAGGAAGCACGGCTGCCAGATAGAGCTATTCCCTCTGGTCCTTCTCGCTCCACCAAAGAAAACAAAGAACAGAAACACCTGTGCCACCTCACGGAGTTTTGGGAGCCCCAGCATCAGTGGGGAGGGGGGCACCCCTGCACGGAACGTGTCCATGGCCCGGATCGTCAACGTCCTGCATTTCTGTGAGTTTTGACTGGAGCTGAGGTCAGTGCGGGACAAGGGAAATGTGCTTCAAGGCTGACTGCCTGGAAGGTCTTTTCCATTTTGGAGTGTCGACCGCGGGTCAGCCAGTCTCAGGGAATAAGCTGTAAGTGGAGGTGAGTCTTTCCATATGTCTTGCATGAAAATTGAAAATGATCACCTAATGTAGTCCAGAATCCCTCCAAAACAGTTTTATGGTTTTGAAAAAAGAAAAGGGAAAAATGCGAGCCAGGTTGAACGTCATGGGGTCTCTAATCCAAATGAACAAAGCAGAACAATTCACCCCTGAAATTGAGTCAAAGAGAGATCCCAGTGGGTAACAGGTGGGGCTGTGAGTGCAAGTGGACATTTAATAAAACACAACTTGATGAGGACGATAGCGTGCTATCGTCACAGGAATCCCAAACTTGCCATCGTTTGATGAGAGGAAAGAGGCTGGTGAAGTTCTGAGAGATCATTTAAAACAATCTTCTCAGTGCTTACTGGGGGATTTGATGTACAAAGTGCAAAAAAGGATGGGGAAGATGATGGACAGCAGTTTCCCTACCAGGACCAGCAATCCTACAGTAGAGTAGATGACGATATTCTCTCATCCCCGGCCTCAAAACATAGCCTCTCCCCCAAGTGCCACTCTTAGAGATTCTTTCCTTTGGCTTAAACATTCTCAACAATCATGAAAGGGGAACATTTCTTCCAAAGCACCCGGAGACTAAGAGTTACACCTCCTTTCCAGCCTTTTCTGTTCTGCAGGAGAGAATGGGGCATTTAGTTTCAGAAGGACTCGGGTAATTCTTTTTACTTCTAATTACAAAAGTGAAACGCTTTACTGGATGAAATGATGTAATGTCTCGGATTTGCTATAAAATACTACCGAAGGTGGGAGACCAGGTAGGGATACAGATGAAATGAGACGGGCTAAAAGCTAATTATTGTGGAAGCTGAGTGATGGGCACATGGGAGTTCGTATCCCATAGTCTGTACTGATACGTGTTTGCAATTTTCCATAACAGGATGTATTTATTTAGGAAAGGAAAACAGTAAGATCACTTTTAAAAAATTAATATGTTTTCATTGCATCATATCTAAAATCTATAAAAAATATTTGACCTGGACAATTAGTCTTCTACAAGCCTTTCCCCTCCCTCCCACCAGAGACGACAGCCACAAACAACTGGTGTCTGATTTTTTTTTTTTTAATCCTAGCTTTCTAAAGCCAAAAAGAACCTCGGAAGCTATCTAAGGAGGTCTAGTGTCTTCACTCGTGAGGGAGCTGAGGGCCAGGGACGAGATGGGTGACCACATCCCACTGCCCCACAGTCCCCTCTGAACCCTTCAGGGGAGGTGGTTTTCCAAAATGCACACTTGTTTACCTCCCTTGTTCCAGTCTTTGTTTCTTTGTTTAATGTTTATTGGTTTTGAGAAAGAGAGAGAGAGCAGGAGAGGTGCAGAGAGAGAGAATCCCAAGCAGGCTCTGCCATGGCAGTGCAGAGCCTGATGCAGGGCTCGATCTCACGAACCGTGAGGTTATGACCTGAGCCGAGATCAAGAGTTAGACCCTTAACTGACTGAGCCACCCGGGCGCCCTTCCAGTCTTTCTATATTGACCAGTGAGAGACATGAAAGTCAATCCCAAAGCGTGAGGGCTTTTTACCCAAGACGAGAAGTGGATTCCGCAGGGCTCCATGATGCAGGCAGGAAACCACCCCCTACTTCCTTCATTCTGGGGGCTGGAAGACGCTCCCCACCCTCTGCAGAGATCACAGTGTGAACTCCTGTCCCAGCCACAACCCCAGGACAGAAATGAACAGCTCCAGTTGGCAGCTACGGCCACCCTTGGCTTGAAAATCTGTGGAAGCAGAGAAGTTTAATCGGAAAAGAAAAGCAAAGTCTAACCCTGGATTCCAACTACCCTTTGCTTGGATGAGGAGAGATCATCAAGCTCTAAGATGCAAAGGCCTCCCCAGAGGTCGCCTCATGTCCCACCTCTCCTCCACATCATACCAAAGCCACCCAGAGCCACCCTGGATATGAAGCTGTGTCTCACCACGTAGGGCTTGAAGGAGCTTATGGCTTTCTTCATTCACTTATTATGGTTAACAAGCCATCCTGATAGGGAATTCTCCACTTCTGACCTGTGTGCTTTGTAGGATGGACAGAAGCCCTAAAGGGCATTTCTAGAGAGATTGCAATTTCGCATTTTTGAGACAGGGGGGCAGGGGGAGCAAGCGTGCGATCACAGAAAGATACCTTTCTTTTTCTTTCTTTTTTTTTAACTAGGCCCTCACTGGCCATAAGCACCCATTTACCAATTTCCCGTTGCTGCTGTAACAAATTACTTCACACCCAGTGGCTTAAAACAGCCCAAATTCATGGTCTCATGGTCAGGTCACAATTCCCTAGTAGGATTCACTTGTCCCTCTGCTCAGGGTCTCCCAAGGCCAAAATCAAGGCGTCGGCTGGCCGGGCTTCTTATCTAGAGACCCAGAGGAGAATCTGCTTCGAGGCTCTTCCCAACTGTTGGTAGAGTTCAGGGCTGGCGGCGGAAGTCCCTGGCTCCTTGCTGGCCGTTAGCTGGGGGCCACTCTAAGGCCATCTGCATTTCTTGTCGCATTCCCAGGGGGACTGAATCTGGCTCAGCAAGGCAGCCTTGTAGGACATACTGGTGCTCGGGAGGCCACAGGCTGAGCAAGGCACATTCCCTGCCCTCAGACAGCTAAGACAGAGAGGGGGGCAGATGAACAGGAACACCAGTGGGGATGCACCCACAAACTCAGATGAAGACATCGTTCAATTTTCCTCCTTCAAAAATCAACATAATTTAAAGCACAATCCCCCCTCCCCTTTCTCCCTGGTTGTTGTCAGGTGTTTCGAGGGAGGGTGGGGCTTAGGAGACAGGCTCTGGGAAGGGGGTGCAGATCTGGTCCCTGTTGCCGCCTGTCTGTGATGAAAGCAGCAGAGAGAGTTTCACTCCCAGGCAGATGTCAGTCTCTGTGGCTTCCTATGGCTTCATTCTTCCCAAGAGCCCCTTTGGAGTTTGGGTTCCCCCCAGATCAGGCCACGAGATCCTTTATTTGGAGGTGATCCCACAAAACCAGCAGGGGAGGAGAGGAATGAGAGCGAGAGTGCAGTCCATGTGACCCAGGGGGTGACTGGAGCTCAGTCTCCCCAGAAACCGTGTACAGTGACTCCGTGTCAGGGGCGAGGGATCTGGGGTCTTGATCCCCCAGCTGTCAGTCCTGAGGTGAGGGCTGCCCTGACACCAGTGTCCCAGCACTCTGGCCTGCCACGTGCGAGGGCAGAGCGGCTACAGAAATCTGCCCCCCTCGCCCCGACAGGCAGGTGCCGCCCAGGGGCCTCAGGGGTGGGGTGAGCCCTGGCTTCTGCGGCAGGGCCTGACTCTGTGCGTCCCCGAGGGCTGCCCATGCCAGGCTGGGAGACTGGAAACTCTACAAGGCTGACGAAAGCCTCTTCGGCCCAGACCCATCCTGAGCTGGGCTGCCACCAGGCTCCTTTCACCCCTCCAAGTCCTACCCAGGAAGCATGGCACAGGGACCCTCTGTTCTCAGATGGAAAAGCTGTCTGGGGGTCGGGGTTAGGTCCATGGGGCAGGGATGCTGCCCCTTCTGAGGAAACACAGGCATCTGCACCCCCTCTTCTTCAGCTTTCCCTCTGCCCTCCCCCCACCCTGCCTGAGACGTCCTCCAGCCCCAGCACAAGGCAACCTGGAGCTTTTGTTTTTGCCGGGGACTTTCCTGTCCCCAAAAGGATAGGAAGTCACATTGGCAGCTCATTGTCCCTGGATATACCCTCCCTTCTCTCTCTCTCTTTTTTTAATGTTTATTTATTTTGGGGGGGGGGGGCAGAGAGGGAGAGAGACATAATCCAAAGTGGGCTCCAGGCTCCCAGCTGTCAGCACAGAGCCCAATGCAAGGCTCGAACCCACAAACTAGGAGATCATGACCTGAGCCAAAGTCAGAAGCTTAACTGACTGAGCCACCCAGACGCCTCACACCCACCCCCTTCTCTCACTACTGTGAGCCTAGAGAGAGTGTCTGGAGTGAATGGGAAAGGCCGCTGTGTACCAGGAAACAAAGGAAACCCTTCAAACGATTCCTATCACACAGATGTGCACCCAAGTAGCCAGAACCCAGGGTGAATATAGTATGTGCCATTGTCAAGTCCTTCCACGGGAGACGGAGAGAAATTCCCTCTGGAGGCAAGCAAGGAAGTCTGCAGGAAAGAAGCGGGAGCCTCACCTACCTGGGCCTGCACTTAAGGCACTCGGACTGGGCAGGGACAGAGGTGATCTATATACCCCTGCAATGTCAGGCCAAGGTGGGACTTCCCAGAATGACATCCCTAGAAAGACGGCAGGGAGGAAGCCATATTCAGAAGGGGAGGAGTGATGTGGTAAGTTGTGGTGGCCCAGTGGGATGTGAGATGGCCTTTGCCACCAGACTCTAACTTCAGGGATCTGTGTGTGGAAACACCGTGGCAGAGAAGGCAGGAGAGACAAGAGAAAAATGAGGGATGTGCCCAGTCGGGGAGGCTTCCTAAACCAGACCATTTAGGGATCCTCCGCCGACCTTTCGGTGGGAACAGGAGGGGTCCCCCCTCCTGTGCAACTCTCCGAGGCCCCCCCCCCCCGTTTGTGGGGGTGAAACCCACCGAGCTTCATTCAGGCCAGGACGCCAGGTGAGTTCCGGGCTCCTGTGAGGAGGGCTGATTTTCTAAATGAATTCACCGGGCGAGGTGGGACCGACAGCCCCGGGATGCCCTCCAGCAGAGAAATTGTCAGAGAAGGAGGTGAGAGCAGGTGATAATTGTGGGGGGGAAGGAAAGCACCATCCACCCAGCCAGTATCTTGGCTTCTAGGAGCCCAGTCTGCTTTGGAGAAAATAAGAAGGTCTGAGTTTTCTGGTTGTTCACACTCAGAAACTAAAGCCTAAGAACTTGCAAACATCTGGCTTTTACAGCACAAAACCCCCACCGCGCCTGCTGGGATGCCATTTAGTGATGTTATGGCTCCATCTACAGCCTGAGGAGGGACCTGGTTGCTAGATTTCTCAAAGAGCAGCAGCCAGGCCTTTTGAGTGTCACAGTTTCATTGCAATTAATGCTAATAAAGCCCTTTCCCCTCCCTACTGCACCCTTTATTCAGTGCAGATTTGGAACTGTGCTGGAAGTTATTTATTTCAGACCGTGTCTACGACAGCAGCTGTTCAGAATATACTAGAAACCCTTTTAGCCAAAATTGGTTTGGAGTTTCTATTTTCAACCACTGTTTGTAATGAATTGAATTAAATGGGGTTGTTTCCCACCTTTTTTTTTTCTTTTCTTTTCTAACAACAGAACAAATAAAAGCCCTTAAAATAGCAAGATCACATTCTCTTTCCTACACTGAACAAACATTTAATTAGCACCTTCCCTGTGTGGGTCTCTGTGATCAGCACAGTGATTAGTCAGGTCTGAATACCTTCCGTAATTGACTCATCAGAGAACATCTACTTTCTCTTGTTGGCAGGAACCCCCCACATTGGTCAAGAAAAAAGCAAGGACAAAGACCAAGGTCACCAGTGTATCCGGGGCTTGGAAGGACTTTGAAACATAGCGACAGAAAAATCCTTTGACTCATAACAAAATGGAAGCTGGAAGTCAGTTGCATAAGGGTAAGATTTTTGTCCTTTTCTATTTTTTTTCCTCAGAAGTGTAATTAGCTTTTTCCTATTAAAAAAAAAAAAAAGGTAATACAGGGGCGTCTAGGTGGCTCAGTAGGTTAAGCGTCCGGCTCTTGATTTCAACTCAGGTCATGATCTCACGCTTTGAGAGATCAAGCCCCGCGTCGGGCTCTGTGCTGGCAGCATGGAGCCTGCTCAGGATTCTCTCTCTCTCCCTCTTTCTCTGCCCCCTCCCCCAACCTGGCTTGTGCACTCTCTGTCTCTCTCTCTCAAAATAAAGAAATAAACGTGAAAAAAATTTTTGAGTAATACAAAAATAGCTATTTGCTTTGTGCAGAAAACTTGGAAAAACAGGACGAAAAGGAATAACAAGTCTAAGACGTTCATAACCCTATCAGCCAAAGATGACCATCCACAGCTTAACATGGCCCTACACTAACTTTGTCTTTCCAGCAAGGGTACCGTATATTCTCAAACCCACAGGAGAGAAACATTCTTCCACGTCACTGCATGTGCTTCTGCATGATCTTAAACGACTTTCATATCAATGAACCATAATTTATTTACCCCATGCAAGATGCCCAATTTTTCACAATTTTTTACGTTTATTATTTATTTATTTATTTATTTATTTAGAGAGACAGAGACATCGAGTGGGGGGGGGGGGTCAGGGGAGGGGCAGAGAGAGAGGGAGAGAGAGAATCCCAAGCAGGCCCCACGCTGTCAGCGCAGAGCCCGATGTGGGGCTCGAACTCACGAACCGTGAGATCATGACCGGAGCCGAGACCAAGAGTCGGACCCTTCACCGACTGAGCCACCCAGGCGCGCCCCCCCCCCCAATTTTTCACAGTGAAAAGCTCTGTACAGACGATATTCCTGAAGATGAACCTTTAGCCACGGACTTCTGGGTCAGCAGGGCACATCCGCTTTGAGGCCTCTGAGACAATATATCAAATTGCCATCTGGGGCGGATCTCCTGGAATTTCCCATCACGTTGGGGCCCAAATCTCCCTTTAGGAGCCCTGAGTGTTCACCTTGGAAAGAGTTCAGTGTGATGGGGAATGGCGTGTGGAGGGGACCTTTGCAGGGCACCACAGCCGGAGACAGCGAGGGCAGTTCAGAATGTTTTTTCATAAATTCTCTTGAGGGATGGTGGAAGGCAGGCCGTACCCGAGGGCTGCCCAGCAAATCTCATTTGGGGCCTAATTTTGGAAGGAGAAGAGGCAGAAAGAACGAGCTTCAGGTGAAAAGCAGAAATTAAATTGTATTTCTTTGATCTTACAGGGTGCCTAATTGACTGTCTCTCATCAGTCGGGAAAAAAAGGGAAGAATGTAGCAGAGAACCCCAGAACGTTAGAGCCTGATGTACGTCACCTCTGAGTGGAAGGGGATGCGGAAACCAGGGTTGCCCAAGGTCAGGGGCTGGGTGAGGGGGAGGGATGGGACGGAGCCCTGACTTTCAGCCGCTCACCAGGTCATCATTCTGTGTGAGCAAAAGAGGATACTAAGTCATTAGGGACTAAGAAGACACCCAAAAGGGGAGCCCGAGGAACCCGACCTTGACCTTGCTCTTTTTTTTGTCTGAGTCACACTTCCTCTCTTAGGAGGAGCTGAACGGTTGACTTCCAGCCCACGGTGCCTGCCCTCTGTGGCAGTGACAGTGCAGAGCAGGGCCACGCGGGCGTCACCCAAGGGCCTCTCTGTTTTTCCTGAATGCTCTCACCACCTTGACATCCCGGCAATGCCCTTTACTGCACTTGTGTCCTGCTGAGAGTGTGGGTGAGGCCTGGGCTGTGCTTCACCGAAATGGTGCTCTCCTACCTGCTCTGGAATGTGGGCCAGCACCATCCGTGTGTCCCGGGGGCCCCGGGCAGGCGGGGGAGCAGGGGCCGGCGTGGCACCTGGGAGGTGACACTGCGTCTCCGCCTGGCACCCTCCCTCCTCCTCGCGTTGAGGGCAGGCCCCTGATGGCTGGGACTTCTCCTCAGCTTCGGTTCATCTGTCTGTTTCTGCTCCCAGAGGTAAAACCAGGGGGAAGGCTTGAAGCAGGGAGGATCTCCTTATTACTGATAACAAACCCGAAACAGAAGTGATCAATACCCCACACTTCAGCAGCTCACAGGGAGACCCTGGGTAATGCCAGACAAAACAGCAAAGATCTAATTACACTGACAGAAATAACTTACATGGTCACATACCTTCTACCTGTCCGTCTCCAAACCAAGTGGCCCTTTCACTTCATGCAACAGTGAAATAAAATATTTTGGGGCTGACATTTCAATAGGTCCGAGGTCCTGAATACGGCTGAGCCACTCCCCCATGCTTTTCTGGGCCACAATTTCCCCAGTAGGAAATGAAGGTTAATCATTTTCGCTTTAACTCCCATACTCCAACATCCCTGCTTCTCAGAGATGTAGTGACAAGAGATAGTTGCAGTGTTTTCCAAACTTGTCCTATGCCAAGAATCACCTGGAAAACATGTCAAGATACAAACTCCCAGGCCAAACCCTGAATTTACGAAGTCAGCGGTTCCAGCCCGGGCCTGGGCCTGGGCATCTATAGTTGTAAAGAGCTTCTGACTGCGTGTTCAGGCAAGCTTGGGAAACACTGAGGTAATCACCACGAAATCCTTTAGTGTTTCAAGGTACCAAGCTCTGAGCACTCAGAGGTGCATTTATCACTGCTATTATTTCAGACTAGGATTACCAGCTTTAACAAACGAAAACACAGGATGTGCAGTTAAATGTGAATTTCAGATAAACAAGGAATGATTTTTTTTTAGTATAAGTATATCCCATGTAATATTTCGAGTATACTTATACTAAAAAATTATTTTGATCTGGCAACTCTGTCAGATGCTATGTGTCTCATTATTGTGTAATCTGGAAAAGCATAAGAAAAATCTAACGGTTAGCAAAAGATAGCATGTCAGTAATAGAAGAGTGTCCTTTTCACATTCCAGTCTCTAAACCTCTCAGTTTTCTACCCAGCTCTCCTGCTTGCCAGCAAGAGGGTGCCCTGGTCTCTGGCTCTTCATCATTCTGAAGAGGGAAAGAAAGAAAGAAAGAAAGAAAGAAAGAAAGAAAGAAAGAAAGAAAGAAAGAAAGAAAAAAAAGGGAGAGAAGGAGAAAGAAAGAAAGAAAGAGAAAAGAAAGGAAGGAAGGAGAGGGAAGAAAGGAAAGGGAGAAAGAGAAAGAAAGAAAGAAAAAGAAAGAAAGAAAGAAAGAAAGAAAGAAAGAAAGAAAAAGGGAGAAAGGGCAAAGAGAGAAAGAGAAAGAAAGACAAAAGAAAGGAAGGAAGGAGAGGGAGGAAGGGAGAGAGAAAGAAAAAGAAAGAAAGAAAAGAAAGAAAGAAAGAAAGAAAAAGGGAGAAAGGGCAAAGAGAAAGAAAGAAAAAGGAAGGAAGGAGAGGGAGGAAGGGAGAGAGAAAAAAAGAAAAAGAAAGAAAGAGAAAGGGGGAAGGAGGGAGGAAGAGAGAAAGGAAGGAAGAAGAAAGAGAAAGGAAGAAAAGAAAGAGCTACTGTCACTGAAGAAGGCAAAGAAACTGCTTTTAAAGATAAAATGCAAAGATTGTAACTCTGTATTAAACAACTTAGCATTCTTCTTGTACCTGGAGTGGGTACAGATCTTTCCAACTCACACTGATAAACCCACGGTAAGTTGAAAATACCATAAGTTGAACATGCATGTGATACACCCAGTCTACAGAGCATCACAGCTCAGCCCAGCCCACCTTAGTCGTGCTCAGAACACCCACGTTAGCCCACAGTTGGGCAAAATCATCTCACACAAAGCCTATTTTCCCATAAGGTGTTCGATATAATGGTTGTAGGGGAACAGAGTGGCTGAAAGCATAGCGGTTGTTTGCCCTCATGGTGGCGGGACTGCCGCCATCGCGAGAGAGGATCCTACTACATACCGCCAGCCCCGGGAAAGGACCCAAATTAAAAATTCCAAGTCCAGGCTCTACTGAACGCATAAGGTTTTTGCAAAACCTTAGAGTCGGAAAATCCTCGGTGGAACCATTACAAGTCAAGGACCATCTGTGCATTAACGCTGTTCACTGGCCGATGTATTTGTTGATTTCAAAATAATTTCAGTAATTTTAAGCTGTACACATTTGTCCCCCCTGGCAAAATACCCTGGCCACTCAGCCCCACGGTGTGGACGTGCCTCTGTCTGATGACACCTGACACCAGGTTGAAGGCTCCTCCCAGGCACGGATGGGTACGTATGTGGCCTGACACAGGGCCAATCTGGAAATCCCACCGTCAATTGTAAAACAGACCCCCACCCCCGCCCCTACCCTGCGCTGAGAGGAGGGAGAATGCAGAGAGGAGTATGAAAATCCGAAGGGCTGTATGGTCTAAGAATGGAGTATGAAAATCCGAAGGGCTGTGTGGTCTAAGAATGAAATGTTTTCTAAATCAAATTAAGCTACATAGTGGAAATTGAGGAGAAAGTCCTTAAGGTGACTTTTAACTGAAAATGAAATGTCTGTTAGTAAGTTACAGGGGTGCAGAGATACCAAGCGTCTGCCTTGTATCTCATTAATTTCAAACATAGATTTTTATGGGAGGCTATTTGATTATAATTTGATTATCTGACCCTGTAATTAAAGTTTATTGCCAATTTGGAAGCTTACATGTAAAATGAACTGGTTTTCTTCAAAGCAATATACAATCCTTTGGACTCATTGACTTCTGGTTTTGCATTTAAATGGAAAAGTCAGTTATAACGTGACAAACAGGTTGAGGTTTTGATCATTAATCCTGCTAAAGCAATATTCATAAATTCAATTCTGAATCAGTTGGAATACTTTTCTTTTATTAGTTTCTGTGTTATTAAATGAGATTGTTTCTGACTAATATATTTCTGGACTCAAACTGTAGCTCCGAGCTGTTATTCAAATCAAATAACATGCCCCTTACTTGTGCCTCGCACTAATAAATGCCAACTTGTGATACATTTGCAAGAGACTGTCAGCAATATTAAAGGAGGCAATAATGCCACGGAGGTCTCAAAGTGAGCTGATTTTTCTAAGGGCTGATATCCGTCATTTTTCTGAAAAAAAAAAAAAAAAACACAAAAACACAGATATTTAAACCTTTTAGTCTCAAAGCCAAAAAGCACACCGTGACTCATATAAACAGAATTCGCTAATATATTGGAATTAGGAAACTCCTAATTTGGGGGGTCCTGAGTAAGAGAAGTAGGAAGCTGATTTTGGAACAAAATCGAAGTTACATTTGGAAGGAAAAAAGTGCCGCTTAGCTTAGGAAAAGGGTGAGTCTCTCTTTCCAATACGCAGGTGGGAAGGAGAGGCTCCATTGCTTCCGAAATTAGAAAAACTATTCACAAATCATTGCTGGATTCCCAGAGCAAAAGAGGGTCTTTCAGACCCAGGCTCAGAGAAAAGTCAGCGGGTCTGGGTTACACAGCAAGTTGAAGGTAAGTCCCACATGGAAACACTCCCTATAATTTTTTCTGACATTTCTCCCCCCCGCCCCCATCCAGCCCACGAAAAGTCTCGTAAACGTGTGTGGAAAGTTCACAGGGGTTGGAATCAGAGGCCCAGTGCTACCACTCTGGCTGCCTGGCCCCCAACAAATCACCTGC
The DNA here is from genome assembly GCF_018350215.1 of Panthera leo. Taxonomy (NCBI): domain Eukaryota; kingdom Metazoa; phylum Chordata; class Mammalia; order Carnivora; family Felidae; genus Panthera; species Panthera leo. The sequence continues at coordinate 30,967,710 of NC_056693.1, read as the reverse complement.
ATACCATAAGCCTCGGCCCCCTCAGATGTGGCCAATGCCTGCCCTTTCTCCTTGTTTCGAGAAGGAAAGGAAACCTGATAAGTCATCTATGAGGGTCAGGTGATGTATCATGGCTCGCCTTTTAAGTTCAAATGCCTCGAGATACTCAAAGTATATTCTGTTTTCCCTAAATAATCGTTAGCGCTGAACTCTTCATTATTTTGGACAGTTTCCCCCCCGGATTCCTATCTCTGGGCCTCAGGAGCCATCCTCCAGCCTGGAATATTGGTGGTTCTCTGCCTTGTTCTTTCCTGAGAGCCCACACGTGCACTTTGCCGCTACAGTTTGCGCGTTTTCCATCCACCGTCGATGGGCTCAGGGCGGCCGCTGCCAGGTTTCCACCTTGTCACACAATCATCGTGGGCAAGATTGTCTCGCGGCCCCGGAAGGAAATTGTTCAAGCCCATTCCCAGAATTCCAGAGGCTCCAAGTTTCTTTCAAGAAATCTTAGAATCAGCCCTTGGCTCCCAGCTCCTCTCTTCCCACCACACCGCCAAGTGCTTGATTCCGCATCCTCCCTCCAGCTGGGTCCCAGGCGTGGGCTGCTGAGTCCTGGGTGGGGGAGACTCCTTCCTGGGGCCGCCTGGGGCCGCTGCTGCCGAGGGCGGGCACTGAGCCCAGAGAGCACCGACCCCCCAGGCAGGTGCTGCCCATGATTGTTAACGTGGAAGCAGGTGTCACCGTGAGTATTTTTTGGTGCTTGCAGGCCCTCTCCTGGCGGTTTGCTGGTGAGTGGCCGTCCGTCTTCCTCCCTCCCTCTGGCCCTGCAGGCCTGTCCCGAGACCCAGGCAGAGAGAGTTTCCAAGAAGGAGACGACGTGAAAGCTGCAGGCGGTAAGTGTGAGCCTGGAAGGGGGTGGGGAGACTGTGGACTCTGGGATGTCTGTGAACCGGAGTCTGTTTCAGCCCCAGCCCCGTTCCCCAGGGGGAAGCCAGGGGGTTTGCCTTGGTTTTGCCTCTGGTAGGTGCAGACTTCTTTCCTGCCCCGTATGCCCCTAAAGGGCCAAATCAGGCTGGCCCCAAGACTTTGGCGCAGGTGGCTCCCGGCAGGAGATGGCTGGTCCCAGGTCTCTGGATTTGCCCTTAGAAGGGGTCACCTGCCCTGCACGGTGTCTGCTGAGGAGTGGGTGTCGCCATCTCGGGGGGTAGCAAGTGCCCAGGTCTCCTCACCGCCTCTTTGGGGGGAGGCTCCCATCTCCCAGGACCACGCTCCCTGCCAGCTGTAGCAGGTACTGGCACCCCCCCTCCCCCCGCCCCGGGTGGCTAAAGAGGCATGACATCTTCTGTGGTAGACTTGGAGGTCCGGCCCCACTTCTGAGCAGGTTGTCACCGGTGCTCCGGGACGGTGGGTCCGTGCTGTGGCCTCTCCTTACCCCGAGAGAACAGAGGTGACCGAAGTTCCCAGGGGGTGCAGCCCCAGTTGGTCACTCATACCATGGGGCGAGGAGACCCTTACAAAATGGCTCTCAGACCTTTCTGCGCTTTGGTGGTCATGACTTTGCCGCTTAGCCAATGTGTGCAGCTGCACGCAATTGTGCGTCCGCATAAAGACAACCACATGACTATATGCCCGCCTTTAAAATATATATATATTTATATATGTAAATAAAATAAAATGTATGTAAATAAAATATATTTTTATATAAAATAAAATATATTTTATTTATATAAATAAAAATTATAAATTATTATTACAAATATTTATATTTTACAGTGTCCAATTTAGTGGGGGTCTATTCACAATGTTGTGCAACCATCACCGCTAATCCCAGAACATTTTCATGATCCCAAAATGCACCCTTACCTTTTGAATGGAGATCAGAGTAGACACACGCTGTGAGTGTGGGTGATGATGGTGTTCCCAGCTCTCGTTGAGTGCTTACTGTATACCGGCTACTGTGCGTGGTGCTTTATGGATTTCATTCAATCTACATCACACCCCAGACGGGTGGGCCATGCTATCCGCCTTTTGTTCGTGGGGAAACTGAGGTGCGGAGGGAGAGAGAGAGTGAATGGCCCATCATCGTGAGATTGGATCCTAGGGCGGCGTGGGGTCTTCCCCTCCACTGCTTCTAATCGGTCTGTTCCCTGTGAGGTATGGAAAGATCTCCCCATGCCTGCCATTGTAGCTTTTTTTGTTTTTTCTTCGTTCTTAATTTTTTCAGTTGTGGTAAACTACGCGCAACACCAAACTGATCGTTTCAACCACTGAGTATACAATTCAGTGAAATTCAGTATATATTCATAGTGTTGGGCAGCCGTCACCACTATCCATCTGAAGAACTTTTTCATCTTCCCAAAGAGAAACTCTGTACTCATTCAAAAATAACTCCTCGTTCGCTCCTTCCCCCAGCCCTCGGTAACCTATCATTCTACCTTGTCTCCGTGAAATCGCTTCTTCTCCGTGTCTCCCGTAATGTGGAATCCTACGATATTTGTCCTTCCGTGTCTGGCTTGTTTCACTGAGCATAGTATCCTCAAGGTTCATCCATGTTGTAGCAGGAGTCGGAACTGCATTCCTTTTTAAGGCTGAATAATATTTCATCGTGTGGATATGCTACATTTTTGTTTATTCATTGTTCATAGGCAACTGGGTCATTTCTGCCTCTTGACTCTCGTGAATGGTGCTGCTATGAACACGTCTGCATGTTCTTGCTTGAGTACCTGTTTTTAATTCTGTTGGACATGTACTTAGGGGTGGGACTGTGGGTCATATAGTAGTCTATGTTTAATTTTTGGAGGAGTTGCCAGGCTGTTTTCCACACTGGCTGCAGCATTTTACATTTCTACCAACCGTGTAGGTGCAAGGGTTCCACTTCCTCCACATCCTCGCCAACACTGACTTTCCAGTTTTGATTTGTGTTTTCCTGTGGTTTTTCAATCTGTGTTTTCCTCATAACGAATGATGTTGAGCATGTAGTTCTCATGAAGCTGGCTTAGTTTTTAAGTGTATTTCTTTATTTTGAGAGATAGAGCGAGCCTGAGCAGGGGAGGGGCAGAGAGGGAGAGAGAATCCCAAGCAGTCTCTGCACCAACAGCACAGAGCCCAACATGGGGCTCGATCCCACCAACCATGAGATCATGACCTGAGTCGAAATCAAAAGTCAAACGCTTAACCCACTGAGCCACCCAGGTGCCCAACAGCTGACTTATTCTTAAAGGTCACAAAATGCAGAAGAGAGGGGTGTTTTGCAGGACAGAAAGTTATCTGGGGAAAGGGGGGGGCCACTGTGGTGATGAGCAAAGGCATACATCTAGGCCAAGTCTACCTCTTTATTTCTGAATTTTCTGAACGGCTGTACTCGGCCTCAGGTGCCTCTCAGAATCACCTGAGGAGACTTTTAAACTATGAAGACCTGTCACACACCCCAGCGCTTCTGACCTGGGCAGTCTGGGTGGGGCTGGCATCAAAGGTTCCCGAAGCTCCCCAGGTGATTCTCATGAGCAGCCACTGCTCTAAGCAAACTTCCTCAGCAGGCATCACCTGTCGCTCTCTCCACTGGTTCACAAAACTGCCCTCCTCCAAGCTGTGTGTGTGTGTGTGTGTGTGTGTGTGTGTGAGAGAGAGAGAGAGAGAGGGAGAGGGAGAGGGAGAGGGAGAGAGACAGGTTTACTGGATTATCACCCACCTACCACATCAATTCTAGAACATTTTCATCACCCAGGAAGAAAACCCCAAGCCTGTTAGCCATCCGCTCCCCGGTCCTATCCTCCTCCCATCCCCTGACTGCCATTGACCTGCTTTCTGTCTCCATGAATTTGCCTGTTCTGGAGCTCTCTGTGAATGAATCCTAAGATGTGGCCTTTTGTGTGTGGCTTCTTTCACTCCGTGTAGTGTTTCCCGGGTCTGCTGTAGCATACGTCGGTGCTTTATTCCCTTGTATGGCTAATATTCTAGAATATGGACGTGCCACTTCTTTTTTTTTTTTTTTTTTTTTAATTTTTTTTTTTTTTAAACGTTTATTTATATTTGAGACAGGGAGAGACAGCATGAATGGGGACCACTTCTTAATTTAGCCAGTTATCATTTGGTGGTCATTTGTGTTTCCACTTTTTGGCTGTTGTGAATGCTGCCGTTACAAACACCCCTGTACAAGTTTTTGTGTGGACCTTCCAGCCTTCTAAGGTACCTCTTTCTTTACTCCAGCTCTAATTCTTTAAGGAAAAAAAAAAAACTGGAGATCCTAAATCCCATGTCTTTATTTTTTTAATGTGTGTTTATTTTTGAGAGCGAGAGAGAATGAGTGGGGGAGGGGCAGAGAGAGACAGAGAGACAGAATCTGAAGCAGGCTCCAGGAGCACAGAACCCGACGCGGGGCTCGAACTCACAAACTGTGAGATCATGACCTAAGCCAAAGTCAGACACCTAACTGACTGAACCACCCAGGCGCCCCTCCCATGTCTATAAATTTAAAAACAAACAAAAAAAATCCTCTCCAAAATTTTGATTGCTGGAGGAGGCTCTGAATCTCTCAAAATCGTCTCAAGACCATACTTAGCCCAACTCTTCCCTGTGGTGTGTTCCTTTCCCCTCAGAACTTCACACAAAGCTCATTGATGTGATGATGGTAACCGTGATGGCCGCTGCCCTCATGTCTCCCCCTTGCTCACTTTTACCCCTCCTCGAGGCATGACCCGGTGCCAGAGCCACCAAGCCGTCTGGAGGGGGCAACAAGGCATGTCCGGCAGGGGCGCAGAGACGGAGAAACCGGAAGCCACCTGGTCTCTGGGAACTTAGGGGAAGAAAGGGAACCAACCGTTGAAACAAATAGAACGCACGTCAAATTCAACGTTTCCCAAAGTGGGGAAGGCGCGTGGGTGCGAGATGGGAATGGCGTCAGGTGCCCTCATGTGCAGATACAGCATTAAATAACGCACTTGGCAAAGGACAAAGCTGTTGCCTTTTCAATCCTCTTTTAAGCCTTCAGATAAAGCAAGGAGAATGGCTCGGCTCGGTGCTGCAACACCTCTCTTCAATCCTGCCCCTTAAAAAAATAAAAACAGACCTAGACCCAAGTCTCCAGCCCTAATGCTATTGAACCAGAAACTGGAAACACGGCTTTCACTGTATTTATTTCGTCGTTGGCTTCTAATTGACTAGTCTCACTGATTTTATTTTTCCATTGGTGGAAAAGTTTGGACCTCTTTTTTTTTTTTTTTTTTTTTTTCTGTCCACCATCACGACATAAAGTTTGCTTTTAAAATAAACATACTTAAGTTTGAGTTTATAAAAAGTGAGTTCATTTGAAGGAAAAGATGAAGTCCACAGTAGAGCAGGTGGCCAGGAGATGTGGCAGAAATCCTGAAGGTGGCGTCCAAATGGCCCTGGGCAATACGCACGGGTGTGCTCAAAGAGCTGAGGGAGCCCCCAGCTCTCGCTGCAAACAAGTAGCGTGCCATTAAATCAAAGAACGATGGCTAAGAACCTAGAGGTGGAAGCGGCCTTAGAGATTAGGTCCCAGCCACAATTTCTACAGGGGAAGGGAAACTGAGGCTTCGAAGCTTGGAGGTTCTGGGGTCACTCTGGTGTCCACAGGGGGGCAGCCCTGGGCTCTGGGGCGGTGTGTCCGCTGCCACAGGTCATATGAGTCATGTGCTGGCCCAGGCATATCGTGGCTAGGTCAGGTCCTAGGACATTCTCTTTTCCCAGCCGATCGGATAAAATCGTACGTTGGGCTTCTAGGAATGTGACTAACGAGCCCTGCGAATCATATGGTTCTGTCTCTACCACTTGACAAAGCTCCGCGGATGAGGATCACTTGTGACGAAGGATAGAAAGTTCTCCTCTCTCTCTAGACGACAACATCGTCACTTCTGTAACTCGCGGTTCTGCTTATTAGATATTTCCAGTGTTCCTTTCAGACACATGGAAGACTGTACTTCCCTGCCCCTGCTCGGCTTGGGGATAATTTGTTACCCAGCAATGGGTACCCGATACAAAGTCTGGCTCTTTTCTTGCAGGGTAATGTCTCTGCAGGGCATCCATCTGGTACCAGCTGCTTGTTCCCTTTTGTTACTGAGTAGTGGAGCCCTAGATGGATGTGCCATTTATTTATCCATTAGCAGTTGAGGAACATTTGAGTTTTTCCTGATTTTTTTTTTTTTTTGTTATTTATGAATGAAGCCATCATGTGGTAGAGGATCTTTGCACTCAGATTGCTCTTAGCGTGAAACAGGTTTCTCCCCGTGATCCTCAAGGCCTTATGTGGGCTGACCCCTGACGTTGGGCACCCGGACTTCCATTAGGGCTCCCCTCAACCCTGCCCTACTCTGTCAGTGGCCCGGGTGTTTCCCTTTGACGTGGCACTTCCCGTGGCTGGCTCTCCATGCCTCCTCAGGGCCCTTCCCTGACACCTGGACCCAAAGTCACCCTCCCCAGCAGGTGCTTTTCATCACCTCACCTGTGCTTCCTTCACAGCCCATTATCACCATCTGTCATCATTTGCCGGTTTACTTCTTGCTTTCCTCTTCTGGAATATAAATTCTAGGAGGGGAGAGGCCCTGTATGCCTTTCCAAGGTCTTAGCACATATTCTGGTATCCAATAGATATTTACTGATGGAATGACTGGATGAGTGAATAAATGAAACCAGAAAAGTAGCGTAGGCTTACCTTCTAGAGGTCTTGAGCGCCCGATTACAAAGTTTGCTCTGAGCGCAGGCAATGGAAAAATGGGGTTGAAAATGGTATCTTGAGAAAACTTGCTTCATTCAAAATAGTTTTGGTTACAGAGGGCTATAAAGAAAGCAAGGATTAGTATACATATATCTTATAGACATTGAATAGCCTACAATGTGGTTTCCAATTCCGTTAACTGCCATTTCCCTGTGTTCTTATGTTAACATTTAAGATATATCTGACTGATTTTATCCCTCGAAATTTCTGAGAATTTAAAGACCTATTATTCCAAAAAATATATAGCCTTGTTTATTTTTCCCTCTGACCAGTATTCAAAATTAAATAGGGAATGATATTATCGTTGAGTGTATTCTGGAACAGAAGGGCATAAAATACACTGATGGGTGTGTATCTCACTTTTATTAGCAGTAAGGGTGTGTGTGTAAAGACACAAACAGCATGCAACACTCTGGTATATCCCCCCATAAACCATGAATTTATTTTAAATGATGGGCTCTTAATATACACTCTTCGAGAACAATAGCAATCAAAAATGTTTTGTTCAATGATTAATAGACAAAGCAGAAATCACTTAATTCATCTTAGATTTCTGCCTGTTAGCAAATCTGCAAAAGAATACAGAGAAGGTGTTTTTTACTTACTTTTTTATTTTAATACAGTGATGTGACCTGTTTGGAGTATCCCATTTAACGGTATTCCCTGTAACCCATTACAAAGATTTTTTTTTAGTGTTTATTTTTGAGAGAGAAAGAGCATGCATGAGTGGGAGAGCAGTAGAGAGAGGAGACAGAGAATCCAAAGCAAACTCGAAGCTGTCAGCACCAAGCCCCACGTGGGGCTCAAACTCCCGAACCGTGAGATCATGACCTGAGCCGAAGTTGGATGCTCAACCACTGAGCCACCCAAGCAGTCCGTTACGAAGCTATTTCAAAGAAACATGGGAGGTTTGGCCTTTCTCCCACATAAGTCCATACTTACTCTACACAATTTTAGCAAGGGCCTACCCACCCCATGCCCCGGATACTCTGCTAGGATTGAGGACACGTTGTGCATAAAACAGATGTGTTCTCTGCCCTCCTAAAGTTTGCAGTCTAAAGTACAGACCGTGCCAACCTGGTCCTGGTGGATCTTATTATTATTATTTAAAGTCTATTTATTTATCTGTCTATGTATGTATGTACGTATTCACTCTGAGACAGTGTGAGCAGAGAGAGAGGGGCTGATGAGGGGCTCGATCTCACAAACCGTGAGGTCATGACCTGAGCTGCAGCCAAGAGTCAGATGCTTAACCAACTGAGGCACCCAGATGCCCCTAGTTCTGAGTAATTATCGAGAAAGTGTGAGGTTCAGGGCCTACCGCTGTCCACGGGCAGCTGGCTGAGTGGAGGGCCCCGAAGCAGGCGGGCAAAACAGTCTCTTAGACAATTAGTGTGTAACAGAAGAAGTATCTTTAAATATACGAATCACCTTTTTTCTTCAGCCTTTGTGAATGGGATGCTCCGGAGAAGGAGTTGGAGGGAGGCATCAGTCCTACTCAGGACGTAAGGAGAAGTCACAATTGTTTACAGAAAAGATGCAAGAAACAGGAGTCACGCCCAATGTTCGATATTCACAGTTGGTTTTGTGTGGCAAGACAGGCTTGTCTTGGGGAGATTTTCTGGGTTATTTTGCCTCCTTGGTGAGCACAGCAAGAATGAGGCCTGGAAGCAGCAGTGTCGGGGGGCCTCCAGTGTGGGGGTGATATCCCTGTGGCCCTCCACCTGTTGCTCTGGGATGAGAGAAGATGAGGCAGAATTGCGACTTTCAAACATGGTTTCTGTGATGCCAGTAAGAAATTCATTTTACTTTTTTTAAAAGATTTTATTTTGTTTTTTTTTAACATTTTATTTTATTTTTTGAGCAACTGAGTGAGACAGAGCATGAGCTGAGGAGGGGCAGAGAGAGAGAGAGAGAGAGAGAGAGACAGACAGACAGACAGACACAGAATCCGAAGCAGGCTCCAGGCTCTGAGCTGTGAGCACAGAGCCCGACACGGGAATTGAACTCACGAACCCCTGAGATCATGACCTGAGCCGAAGTCAGATGCTTAACAGACTGAGTCACCCAGGTGCCCCTGTTGTGACTATTTTAAATGATATTTTTATTATTTCAAGTTAAAATTTGTATATAGCATGGTCTGCAAACCTTGGGCCAAATCTGGTCCCTTGCCTGTTTTTAAGATTAGAATGGTATTTAACATTACCGAACAGTTAAAATATCAATTTTTTTTATGTTTATTTATTTGAGAGAGAGAGAGACAGTGAGAGCACACAAGTTGGGGAGGGGCAGAGAGAGGGAGACACAGAATCCGAAGCAGGCTCCAGGCTCTGAGCTGTCAGCACAGAGCCTGACACAGAGCTCGAACCCATGAACGTGAGATCATGACCTGGGCCGGAGTCGGACGCTTAACCAACTGAGCCACCCAGGTGCCCCTCATTTTACATTTTTAACCAGAAAACACACACACACACACACACACACACACACACACACACACACACACACACACACACAAGCAAAATACATTTCACAGAACAATTCTTAGCCTTATTATATGTGGTATGTTCTCACTTTTAAAATTGTCTTTTCCTGGGGTGCGTGGGTGACTCAGTTGGTTAAGCGTCTGACTCCGGCTCAGGTTCTTGAGTTGGAGCCCTGCGTCGGGCTCTGTGCTGACAGCTTGGAGCCTGGAGCCTGCTTCAGGTCCTGTCTCTGTCTCTCTCTACCCCTCTGCCGCTTGTGTTCTCACTCAAAAATAAACATCAAAACATCTTTTTAATTTAAAATTGTCTTTTTTTTTTTTTTTTTTAAACTAATGCTGGTCATGACCCACTGACTTTATGTCATCCCCCGCCAATGGGTTATGACTCCCCATTTGAAAAACACTAAGACAGAGGAATTGGCCTTGGCAGATTTTGGAAGTGCGAGGAGGGAGAGAAAGAAGGAGGCAGTCTATGCGTCTCTACTTTCCTGCTCCAGACTTTAGCCTTGAGAGGGAAAGAACGTGGCAAAAAGGACGAGGGGGAGGCCAAAGGAAGAGCGATTTCTGCCCCAGTTCCCCGGAAGACCCACCTGCCCCTGGAGGGACCTGCATGAGGCCACAGCGAAGTGAAGTGGGGGGTATGTGGTCAGGCAGAGGAACACCGCTTTCCACAGCAGCCTTCCGTTCCATTCTGTCATGGAGTAGACGCAGCCAGGAGCTTCTCCCGTCCAGGAGGGCAAGGACGCTCCACGGCAGAAGATGACTGGCCTGCCTAGGCCAGGATGTTGTGGGTGGGAGGGGCATCTACCTGCCAATGATGAGGCTGGCCAGGCCCAGGGGGCCCAGATCGCTAATTCCAACACCAAAATGTCAGCAAGGTGAGCGTAGCCAGTGGTCGAGGGACACCTTCAGGGAGAGGCAGACCCTTCAAGACACACATCCTAGCACAGCCCGTCCCGTTCACTCCAGGGCTGCCTCACAATGGAGCTGGCCGGGCAGGCGGGAGTCTGATTTCTTTTCCCAGGAAAGGTAGAAAAGTATCAAGAGAAGTTGCCGGAATTATCGTATTAGGTTGGATTTAATTTAGCCTTTTTTTTTTTTTTTCTTCCTCTTGCTTTGCACCAAATGGGGATCCGTGAAGACCAGATATTTGCTAGATAAGCAGTGATCGCAGGCCAGGGGCTCGTGGGAAGTGGAATCTCTCCCATATGTTGCCCTGCGCCAGTCAGTGAAGTGTTTTAAAACTGGCTGGTGGAAGGGGAGCCCTGATCTAAAGCATTTGCCAATTTCCGTGGGGGAAATCTTCCTGGGGGGGGGGGCGGTCAATTTCAAGCAGCCAGGGAGGCCACAGGCGGAGTTAGGAAGCCGATCAGCCTGACCCGGCTGCCTCCAGCAGGTCAGGCCCTCTGTCCACCTTGAGTTAGGAGACCACCCTTGTCAGTCTGCCCACCCGACGGAGACCCAGGGCCAGATCAGCCTTCCAGCCCTGAGAATCCCCTTCTCTGGACGCCCGTTCAACTTGGACGTCCCCCCAGTTCAGCAGGTCTCCCAATCCCTGGTTTTCTCCTCTAAGCTTCTCTTCTAGCAAAACTTCAGAGCCCACCCACCCGCCAAGCCGGCCGGGCCGGCCACGACACTCTCTTGCGCCAGCCAGCCCTACCGACAGAATCAGAGCAAAGCGCCCCCTGGAGGGAGCTCCAGAGGTCATCACGGCCGGCCCCCTGCCTCCAGGCGGGTCTCCCCTTAAATCGTCCTCGACAGAGCCCGCCTCGTGCATGGCCCGTTTGCTCCGAGCGCCCCGAGCAGCCGCGTGAAGTTTTGTGCTGACTCCGTGGGGCAGCGTCGGTGGCAGCACGCTCCAGTTCATAAGGGAATCATTAGTGCAACGCAGCAGTGTGGAGGGCCCGAGGCTTGTGGTAATTAGTCCTCTCTCCGCCCTGGCAGCACCAGCTGTCTCATCCTCCAGGTAGCCCTGTAATTGTCCCCGGAGAAGGCAGGTGGGTGAGGGGCCACCTGAGCTGGCGTTAGCCAGCAAGCCTCCCAAAGGAAAAAAAAAAAAAAAAAAATTTTTTTTTTTTTTTGAGTATTCAAATATTTCTCACTTACTTTCCAGAGTCTGTTATTGGCATAAAGGTTGAAGCTCAGGCAGCTTAAGCGTTATGTGGAATGACCTTTAGTTTTAATATTAATATATTATCGTAAAGTCTGTGCGAATCATGAATGCAATTTTGGTATTCATATAAAATGCCATACGCTGAACCCTTGGCAACTCCCCCCCCCCGCCCACCCTGCCTTCCCACCCCTCCAGTGGGCTGCCAACTAGGTGAATTAATATGCGTCCTCTCCCTCGCCCTTCTATTTACCTAGAGAGGGTGGCCGGGGAACTTTATCAAGAGTAACATTATCAACAGCTTTTCTGCAAGCTTCTTTATCATATTCGCATCCGCGTCTGCTCGACACTTGTCAGTGTCAATCAAATCGCAATAATACGCAGATGATTTGCTCATTTGGTTTAATAAAATCTTTCTGCTTATTTGCGCCGGCTCCATTACACCACATAATTGCTGTGCCGCAGAGGTGCGAGGGAAGCCAGTTGCCTGGGGGATAAGAGGAGACCGTTGCTATATGAAGGATTTGTTTCTTTGCCTCTGTCTCTCCCCAGTCACTCATATTCCTAAAATTAATATTGTATTTGAATCCAGCCCTGCTATTCTTATGCAGGCTAACATTGTTATTACTTATTATTTGGATGTGGAGTCATTTATTTTTAGTTTTATGTCCAAGCTGTCAAGCTAAATTTCATTGTGAACTGCCACATACAATTTTTAACTGCCATTTAAAACGAGATTCCAACTCTAAATTATGGAGGCAGCCTGTTCAAAGGGCCGGCCTGACAGGAAGTGCAGCAAGAAATCCCCATTTCCCTGCAAATCAAAGGGGCTCCCGGTGATTATTTTTGTGGGAAGGGAAGCGCACGGCTTTAGTACTTGGCGATCACCTTGATGGTGGCCGGACAGCGAGGTGCGCACGTGGAGGGAGAGGGGCGTGCGGAGGCCCCGGCTGCACCGGGAGCCCCTCTGCAAGCTGCCCTTGAGGGTCTGCGGCATCTTGGGGTGAGGCAGGTGGGGCCTGCGTGGCCGGCTAAGGCAGGCTTGCAGAGAATGAACTGACGTTGGGCCTGGGGGCTGCTGTGTAACCAACCCCCCCAGGAGGCTCGGCTCTCCCAGAGTGTGGCTGGGGAGAAGCCACCGTTCATTTTAAAGTTGTCTATGGTTTTGCTTGGGTATTCCCACAAAGGATGCCGTGTGTGTGTGTGTGTGTGTGTGTGTGTGTGTGTGTGTGTGACAAACAAACGTTTGTCAGTTTTATCTTACCGGCTCTGGGACTTTATCTTGCTGGCTCAGCTAGAAAGCCTGGTCATGTGGGCATCTACACACCGGGGACTGTGTCCCCCACTGCACATGCTCACGTCCAGTATGAGGGGAAGCAAAAATGTGCTTGACGGGAATCTGCTCATTAAGCAGCCGTGAAGACGCCATCTGGGGTCAGTATCATGCCTGTCCTGCTGATGAAAAATGACGATGCTGAGTTGGAAGGAGGCCACGACAAAGAAGGATCTGGAACCACCAGATCTAGCCCAAGGTGGGGAGAAGGAAGAGGCTTCGCCAGGAGGAGGCTCAAGAGGAAGCCCGTGCTGGGAGAGAGAGGCGGCTGCCACCAGCAGCTTGGGGACCACAGTCATGTCGCCATGTGCCATCAAGGCCCTGGGCTTCCTTTGCCTTCCAAGAAGGCCCCGTGTTCAAGGAAGCCCATTGCAGATAGAGCCCAAGGAGCGCAGATAGAGCCCAAGGAGCCCAAGGAGGACTGCCCTTGTCAGTCCATTTCACATGCATTCTGGGCCCTCAGAAAGCGTCAGTGCTTGGAAACAAACCGGGAAGATGCCAACTCTTGTGCCCCTCCCGTCGCCGGTCCCTGCTGAGACGGCCCCCATGGCTGCTCTGATGCTGTCCCCAGGTTTCAAGCCACTCTGCAAGGCGAGAAGACAGAGCGCTCGGGTCCCTCCTCCTTTTCCTTTGGTTGATCCCCTTAATCTCTAGTATTAAAAGGGCCTTAATTCTAATGTGCACGCTTTGTCTTGGGTGCCGGCTTGAGTTTATGAAATAAACTTGTTCTCAGGGGGCACAGCCACTGTAGTATTGATGGAAGGTTCAGGGGATTGTCCCCGGCAGGAAGGGAAGTTGATGACTTCTTTGTTCCTCGGTTCCTTTCTTTTTTGTTTTAACGTTATTATTATTTTTTTTAATTTACACCCAAATTAGTTAGCATATAGTGCAACAATGATTTCAGGAGTAGATTCCTTAGTGCCCCTTACCCATTCATTCCACCCCCCCTCCCACACCCCCTCCAGTAACCCTCACTTTGTTCTCCATATTTATGAGTTTCTTCTGTTTTGTCCCCCTCCCTGTTTTGATATTATTTTTGTTGCCCTTGCCTTGTGTTTATCTATTCTGTGTCTTAAAGTCCTCATATGAGTGAAGTCATGTGATATGTGTCTTTCTCTGACTAATTTCACTTAGCATAATACCCTCCAGTTCTATCCACGTAGTTGCGAATGGTCCTTGGCTCCTTTCTGACTTGGGCGTCGCAAGCAGGCTGGTGTTCTTTTCTCAGGTTGGGTTTGTTGTATTGATGGGGTTACTTTAAGGGGGCTTATACTCCAAGCCCACCCAGTCCGGCCCCATCGTCCATATTCCCCTTCTGCCCAAGCACGTCTCTGGCTGTAGTTTTTGGTGGATGAGTCGTGGCACCTGGTGGATTGTGAATCTTCCACTAGTGTGGCACCAACTTTTTAATTTTTAGTTTTTTAATTTTATTTTATTTAAGCTTATTTGAGAGAGAAAAAGGAAGAGCGCGTAAGCAGGGGAGAGGCAGAGAGGGAGAGAAAGAATCCGCACGGTCGGCACAGAGCCTGATGCAGGGCTCGAACTCACGACCCGTGAGATCATGACTTGAGCCGAAATCTAGAGTTGGACGCTTAACCTACTGAGCCACCGGGGCGCCCCAACTTTTTTTTATTTTTAAATAACTTTTTAAAGATGTAATTCACCTACCAATAGAATCCTCCCATTTAAGGTGTACAACCCAACGGATGTTAGTTAGCATGTTCAGAGTTGTGCGAACATTACCGATCAATGTTAGAACATCGTCATCGCCTTCTTTAGCTATCAGCCCTGTCGCTCCCTCCCCACCACCCAGCTCCATCCTGAGCAACCACAATTTACTTTGTTTCTATGGAGTTGCCTGTCCTGGTTATTTTAGATGAACGGAATCAGGTAATACGTGGTCTCCTGCGACTGGCTTCTTCCGCTCGGCGGAATGTTGTCAAGGCGCGCCCGTGTTGCAGCCTGACCTGAGCGCCATTCGTATTTATGCCTAAATGACACTCCGTTGCAGGGGTGTGCCGTGCCTGTTTTATCCATCCTTTCGTTCATGGGCATTTGGGTTGTTTCCACCTTTGCATTCTGTGAATACCGCTGCTATGAACATTTGGGTGCGAGTTTTTACTGGAACTTCTGTTTTTCATTCTCTTGTGTATATATGCATATATTGCTACGAGTAGAATCCCCTGGGTCCTTGCCACCAACTTTTGATTGATATTTAAAGCAAATTTGGGAGGTGGGGGGGGGGGGCGGCGGGGAATGCCTGGGTGGCTCAGTCGGTCGATTTGGCCCACTCTTGATTTCGGCTCAGGCCATGATCTCACGGTTCATGGGATCGGGCTCCGTGCTGACACCCTGTGGTGGAGCCTGCTTGGGATTCTCTTCCTCCCCATCCCCACTCACGTGCACGTGCTCGCTCTCTGTCAAAATAGATAAATAAATGGAAAAAAAAACCCCACCTAATCTTGGCCACAGAGACTCGCGTCCATTCACTCCTTTCCTCCTCCTTTAAACTCCTCCCGGCAGAGACAAACTTCACTAGCACAGATGTACCGAGTAAAGATTTTATATACAGACCAAGGAAGGAGTCCACGATGAATGCCCCACAGTTCCTGATGAATTAACACCGCGTTTGGCCTCCCTGTTCTCTGTCGGCCCCTCCAGCCTCTCCTCCCCCCACCTCTGTCTTCTCCCCTCATTTTGCTCCTTTCTGATGCGCTTGGCACTTGAGTGGAGTCGCCCATCCTTTCAGTTTGCGTGCCCACATAAACTTGCGAACACCCTCTTCAAGCAGAGCCAAGGCCGTTGAAGGCCACACGGCGAGGGGGATACAGCTGAAGTCTGTAAACCGGATCCTTCGGTTGCGGGAACCTACCCTCCTTAGAGAACAATGGAGAAGAAATACAACTTTCCCCAGCGCGTTATAGCTGCAGATAGGACTTGTCCCAGGGACTTCTCCTTTTCAGCTCTCTGCTGGTCCAGGGCCTGTGCATAGGTCTCCACCTAGTGACTCTTAGGATAGGTTTGATCAAACCTTCAGTGCTTGAGCATTTTCTAGGAGGCCTCCCATTGAAAACACCAAATTTCCAGTTTCCCTGGAAAGACCAGAAGACCTGACAGCGGTGAGCCACATCCTGGCCTGGCCCTGGCCGGCCAGAGCTAGACAACGGTTGTCCCTTTGGCTGGGCCTACACCTCCCCCCAGCCCAGGCCTGGCCCATGTCCCTCACTTCCATGTCCTGTTGGGCATCTGTGGGCGTTTGGATTTCTGGCCCATGGTCTATGGTAAGGTCAATGTAGCACCAAAAAGCAGGGATTAGGAATACACAGGCCTCTGCATGCTGAGTACGATCAGGGCAACAGATGTTTCTCTGCTGAAGGTGACGTATGGGAAACCAACATGATAAGCAGAGGTGCTATTTGAGTCCATCTGAGCAGTTGCTGAGAATTCTGTCCTTATGCAATATCACCCAGACTCCAGGAGGCTGACAAACACTGCCCAGAGCCAAGCACGTAGATGGTTCATTTGTCCAGCAGATATTTCCTGAGTATCTACTATGTGTTAGGCACTGTGGTAAATTCCGGGGACACAGCCAGAAAGGAAACAACCATCTCTGCCCTAGTGGAGTGGACATTCAAAAGGGAGAAATAGGTAATGTAGAAGATATATAAGTAAAATACATGATTTATTAGAAGGGAGCGGACGGAGCAGGGGAAGGGGGGGTGTTCGTGGAGATGGAGGGAGGAGGATCGTAACTAGAGATGGAGGGGCCAAGGTAGACCCCAGCCAGAAGATGATGTCTGAGTAAAGGGCCAAAGGAAGAGAGGAGGTGAACCACGTTGTTGTCTGGCAGATGGAAAGGCAAGTGCAAAGGCCCTGTGGTTGGCTTATTTGAGGAAGGGCAAGGAGGCTGGTGTAGACAGAACAGCACAAATGACAGGGAACGTGGTAGGAGATGAGGCCAGAGTGATGGGTGAGGACAAGGGATTATAGGGGGTCTTAGGGAACACTGCAAAGACTTTGGGTTTTACTTTGAGATGGGAAAACATTGGGAGTTTTGAGCAGAAGAGAGACATGTTCTGAATTAGGTTTTCACAGGGTCCAATTGGCTGTATTTGGAGGGCTGTCAGGGGGAGACCACGGAAGAGGCTTTGACAACAGTCCGGGTGAGCAGTGAGGGTAGCGGAGACCAGGTGGTGACACATGGGTGGATTCGGGTTATGGTTGGTGTAGGGGTGACCCAGGTTTGCCGACAGGTTAACTGTGGGGGGGGGGTGGTGGTGGTGAGAAGAGGGATAACCCTAAGGCTGTGACCGTTTATGACATGGGGGCCCGTGGAGGGCCCGTGTGCTGTGGCTGATACCGTGGTGTTTGAGATGACAGTGTCTGAGCATAGACGTGGCGTCAGCAGCTGGTAACATGAATCTGGAGCTCGGGAGAGAGGTCTATGCGGCAGACACGGGCTGGGAATCTTTGGTGTGTAGACGGGACGGGTTCGCGAAGGGTGCGAGTGTAGACAGAGCGGAAGAGGTCCGAGCCTGAGGCCAGGGACACTCGGGAAAGACAGCTGGTCAGTTGCCCCCCAAACTAGAAGTGGTTCCCCATCTAGTTCATCTTTCATAGCAAGGAAAGTTGGGTGGGAAAGTTCTGCTGACTTAGCAATGGGATTTAAACACAGAATTTTCTCTAAAGTGCTCTGGTGCCATATCTATCGCTTAGGGTTTTTTTTGACGTGTGTGTGTGTGTGTGTGTAAGAGATGGCCTTTCTCAATTCACGTGGTTGAAATTCACAACACAGTAAAAAGACCTCTTCTTCCTCTTGTTTCTTGGCCTTGTTTCAAAGCACTTTGCCCATCTTGCAAGGATACACCTATGGTTCAGCTAATATACCTTGAAGAACATTCCATGCCTGCGCATAAAAAGCTGCCTTGTACCTTTTCTGGAATATTTCATTTTCTGAACATGCTGTAATTCGCTTAACTAGCCCCTCACTGAGGGACTCTTACATTGTTGCTAATCTTTTGCCACAATTACTAAACTGGTAACCTCGAAATTTTGTACCTGTATGAACAGAAGTCTGTTGCATCAGTTTTTTAGATGTGGAATAGTTAGGTCAAAGGGCACGGCATTTGGATTTTTAATAGTGTCAAAGGAGGTACCCACAAGCCATACATGGGAGTGTCTATTCTGATGAATTTCAAACAGAGCCTGTTACCAAATTGTTTGATTTTATCCATCTGAGAGTTCTTTATTTTTAATTTTTTAAATTTTTTTATTTTTTGAGAGAGACTGAGCACAAGGTGGGGAGTGGCAGAGAGAGAGGGAGACACAGAATCTGAAGCAGGCTCCAGGCTCTGAGCTGTCAGCACAGAGCCCGACATGGGGCTGGAACTCATGAAGTCCAAGATCATGACCTGAGCCAAAGTCAGATGCTCAACTGACTGAGCCACCCAGGTGCCCAGGGAGACTTCTTTAGAAGGAGTTTTAGTTTGTATTTTTCTTATTATAGGTGGGATTGCCTGTAGTTCTCCACACGGCATCCAGAAATGTCACTCGGCAGAATTAGATGAGCAAAGTCTGTACTTGGTGGGCTTTTCTGTGCTTGACCTCTTCCACTGGTCCAGGCTCTTCTGGCCTCCTTTGCCTGGAGGAAAGACAAACTTATCTTAATCATTGGAAGTGGGATTGTCTCTGAAATTGTTTACTGACAGGGCCGCGTGGCTGACTTAGTTGGTAGGGTGTGTGATTCTGGATCTCAGGGCCAGGAGTTCAAGCCCCATGTTGGGCATAAAGCTTATTGAAAAAGTAAATACATAAAAATTTAAAAATGGAATTATTTACTTTCAGAACAGAAATGGAGGAGCAATACTTACCAAAAAAGGTGACTAGTCCTCGGTGGTATTTGAGGCTATGACTCGCGCACCCACCACGCACTCACGCATTCGCCCACTCGCCCGCTCATTCATTCGCCCGCTCATTCATTCGCCCGCTCATTCATTCGCCCGCTCATTCATTCGCCCGCTCATTCATTCGCCCGCTCATTCATTCGCCCGCTCATTCATTCGCCCGCTCATTCATTCGCCCGCTCATTCATTCGCCCGCTCATTCATTCGCCCGCTCATTCATTCGCCCGCTCATTCATTCGCCCGCTCATTCATTCGCCCGCTCATTCATTCGCCCGCTCATTCATTCGCCCGCTCATTCATTCGCCCGCTCATTCATTCGCCCGCTCATTCATTCGCCCGCTCATTCATTCGCCCGCTCATTCAGCCACTAGCTCACCCGCCCGCTCACCCGCCCATTCGCCCACTCATTTAGCCACCCGCTCATTCGCCCATTCGCCCACTCATTTAGCCACCCGCTCATTCGCTCATTCGCCCGCTCATTTAGCCACCCGCTCATTCGCCCATTCTCCCGCTCATTCGCCCACTCATTTAGCCACCCGCTCATTCGCCCATTCTCCCGCTCATTCGCCCATTCTCCCGCTCATTCGCCCATTCTCCCGCTCATTCGCCCACTCATTTAGCCACCCGCTCATTCGCCCATTCTCCCGCTCATTCGCCCATTCTCCCGCTCATTCGCCCATTCTCCCGCTCATTCGCCCACTCATTTAGCCACCCGCTCATTCGCCCATTCTCCCGCTCATTCGCCCGTTCTCCCGCTCATTCGCCCGTTCTCCCGCTCATTCGCCCGTTCTCCCGCTCATTCGCCCGTTCTCCCGCTCATTCGCCCGTTCTCCCGCTCATTCGCCCGTTCTCCCGCTCATTCGCCCGTTCTCCCGCTCATTCGCCCGTTCTCCCGCTCATTCGCCCGTTCTCCCGCTCATTCGCCCGTTCTCCCGCTCATTCGCCCGTTCTCCCGCTCATTCGCCCGTTCTCCCGCTCATTCGCCCGTTCTCCCGCTCATTCGCCCGTTCTCCCGCTCATTCGCCCGTTCTCCCGCTCATTCGCCCGTTCTCCCGCTCATTCGCCCACTCATTTAGCCACCCGCTCATCCGCCCATTCTCCCGCTCATTCGCCCACTCATTTAGCCACCCGCTCATCCGCCCATTCACCCGCTCATCCGCCCATTCACCCGCTCATCCGCCCATTCACCCGCTCACCCGCCCATTCACCCGCTCACCCGCCCATTCACCCGCTCACCCGCCCATTCACCCGCTCACCCGCCCATTCACCCGCTCACCCGCCCATTCACCCGCTCACCCGCCCACTCACCCGCTCACCCGCCCACTCACCCGCTCACCCGCCCACTCACCCGCTCACCCGCCCACTCACCCGCTCACCCGCCCACTCACCCGCTCACCCGCCCACTCACCCGCTCACCCGCCCACTCACCCGCTCACCCGCCCACTCACCCGCTCACCCGCCCACTCACCCGCTCACCCGCCCACTTACCCGCTCATCGGCTCAATCACCCACCCGCACATTCATTCATTCAATTCAACAGCTATTGACTGCCGAGCATTGGGTTGGACACTGAGGCGTGTGGGAGTTCAGATGGCCACGTTTAGGAAGCTTATGTCTAGCAGGAGGCCAGACCAGGGAAACAAAGTGAGGATTTCAGGGCATAGTGGGTCCTGCGAAGAAAATAAAATAGGCCAATGTGACAGTGACTGAAGAGGATGAGGTCAGAGAAGCCCTCCGAGGAGGTGACCTTTCAGCCGAGGCCTAACAGAGGGGGTGATGGTCACACAAAGATCTGGAAAAGAAGCATTCCCGGCAGGAGGAATAGGCTGTCCAAGGGAACATCCGAGGAGCACGGTGAGGCGCCCGAGCTGGGGCAGAGTGGGCGATGGGGAGAAATCTGGACGGCGGCAGCCACAGTGCGGGAGGAGACCGTCTTCGATGACTGCAGTCTGAGCCCCGGGAGGGCAACGGTGAGCTGGTAAGTGTTCAACCACACTGGCCAAACACTACGGATCGGCTCGCGTTTCGATGCCGCGAATACTCCCACCGGCACCTATTTCAAAAACACTGCTGCAGTGAGGTCACTGGACGTGGAATTGGAAAGAGATGACCACAGACAGAAGATCCAGTGGGTGAAGACGAGCCCCGTGCTCCTCAGGACTTGTTCTATGGCAAGCATTCCGCTCTCCACCCTTAGACAGCATCTTAGGAAGCAGAGCTTAACAAGCCGCTAATTGGCGCGTCCCAGCGGTTCAGGCTGGAGCGCGATCCACCTTGATGGCACGCTAAGAAGATCATGCTGGCCGCCGCGGGGGTCTCTCGGAGCCCCACGAGACACACACGCCCACCCCACCTTCCCTGCGGGGCCACCTGCACGTTTCCTCCTCACATCTCGCCTTCCTTTTCTGCCTTAGGTCTTGCTTTTGTTTCAACGACGGACTTAGCTTTCTCTGACACTGACTCATGCCGGTACCAAAAGGTCCTGCGTTAACTTCTGCGCTTGTGTGGAGAAGGTCCAGGGCAGAAAAGCAAACCCCCTCTGGCTTCCCATGTTGTTCTGATTTCCCTCCTGCCGCAGGCATGGACACGGCTCTCCCCAGCACGTGCGGGGTCCCGCCTGTCCCTCCTTCCCCTTGCCCCCAAAGCTGCCAGGCAACTGTGCCCTCTGAGTCCGCCGATGACCTCTGTGCTCAGAATATCTCGCGTGGGGCCCAAGAGGCTGGTTTCTTCTTCGTTTCCAATCAGGTTCCGTGCCTGATTTAAGGAGGGGGGGTGAAAAGTGTAAACAATGTTATGATGTCTTGCCATCCTTAAAATTCTGAAATTACCTTGGTCTTTGTTGGTCAGCAAGTAAATTAATTTTCACTTGAAGAAACATCATTTTTAATGCCTTTCATTCTGGCCTGGCCTCATCCCACGGTCCAATTACTGAGGTAACTACCACCAGTGAGGATACCGTGGGAGCCGTAGATCAGAAATTGTTTACCAGACTTGCAGGCATCGATTTATTCAAGCTATCTGACACAGTTGATCATATTTTATTTTCCCAAATCTTCTCTCACAAATTGATTTCTTTCAGAAGGTTTTTTAATACAGGTTTATTCACCTGGCTAATCCATTTATCTTCAGTTCCACCTGTAAAGTCAGGAAAATCTCTGGGGTGATCTGTGAAAGGAGAGAGGCACTCTCTCTCTGCCTTGCTCACCACCCCCCCCCCCCCGCTCTCTGACCCTTCATACGGGCACACACATGCACGCACACCACACACGTGTGTGCACACACACTCAGACCCCCACACACCTCCCACACCACCACACATGCAGCTAATGAGCCATAAGACTGTAAACCGCCCCCCCCCCCCACCTTCCCGGGCTTCTGTTCCCGCTGCAACATTGGAGGCTTGCACTATTTTCTCCCTCAAGTCCTTTCCGACTTGAGATCTTTAGAATCAAAGGGTTGAAGGCTGGAAGGGACGAGGAAATCAAAACCAATCTCCTCATTTCACAGTTTGGGAAGCCGAGGCTTCTCCTACAAGAGGTGGGACCCACAGGGCACCTAGGTGGCTCAGTGGGTTAAGCATCCAGCTTCAGCTCAGGTCATGATCTCATGGTTCTTGAGTTCCAGCCCCGCATTGGGCTCTCTGCTGTCAGCACAGAGCCCGCTTCAGATGCTGGCTCCCTCTCTCTCTGTCCCTCCCCCACTAGTGTTCTCTGTCTCAATACTAAACATTTAAAAAAAATAATTAAAAAAAAAAAGGTGGGACCCAGGTCTCGGCTAGTAGTGGCAATCATGTCAGGAGGGGGACTGAGATGGGTTCCTGGACCACATCCCCCTGCCGTCTCTCTCCACGTAGCTTGGGCTCATTTATTTAAAAAAGTTTTTTAATGTTCATTTTTGAGAGATGGAGTATGAGCAGGGGAGGGACAGAGAGAGAGGGAGACACAGAATCCGAAGCAGGCTCCAGGCTCCGAGCTGTCAGCACAGAGCCCAATGCGGGGCTCGAACTCACAGACCACGAGATCATGACATGAGCCCGAGTCAGACGCTTAACCGACTGAGCCATCCAGGTGCCCCTCTCTCATTTGTATAACTTGTGCTGTAAATGCTGGTGATGGCACTCTGCCCACGGGTTTGCAGAGTACTACGTGGCAGTAAAATGTGTCCTTTTCCTGAATAGAGAGGTCATGGATTCCTTGAGGGGCCACTCAGCCAAAGCAAGAGGACTGTGGGAGGCTGTGTTTCATAATCATAATCTCTCTCCTGTCCTGTCCCGGGTTGCTCACCAGTGTAAGATTCATGTGTCAGATTATTATTATTATTATTATTATTATTATTATTTTAACATTTATTCATTATTGAGAGAGAGTGTGAGCGGGGGATGGGTAGAGAGAGAGAAGGAGACGTAGGATCCGAAGCAGGTTCCAGACTCTGAGCTGTCAGCACAGAGCCTGACGCGGGGCTTGAACCCACAAACTAGAGATCATGACCTGAGCCGAAGTCAGATGCTCAGCCGATTGAGCCACCCAGGTGTCCCCTCACATTATTAAAGTGGCCACTGTGGCCACCTGCCTCTGGTACCTCTTGTACCTTTGATAGAACCTAGCTGGGGCCCATCCAAGGAGGCTGCGTTGACCACTTTCTCTTGGATTTGTCACCTCTCTTTGACTAGGTTGCCTGCTTTTTGAAGTCAAATGCTCTATCTACTCTTTGTCCATCACATAAAAAGGACATATTTTCTAGGCCTCTGTTTCCTTGGTGCCACCACCCAAATATATAGAGATTGATGATGATCAGGTGTCTAGAATTCTTCTAGGAACATATGCATCTAGCTCAAATGGGCAATATTTAGCTGCTATTTTCAGGGGTTGCAAACTGGAAGCCTGGGGCCATTTTTGGTCATTTGTTCTTTGGCCCGTATTGGTTTAGAAGCAACCTAACCAGGCCATTTGCTGGGCCAGAGGCTTAGAGAATTCTGTTAACGTGTTGTTGGCAAAGGGGGAGGGGGGTCCTAGAGTCCAGGGAGAGAGATGTTGGGGCCCATTTTTACCCATGGAGAGGTGGTGACCATCAGGAGCTTGGACACTTCATTTTATCGTTTCCTGTTTTCTTGGCATCCGTTGATTGATGCTAAGTGATGGCTTGTGCCCCACCTCTAGGACTGAGGGCTGCATAGTGGACACTCAATGTGGGAGGGAGAGAAATAAAGATGCCCGTCCACAGCTGTGACAAGGGCAGCCATTTGAGGCCTGAAGGTCTCGGTCAGCCAGCCGATATTTACATGCCGTCTTAGCTCAAAGCAATAGTGACACACTCTCGAACAGTCAAGTTTCTGAAGAGCTGCACTGGGCCCGAGTGGCCATGTTTAGCGCCTGTGGCCGTCCGGAAGGGAAGAGGAAGAGGAGGACCCCCCAGGTGGTGGTAGATAGGGCCCCGTCCCCCTGCTGTGTGATTTAAGGTAGAAAGATCCCAGTGCACGGGGATGCTGGTCATGAGGATCCGGACGGACGGTGGCTGGGGGCTGCAGATCTTCTCCCGAACCTTCTTGGTAGCGAGGATCTCCCAGCTAACCCCAGGGCTCGTCACCAGGGCTAATCTGCCGTCTGGAAGGAGCCTGCTGACACCACCAGCCTGGTGCAACCCCTGCAGCTTCGACCTGATCCGTGATTAAAGTAAGTGTCCTGCAAGGCTGGATCGATCCCGTGACCCTCGGGTAACGGCCAGACTCTGGAGTAACTTGGATCACCAAGGGTGCTGCCTGGGGACGCCAACCTGAATACGTGGTCAGGGACCCCATACTGCACTTTACTAACCTGGTCCTTAGTGGGCGCTTTCGGGGCTGGCCTCCCACTGGGCAGCGGCATGGCGTGAGTGTGCAGCCTTGGGGAGGCGGTGACAGTGATTGCCTCCTCAGTCCCAGCCCTCAACTCCTCCTAGTCCCATCCCTGTCCCCTCACGCCCCAGACCATCTCCCCGTGGAGCACAGACTTCTCCCTGTGCTCTGGTTCAATGCTGGAAATTACCGTCAGCCCTTCATCTTCTTTCAGACTATGAGCCCCAAGTATGTGCGGAAGTGTTAAATTGTGGCTAGCCGTTTCCATTTTAGGGCGGGGTGGGGGTGGGAGCATGGGTGCAGAGAGGTAAAGCCAATTGTGAGGAGGGGGTCCAAGGAGAGACTCTGGGGACTAAAGGCATGAGCTTTCATAGGCGGGGCAGCCCTGAGGAATGGTTTCTGAGGAATGTAATACTTACAGGACGTTTAAGGTATCTTGGATGAAGGCGTCGGTAAGAATGTTCCTTTTGACTCCACCCTTCTTTTCTGTGTACTTGAACCCCTGACAGGGATACTACCCTGCTGGAGACTAATAAGGACTTTGTCTACGGGAAATATAACTCTTTTAGGCATGAATGTTTTTCAGGAATGCAAATGTAGAGGCAGGTTTTTGTTTTTAAGAAATGTGTTTGGTTAGAAGGTTCAATATACTCTGAGACAGAGGTAAATTAATTCCGCACTGCTGCATGCATTCTTCCCACTGCCCACCAGAGGGCACTCGACCATCCTCTAGGAGGAGTGCAGGTCCTTCCCCTCTGGTTATTTAAACTCACCCAGCGCCTTGCCAGGCTGAGAGCCAAGTTAGAACAGGGATGGCTTGCTTTTTAGTGTCAGTTGAAAGGGAAGGGCCATGTATGGTATCAGGAGAAACTGCTGCCTGTTACTGGGGAAAATAAAAATCCATTGATATGAACCCATTGGGATATTCAGTAACAGCCTCTGCTGTCACATTTGTGTGGATTCCCATTCCCGGAGAAAGCTCTGGTGTCCCTGGGTTTAATATTCCTTCAAGCAGCCTTTATTTTCTCTTCTCCACCGTGAGAGAATATTTGGTACCTTGTCACATCAGAGAGAGCAAGAAAAGTGAATATTTTGAAAGCTTACAGTGTGCCAGTTAGCAGGGACCTGAGACCTGAGTTTGGCTACAGGAAGGATGGTAAATGTTGAAGGGGGAAATCCATAAACATGGGTCCTGCTTGCCCTCACTACCATTTGCTAGCACAGACAGCTTGCCACCTAGCGTCTTCTGAACCACGCTCAGTTTCTTTTTCAAATGGATTCAGCTTCACTAGCATTAGGTACCCAGCAAGAGGCCATAAGAGCAAGTCTGATTTACGGACCCATCGGTATTGGTGAGAACAAAGTCATCAACGTTAAGTCAGCCTTAAGAGCGGGAAGTGTAGGGATGGCCAAAATACCCAACTGAAAACTTCAAAATTTACTAGTATTTTCAGCATCAGATATTTATTTTTTATTTTTATTTTATTTCTTTTTTAAATTTACACCCAAGTTAGCATATAGTGCAACAATGGTTTCAGGAGTAGATTCCTTAATGCCCCTCACCCATTTAGCCCGTCCCCCTCCCACAACCCCTCCAGTAAGCCTCAGTTTGTTCTCCATATTTAAGAATCTCGTAGGTTTTGTCCCCCTCCTTGTTTTTGTATTATTTTTGCTTCCCTTCCTTTGTGTTCATCTGTTCTGTGTCTTGAAGTCCTGATATGAGTGAAGTCATATGATATGTCTTTCTCTGACTAATTTCACTTAGCATAATACTCTCCAGTTCCATCCACGTAGTTGCAATTGGCAAGATTTCATTCTTTTTGATTGCCGAGTAATACTCCATTGTATATATATACACTACATCTTCTTCATCCATTCATCCATCGATGGACATTTGGGCTCTTTCCATACTTTGGCTACTGTTGGTAGTTCAGCATCAGATATTTGAGCCACTTGTGTTAGCACAGAACATCTTTCTGTTTTTAGTCCTTCATATGTAATCACTAGGTTGCAATTCTACCAAATCGGTAGGTTGTGGAGTCCTGTGAGCTTCTCTGGCATGAAACACCATGCCAGAAATGGTGAATCTAATCAAGTCTTCAGACCTACTGTTTACAAGAAATACAGAGAGAGAGGACCAAGCTAAACAACATCACAAGAGATCCAGAATGTAAAACATCCTAGTCTGTGTTCAGATTGTCCATGTCACGGCAGGGGAGGGGGGATGTGGAAGGACTTCTAGAATAAATGAGTAAAGAGACCTACCAACCAGCTGTGATGAGTGAATCTTGTTCGAATCCTGGCTTAGGAAAATAAAAAACTTTACGTAAAAGCTTTTTTTAATGATGTCTGGCAATCAGGGTGATTTAAATAGGTGTGGGCATGGACTGAGGCAAGGGATTGAGAGAATTTTCTCTAGTGTGATTCCGCCACTATAGTTCTGCAGGGAAATGCCCTGTCCTTAGGACATACGTGCTGAAGTATCTAGGAGTGGCCGTCATGATGACTTTCACTTATTTTTAAGTGATTTGAGAGGGGAAAAAAAGGAAAAAGAAATACAGCAAGCCATTAACCACTGTTGAATCTAGGTGATGAACAGAACGATGGTCATAAACTTTTAGTAATAAAAAAGGTGGAGATGGTGACAGTGTCCTTTCTTTGAGTGGCAAACTCTCATAATCACCAAGATTCATAAGGTGTCCTTCATGAATCCCTATTTACCTAATGTAGGAAAGGAGGGTGTCTTTTCTGGAACAGTACCTTGCCCACAGTCGACCCTGAATTATTTACCAGTGGAGGAATACTGCTTTCTCTCTCCTCTCTCTCTCTTTTTTGTCTGAAT
The DNA here is from genome assembly GCF_018350215.1 of Panthera leo. Lineage (NCBI taxonomy): Eukaryota > Metazoa > Chordata > Mammalia > Carnivora > Felidae > Panthera > Panthera leo. The sequence goes on along the minus strand of NC_056693.1, from coordinate 30,940,495 downwards.
CTGCCACTCTAGCTAAACTAAGCTTAAGCCTTTATCATCTTTCTAAATACTTTGAAACCAGAGAGTAAGGTGGTTTTGCAAAGATAACGCCAATCAAAGAGAAGATTGCTCTTGTGGCTGGCGGTAAGCTTGGCAGCAAGAGAAGAGAGTGGGTGGTTATTTGCAGTGTGATGCCATGTTCAAAACGCTGTTTGATTATAAGAGGAAATCTATTCTTTTCCAGCCTTCCGTGAGCTGCGGTGTTGTATGTAGCTGGCTTTTCCTTGAAGCGTCAATATTCAGAGTGATCCATTGGCTGCTCTGATTTTCATTTTAATATGTTGTAGTCTGTTTGTAAAATTCATCCTACATCTACCTACCGGCCATCCAGCCATCTGTCCACCTATCCATCCAGCCACTCAGTAACTTATGGGGGAACGAGTTATGGGGACCAGGGCAGGGAAAAAGATACAGTGTAAGCAAAAACCAGAAGCACATTTGTGATGTTATAGCAACAATTGTGATGATCAGTGAAGACCTAGGACAAAAGCCAGGGAGACAAAAACATCCCTCCATAGCAGTGTTTGTCAAACTTCAATAATTGCCAAAAATTCATGATTTCTGCCATATCTAAGGATCATTATGAATTATAGTATTATTAATATCCTCCCTTGAATCCATTTACTTAAAAAAAAATGCCTACTCTGGGGGCACCTGGCGGGCTCAGTCAGAAGAGTGTGCAACTCTTGATCTCAGGGTTGTGAGTTCGAGCCCTATGTTGGGTATGGAGATTACTTAAATAAACAAACCTTAAAAAAAATGTCTGGAGCACCTGGGTGGCTCAGGTGGTTGAGTGTGGGACTCTTGATTTTCCCTCAGGTCATGATCCCAGCGTCATGGGATTGAGCCCTGCATCAGGCTCTGCCCTGAGTGTGGAGCCTGCTTAAGATTCTTTCTGCCTCTGCCCCTCTCCCCCACTTGTGCGCTCTCTAAATAAATAAATAATAACTAAAATAAAAAATGTTTCATACTAAACGTTACTATTCATAAAATCATACTTATGATGTGTTGATTACATGTTTTTGCAGGCCTATTTAAAATGTAGAGCTATGGGGGTGCCTGGGTGGCTCAGTCAGTTGAGCGTCTGACTTCGGCTCCAGTCATGATCTCACAGTTCATGAGTTCGAGCCCCACATCAGGCTCTGCTGTCAGCACAGAGCCTGTTTCAGATCCTCTGTCCACTTCTCTCTGCTCCCCCCACCCCCACTGCTTGCACTCTCTCAAAAATAAACATTAAAAAAATAAAAACAAAAAATAAAATGTATAGTTAAATAATCATCTCCTATGTCTTGAATAACATACACAATCAGCGATACATGTAGTACCCTAAATAGGAATCCACCTTTCAGGAAAGGACTTAGGGGCAAAGGGGTTGAGCTAAAAACTGGCTCGTGCGTGCACCTGTATGAAACACCTACATATTTCAACCAGGCTTCGTTATTTTACCCCTTCCTTCTGTTAAGGCCCTCCTTTAGTAGTCCATCAGTGGCCTAAAGGCTTTGTACAATTAATTTCCCAAGGACCAAGAGAAGAATAGATTCAGTGGCTATTTTGCTGATTGGAATATGAGCAGGAACCCCAAGTACTTGTAGAGATCACATATCTATTAAGTCCTAATGCAAGAATAATTCATGTTTTGATACAAATATCAGATATGCTCTAAAAATTTAGAATAATGAAGTAATTGAAAATGTCCTATAGGTAAGGTTTAAGAATCAGTTGGGTTTTTTCCTCAGTACTTTACAGATGTTATTTTTAAAAACATTTTTTTAATGTTTATTTATTTTTGAGAGAGAGAGAGACAGAGACAGAGCACTACCGGAGGAGGGGCAAAGAGAGAGGGAGACACAGAATCTGAAGCAGGTTCCAGCTTCTGACCTGTCAGCACAAAGCCCGACGTGGGGCTTGAACTCGTGAACTGTGAGATCTTGACCTGAGCTAAGTCGGATGTTTAACCGACTGAGCCAGCCAGGAGCCCCTATATATTTTATTTTTCTTTTCATGTCTCCTTATGTTTCCTTGATTTACACATAAATCAAAAATGCACTAGACCAAAGCCTTATAACACAGACAAGAACATTAAGTATTATTCTGAGTGCTAATGTGGTTATCACGATTTTTATTTTATTTTTCCATCCCTCCACCTCCCTTCTGGGAACAGTTTGCTCTCTCTATAGTTAACAGTCTGTTTCTTGGTTTGTCTCTCTATTTGCCTTTGCTCATTTGTTTCTTAAATTCCACGTATGAATGAAATCATATGGTACTTCTCTTTCTCTGGCTTATTTCGCTTAGCATTATACTCTCTCGCTCCATCCATGTTGTCGCAAATGGCAAGATCTCATTCCTTTTTATGGCTGAATAATATTCCATTGTGTATCTATACCACCTCTTTATCCATTCATCTATGGATGGACACTTGCACTCCTTCCATAGTTTGCGTATTGTCAATAATGCTGCCATAAACATAGGGGTGCCTGTATCCCTTTGAATTAGTGTTTTTGTAGTTTGGGGAGAAACACCCAGTAGTGAAACTACCGGATCATAGGGCAGTTCTATTGGTAACTTTTAGAAGAACCTGCATACTGTGCTCCAGTTTGCGTTCCCACCAACAGTGTGAGGGCTCCCCTTTCTCCACATCCTTACCAATACTTGTGTATGGTTTTGATTTTAGCCATTCTGACAGGTGTGAGGTGATACCTCAATGTAGTTTTGATTTGCATTTTCCTGTTGATAAGGGATGTTGAGCATCTTTTCATGTGTCTTATTGGCCATATGGATGTCTACTTTGGAAAAATGTTCATGTTTTCTACTCTTTTCTTTTTTAATTGGATTATTTGGGTTTTTGAGTGTTGAGTTTTATAAGTTCTTTATATATTTTGGATTCTAACCCTTCATCGGATATGCCACTTGCAAATATCTTTTCCCATTCAGTAGGCTGTCTTTTAGTTTTGTTGATTGTTTCCTTCGCTGTGCAGAAGCTTTTTATTTTGGTGTAGTCCCAATAGTTTATTTTTGCTTTTGTTTCCCTTGCCTCGGGAGACATACCTAGAAAAATGTTTCTATGGCCGATGTCAGAGAGATTACTGCCTGTGTTCTCTTCTAGGGATTTTGATGGTTTCAGGTCTCACATTTAGGTCTTTAATCCATTTTGAGTCTATTTTTGTGTACGGTGAAAGAAAGTAGAGCATTTTCATTCTTCTGCATACTGCTGTCCAGTTTTCCCAACATCACGTTGAAGAGCATCTATTTTCATCTTAAAGTGCCTTGAGGCTGCCTCATTTCCCTTGGAGTCCATCATCTTTGTTTTCATAATGAACTGCTTTCTAACTGCAGAGCTGGGGGCGTACAGGTTGGTAGGTGTTTTTAATTTATTTTAGCCGCTTCCGTCCTTCATTTGTCAAATACATGGTGCATACCTACTACATCCAGGCATTGGACTGGCTGTCGGGGAGACCATGAAGAGAGAAACACACGGTCCCTGCCTCATGGCACTTACATATAGTGTGGGACAAAGACACCAATAAGTCCTCTCCCAAAGCAATGGAACATCACCCCGAGGAAGTGGTGTTTCAGCTGAGATCTGTGTAGGGTAGAAATAAGAATGTTCCAGGCAACGAGAACAACCCGTTCAAAGGCCCCACCTTGCAGTGAAATGAAGTGGGAGTGCCTCATACCTCAGAGGAATGCAAGTGACTGCAGTCTGGGACAAATGCGGCTGGACAGGTAGGTGTTTTCCCGCCACACCATTGGTCTTTGTCCTAAGAGCTGTGGGAAACCACTGAAGGGTTGGACTCCTCAACAAAAATTGAAGCCCTGTCAGCAATGCAGAAGGAGGACACGGATATCAACTACACAAGTGACAGTATTCCTAGGAACACCCCAAATATGATCTGAAACAGAAACCTCCCATTTCCCACCCTCCCACAAACAGCATGATTTATTGTTTCTCATCTTAGTGAATGTTCTCACCATCTATCCAGTAGCTCGGGCCAAAAGTCTAGGTGGCATCCATAACACCCTTTTGTCTTTGTACTCCTACTCCCCAGGTCCTATCCATGGCCAAGTCCTGTCCAATCCACCTTCTAAATATCTCTGCAATGCATTCACTTCTCAATCCCACCATTACATTCATGCAGCCATCTCTGGCTCAGTGACTGCAATGGTTTCCCAAATGCTCTCCTACTCTGGTGGCCTTTTCAAAATACAAATCTGATTATGTCAGTATCCTCCCTCTAGGGAGGGATACAGGGTAAATCTTGATTGGCCCTAGCCTATCATGGCAGACTCCTTCCACTTGCCCTTGATTGGTTTCGGTGTGGACAGAGTCCCAGTGACTCATTTCTGGTCATTGGAACTCGGGCATTGCTTCTGAAGGGCTTCTGGGAAAGATATTCTTGCTCTTTGGAAAAGACCATTGGAAGAAAAGGATCCTCTTTATTTTTCTGGACACTGTAACATTTGGGTGTGCCTGGGATGGCAGCAGCCATCTTGCTTCCAGCCTGAAAGTACGATTCCAGGGACTGTTGGGAAGCAATATCTGAAGCCCAGGGTGCCACCCCCGGAGCCTGCCCTACCTTGTGAGATGAATCCCCTTGCTATATAAGCCAGTTTGACCTGATTTTTCTGGCATATGCCACCGTAAGGATTCTAACTGATGGCGTGTCTGAGGCATCCAGTGCGAAGCTGACACTTGTACATAAGCAACTGAAGCTCAGTGAAGCGGTCTGAGCTGGAGTAACACATGGGAGTCCTGGGGGAAGGAAGGAGCTCGCCAAGGAGGGTGACTCCAGGAAAAGAAGTTTGGGAGAGGATGATGAACCTGCAAACAAGGTTGGGAGGGATTGGGCCAGAGAGGTGCCAAGGGAGACCACCTGTGGCCAAAGGATTTCCGGCTTGCCTTCCTCTTTATATTGAGTGAGACTAATATTAAGGACATGACAGCATTCCTAAGGGTATTCGGCCTGGACCAAAGGAAGTGGCTGAAGAGTGTTTTCAACTAGGGGAGGAAGTTGGATTTCAGAACCAGCCCAGGGGATTAACAAGAGTCTGGCTGCCTGCCACTCAAGAAGGTCTAAAATGACCAGAATTTCAAAGGCAACCAAAAATGGTACAGCCTAGTCAGACAATATTTCTCCTCTTCTGAGTGTAAGATAACTGAGTCAGGTGGAGATTGGAACGGCAACCCGGGAGAAGGCACCATCGTAAGAAAAGGCTTGGCGGTGTGAAAGCCAAGGGCAGCCATCACGGAATACGGCTGGAGACAGACGTGGGAAATGAGATGGGAATATGGGAAGGAGGGCAGCATGGGGTGTGCCCTCTAAGCCCGGCCGAGTTCAGCTTTATTCAGCCCGAAAGGGCTTCCGTGGAAAACTTCTGAGCAGTAAAGGGTCGGATGTGCTAAAGGTGCTCTGGATCGAAGGGAGGCTTTGGGAGGTAAAAAGAAATCGAGTCAAGGGGCCAGAAAGAGATCCTCAAACTTCACTTTGAGCCAGATGACCAGAGGTGGTTGTGACAAATGTACTTTCCTGCTGCTCACCTCCCCCCCCCCCCCCACGCGGATTCTACGGGCTCAGTCTGATTGGCACATTTTTTAAAAGCTCTTCTGGCAGAAGCTACTGCCAAGCGATGACTGGGGAGTTTAGTTCCCACCATGGGCTCCTCCTACTCTGAAAGAACACGGGCATCTGTCAACGTTACATAAAACGTTCCCGCAGATTCCCCCGACCTGATAGCCACTCCCCGAGGACCAAGAGGGCACGACGAGGGGCTCGCGGCTCCCTGAAAGCGGCACGCTCACGCCGCGGGCCCCGCCCGTCCGCAGGTCGTACTTTCAGGGACGCCGGCCCCACCCCGGCCCTGCCCTGGCCCCAGCTTCGAAAGGCAGCAATCACAACAGCCTCCCTAAAAGGAGGCAATGGCCACGCACTAACCTGTGGGCAGGTCTTTATTATGACTGGCGCGTGCCGCGGCCAATTACGTTCAGGCGCTTATTTGTTTCCTCCCCCCTCCCTCCCAAGGGGCCGACACTTCCGTGAAGGACAGTTCACTCCCGGCGCTGTTACGTAAGGGGAGGGTCAGGCGCTGCCCCACCCGAGAGGAGCAGATTTGACTGGTAGGACGGAGTGCTGTCATCCTAACGCCCCCGGAAGAACGTCCTTGACGGACAGGTATGGGAACCAGTTGGCACCGGGAAGCTGGGCGGAAGCGTCCGGGCTCAGGGGCGTGGGGCAGGGGGCGGGGCCTGACACCGAGAGCAGGGCGGGGCGGGGAGTAGGCAGGGGCCGGGCTGGTGCTGCGGCCAGAGATGCTGTGGGGCCGCGACGGCACCCAGCAGCTGGGAGCGCTACGTTGAAAACGGCGAGGTGAGGTGCACTGCTGAGCCGGCTGTGAGGGCTGTGAGGGCCGTGGAGTCCTTCAACCTGGGCCGCTAGCGTCCTCGGCCGGGTATTTGTCTGTCCTACCCGGTTCTCTGGACTTCGTAGCGACGGCGGCCGCGCTGGGACACGGGGGCGGGGCCGGGCACCTGTCCGCGTTTGCAGGCACCTGCTGCGCCGGCTGCCGCGGGCCTCGGGGCTGTCCGGGTGCCCGGCCGGACGGCCTGAGGCAGGGAGGCAGGCCCCACCGGCTCGCCCCGTCCGCGTCCCGCCCTCCCCGCCTCGGTCCTGCGCCCTGGTTGAGGGCGGGGGTGGGGGGGCTTCCCCGAGCCCTGGAGGCCCTCAGCTCCCCACCGGAGGGGCTCGCGGGCCCGGGGCCGGCCTCGAGCTACCTTGGAGGCTGGGACACAGCCCCTGCCTTGCATCACCTCGAGACAGGTTTGTCCAGATTCCGTGAGTGTGTGGAGATGGATTTCCGCCCTGGGCGAGGGTGCCCGTCCCGGCTGTCCGCAGGAAGCCGGGCCAGGGCCGGGGCTGTTCTCGACTCCTCTTGACGTGGAATTTAAAGCTGTTCGGGTGATGTGTTAAGTTAGTGCCTATTTAGGGATTAAGGCACGTAGGAAAGCAGCTCCTTTTTCTAAGTTTTGACTCATGTCATGTTCAGATCATTCGTACAGCTTCGAGGTACTGATTTCTCAGCTTGTGACGTAAAGGAAGACAGACAATGTGTTTGGTTCGTATGGCCAGCATACGAACCAGCAGAAATTTTCAAATTGTGTCCTAGGGCTTCCTTTCATTTGTGTCACTCCTGTTGGAAAATGCTGTACCGTGCCTGGGTAGACTAGACATCTAATAAACGGTGTAGGTATTCTCTAAAGGTGACAATTTTTCCAGGTGATTATGGTGCTATTGGAAATATTGGCAGCAGTAGAAAATACCTTCAGCTTAAGGACAGGAGACACTGGCAGCAAGTTTCGATTCTTAAAGGCAAAGTCATAGAATCATTACATGTTAGACTTGGAAGAGACCATACAGGTGAATGATTCACCTCAATAAACTTATATGGTAGTGAGCACTGTTGTCCCAAGGGGAGGGGGTCCCCTGTTAAGTCAGATCTGTCCTAGATGACAGCGGGGTGCTGTACATTACTCTGGATCTGGAAACCACTGTTGTTTTCGTTGGGTCAAACAGGAACACGCCAGCACACATTTTTAATGTCCCAACCATTTTCATCTGTGTCCTAGTCACCTTTAAATAAGGCAGATTTGTGGAGAGATCTCAGCAATATTGCTATTTACTGGATGTAAGTCAACAGGTTAGTGGAAGAACCAGGATCCTCATTCCTGTGACTTAATTACTGGGTGGCATTATGCCCTGGAAAGGAAAACAGCAGTAATTGGCACCCAGGAGATAGGGGAGACTTGGTACCCACCCGTGGATATCGCCGGCTTGTCATAAAACAAATGTTTGCTGTCAGGGACATTTGGTACGTGATTCTCTAATGATTTGCTTCTTATGAATTTAGTCGAGTGTTGCAGAGTTCTGTCCCTTTTAACCTTCAGCCTTTTTGATTGGTGCGGGTAAGCCTGTGCCCACAGAAGGAGATCTGCATTAAACATAACCGCGCCTGGGGCAGATCACCAGAGCTGAGGAGTTGCTGTTCTTCCAGCCTGGCTCACTGCTTTTCCTCTGCCTCTTCCTCGGTATTTTTAGTAGATGACCCACTGACTTTGTGACCTTTGAGGCATACTTTCTTGTCCGTTACTTGAAGCTTTGCTGGAAGATTTGTTCCGGAGACGTTTTGCAGTCCTCTCTTGCGTGTTTATTACTGGAAATAGCTGAAAGAGACCATTTCTTGAGGATGGTCCTGACAGGACCCAGTTTTCCCTCTTAGACGCTCTGTCTTCTCTCTGTTATGTCTTTGGCTACTAGTTTTGCTGGGGAGAATCATTTTGTACTTAAAACAACTCATATAAGGCACTTAAATCAGCCCCCTTGGCTCTTTAGCTCCTGTAACTGCAGTGACAGGCCTTGTGTGTATGTGGGTACAGCACTCCACACCTGGCTCTCCCTGTAGCCCGATGCCCACAAGTGATGCCGGCAGCAGCTGTTGTGGTCCAGCCATACATTCTGCGTTTCTGGCACCAAAGCTCAACTGTATCACTGAATATTCTGAATCCTGGCCAAGGACTCGGTACACAGATTCCTGTAGGCATTTACAGGTGGGAAGAAGTGGCTCAGTCAAGTGTCCCAACTCTTGATTTGGCTCAAGTCATGATCCCAGGGTCATGGGATCAGTGTGAGCCTGCTTCAGATTCTCTCTCTCCCCCTCTGCCCCTCTCCCCAGCCTTGAGTGCGCGTGCACTCTCTGTCAAAAAAAAAAAAAAAAAAGTAATAATAATAAAACTGGGAAAGAAATTGGAGTCAGAAGAGGGAGGAGGGTATTGAAGGAAACTTTCTGAAGACTTTGTTCCCTTAAGTTTTTATAACTATTATATGATGTTAGGTTGAGCTTCTGTTTAGAGTGTCAGATTTAGTTCTTAACTATTCTGGAAGTCTTAACTGTTGGTGTTGGTATGTTTCTGTGTTTTCCCATCTCATCTTTAGGTAAAGTGACTTCTGAGGACCGAAGAGTTTGATGACACAAGACCACTGAATTTCTTTGTTTGGAGTCCACGTTATGAACCCTTTCTGGAGCATGTCTGCAAGCTCTGTCCGCAAAGTAGGTGTAGTTGATAAATTTAGTGAGGAAACCTATTCGAGTCAAAGTAGAAGTCAAAATAGTTCGTACCAAGGTTGCCTATAATCTTAACAAAATTACCTGCTTTCCTGGTTTTAGGTTGTACTTTTTTTTTTTTTAAGTTTATTTATTTATTTTTAGTAATCTCTACACCCAAGGTGGGGCTCGAACTCACAACCCTAAGATCAGGAGTCACACGTTTTTCTGGCCCAGCCAGTCAGACACCACTAGGTTTTACTTTGAGAAATAAGTAGTTAGCTGACTAAAGTCAGTTTCTGAGACTGAGATCATGGCTCAAATAGAAGTCAATTCTCGTAATCATAATTCTAAGATTATTTTGACTTCGGTTATATTTACACATGATGAAATTTGTGACACATTATGGTAGTCTTTTTACTTAATCTGCAGGATTCCATTAGAGAAGCCTTGAGAAAGGACCTGTTCACCGTGCTCAACTCAGACTTGTGGGCACTGGTTTAATTTTTCCAAACAGAATGTCTATTTTTAAATTGCAAGAACAGTACGTTTTATGAAAGCTTAATGCAGACAAAAAGAGAATGAATATAAGCCATAATTCCACCTTTAGGAGACACCACCATTAATCATCTTTTTTTCTATGCACACGATATCCATTTTTAATGAAGCGAATTAAAAAGCCTCTGGCTGTACTTGAGCCAAGGAAGTGCCTATGAGGTGATGGTTTAATCTCTGACTCATTTAGACCTATGTTTTTGACCGGCTGACAGTGTATGCTGACAGGGGATAGTGCACACGTGGTTCACATCCATCAGAGACAAGATCAGAATCAGAGCAGCACAAGTGAGAGCATAGAGTCACTCGTTGTTTTGAAGTGAGGTGCTAACATCAGGTGGTGACTGGTTTCCTACTACTATTGAGCTGCTTTGCACCTGACCTTCTACAGCACCTAAGAGCCAGGGGACTTTCTAGTCTTGTACAGTTGTCTGTTTGCTAAGTAACGCCTTGCCCTGTTTTTGGGGTCCCCAGAAGAAACCATTTCTTCCTGTTTCACATAAATCCTGTAAATAAATATTGGCTTTATTGTTTTTATAGGATGTACAGCTTTAAAAAAGTTTTCTGTTGCTTTAGTCTTCCTTCAGTTTTGTTCTCTAATGGTTGGCCTGCTCAGAGGACTTTCAAGTCACCTTGATCATGGTGCTGGAACGTCCTTGTGAAAGAGCCATTCCAGCTTTTAAGTCAAGGATAAAAGTGCATCACATGTACTTTCATGGTTTAAGAATCATACTAACAGGGGTGCCTGGTTGACTGAGTTGATTAAGTGTCTGACTCTTGATTTCGGCTCAGGTCATGATCTCACGGTTCGTGAGTTCGAGCCCCACACTGGGCTCTACGCTGACAGCACAAAGCCTGCTTGGGATTTTCTCCCCCTCTCTCGCTGCCCCACCCTGACTTGTGCATGTTCTCTTTCTCTCTCTCAAAATAAATAAACATTTAAAAAAAGAATCATGCTAACAAATGTTCTCACCACTTCATCTTGAATAGCGATCGGATGGTGAAGAGAAGGCATTAACAGGGGACGTGGTAACCAGCCCTCCACGCGCCGCTCCAAAGAAACAGCTACCTTGTATTCCCAAAAACGCTTTGCCCATTACTAAGCCTACATCCCCCGCGCCAGCAGCACAGTCCACAAATGGCACACATGCTTCTTATGGACCCTTCTACCTGGAATACTCCCTTCTTGCAGAATTGTAAGTACTTAAACTATTCGGTTAAATTTTGAATGACCTTTGAGGATGAAAATGAAAATTATTCTGGTGCACTCTATAAATGGCTGCGTCGTTGAATCTTAAAGCTCAAATGCATTACCCTCCAATATCAGATAAATAAGATTTAAAGGCAAACGTGGGGGGCGCCTGGGTGGCTCAGTCAGTTAACCGTCCGACTTTGGCTCAGGTCATGATCTCATGGCTCTTGAGTTCAAGCCCTGCATCAGGTTCTGTGCTGACAGCTCAGAGTCTGGAGCCTCCTGATTCTGTCTCCATCTCTCTCTGCCCCTCCCCTGCTCATGCTTTCTCTCTCTCAAAAATAAATAAAACAGTAAAAAAATTTTTTTTAAATAAACAAAGGCAAAGGCAAATGTGGGCTTGCGTTTCCATGTCTGTTTTGGAGAGCAAGAGGAAGAGACTAAGATTAATAAGCAGGTCAGGAACTGAGTAATTTAATTTTGGTGTTCCTTTATATGAAGTGAGGAAGTCCCCTCCTGCACAGGTGCTTGTAGAGAGCGGGGCAGCGGGAGGGCAGCAATCTGTTCTTCCTTGGGTCAGTTCCAGCTGGAGGCGTGTGCTTCACTGTGGTGGTCACCTCGTAAGAGGCATCCTGACTGGCTGAGGCGAGGGTCCCAGTCAGAGGGTCAGGGAATCAGACCTTAGGAGTCAACAATTGAAGGAACTGGAACCACTACCTTAGAGAAAACTTAGGAAGTCCTCGTTAACACTGCCTTCGTGTATTTGAAGGCCTGTTGTTAGAAAGGGGGTTTGAGTTCTGCGACCCACAAAGACAGAAGTAGGCAGTTACAGGGGAGTTCGAAAGATTTGGGCTTCGTGCAGGTAAGAACCTGACTGAGGTTGCACGTCTGTCACAGGCGGAGAGGAGCACGGCCACAGACGGCCAGGAGCACTGGCCGCGCCTGGCCCGCCACAGGGGCTCACACAGCATTGGGTCTGCTCATTTGTTCCTGGGGCCAAAGTACGGAGAATGAATTCTTCACTTCTGTCATTTTTAAGTCCCTTTGTACAGCATCCCCACACATTCCCTCACTGTACTCATGTTGTGTCACGGTCAGAGGGTCTGAGGCCCCAGCACAGTTGGCGGAGTGTGATTTGGTGGCAGTGGTCCCTTCAGCTTTATAATGGAGGCCTTGTGTTTGAGGCTGGAGCAAGTCGGACAGGCTTCCATTGTGGCCTCAGATCTGCTGTCTGTATTAGAACACAGCGCGGCTTCACTGTGGTACACCCATCTGCCGGCCCTACTGCTGTTGACACGCTGAAATTTTAGTGACTTAAAAATGGAGTAACTACTCAAAAATGTTAAAAAAGAAGCGTGATGGCAAGTAGGCAACAAGAACAGTCGACTGAGGTCCCGAAGTTATTTCTCTAACAAAATTCAGGCTTGGCGGGTGAAACACATTTTAAGGCCCTCGGTCAGCATCATTCAGGGTCTGGTCCCTGCCTTCCTTCCTTGGGCTCCCAGGAGAGCCAGTATCAGCACTGTCCATGCACTGGTGTTCCCTTGCCACAGCGCCCACGGGATTCAGGTGTCTGCGTGGTGGGGTCAGTGTAGGAGTAGAGGATAGCATGAGCACCTGGTATCGATGCCTGCCTTCCGCGAGAACACTGCACATGTAAGCACGGCCCTCTGCCACGAAGACTGGGGTTGAGGCCTCAGTGACGGCAAGCCTGTGCGATTTTTCTTTCTAATTACCTAAAACCGTGTTTCAAATGGCTTTTGAATGTGTGTGGGTGAAATCTGTCGTCCACAGTCACAAAAGCAAGAACTGTACTCTCTCATTTACCGAAAATTTAATGTCCAGAAATGAAACCAGGTTGTCTCGTTCAGAATTACCTACCAGCCGGTTTCCAAGATGATGTTTTGGAAACGTTGACTTCTGGGAGGAAAACTTGAATCTTTGTGTATCCTTGTTTGGCTTGACGTTCTTAGTCCGGGGCCCTCTCTGACTCCTTGTCTCTCTGTGAGCTTGAGTTATAAAGCTGGGGAATGGGCCACAGTGTGGGCCACGTGAGATCGTGGTGACGTGGCTTGTGTCAGGTGTCAGCTGCCCCTCGAGGGACTATTCCTTCTCTTGAAAAGTGAACGTAGGGTTGTTTGATATGTGTGTGTCGTTTCCTTCTGTACAATTTCACTGTTCTGCTTCTGTCTTAGTACCTTGGTTGTGAAGCAGAAGCTCCCGGGGGTCTACGTGCAGCCATCTTACCGCTCTGCATTAAGTAAGAAGGATTCACTCTTAATACGTAGCGTATTTGGTTCCTCTGACAGAAACTTAGGCCTCAACTGTTTTTTACTTTTTCCTACAGTGTGGTTTGGAGTAATATTCATACGGCATGGACTTTATCAGGATGGTGTATTTAAGTTTACAGTTTACATCCCTGATAACTACCCAGATGGTGACTGTCCAGTAAGTAAGAAATCAAGTCTGGCTTCATTTGTTGGGTCTGAGAGGGGGGGGCTTTAAGGACTTGCAAGATTTCTTGGTTCTTTTCCTGAGCTCGTGATTTTATGATTTCAGTTTCCTAAAATGTTTTGTCTACTCTGTCAACTTTCAAGGGAATTTTTGTGCTTTGTTGTTATCTTTTGCCGTGCCAGCCCCTGCCATGAGCTTTCCTTGTTTCTCTGCTCAGGGTGTGCAAGGGAGGCTGGGAGCTGTGCTATAGCACCGACTGTGTGCATGGTGACCATTGTGCTGTAGCACAGTGACTTTTTACCGCCTTGCTTGCAAAATAGAGTTTTATAGGAAAATGGTGGAGGTTGTTAGGTACGCCTCTTGAGGCAGCTCTCTGACTTAAAACAGCAGGACTGCCTTGCCTGAAGTTCCCTTTACAGCTGTCTGTATGGGTCTAATAAGCTCCTTGCTTCCATTAAAGGACACATCTCTCTTTAAATACAGCACTTGGTGTTTGATATTCCCGTCTTTCACCCACTCGTCGATCCCACCTCAGGTGAATTGGATGTGAAGAGAGCATTTGCCAAATGGAGGTTAGTAAAGAAGTGTTTGCTTTGGTGATCTAGGTCAGCAAGAAGGTGCTTCAGTAATCATGTATGTCTCTCTTCAGGCGGAACCATAATCATATTTGGCAAGTTTTAATGTACGCACGAAGAGTTTTCTACAAGATTGATACAGCAAGCCCCCTAAACCCAGAGGCTGCAGTCCTGTATGTTACTCTGCTTTGTTATGTCAGATAAATTTGAAAAAACAGCTAAGTAGACTACGTTGGTAACTTTCTGATTGAAACTTTTAACACAGGTATGAAAAAGATGTTCAGCTTTTCAAAAGTAAAGTGGTTGACAGTGTTAAGATGTGCACTGCTCGTCTGTTCGACCAACCTAAAATAGAAGACCCCTATGCAATCAGGTAAGTGGTACGTGATCTAGATAAACTGCACTTTGCCATCTTGTACTTCCATTTTCCAGGTGGTTGTAGAATGAGGATTTGAAGGGAAAGTGTATAATCTGTTAGCCTACAACCTTTATAATTTGTTGGCAACTCGATTTCTGATACCTCTTGGGCTTTCCCTAAAATAGAAAGCTTTATATCGACTGGCATATCGTGCCAATAGTAAGCTATTGAGTGACTTTGATTTCCTAAGGATGTTTGTAATGTGCACGTTCAAATCCACACTTTTCTTTCAGTTGGCAGTTTTAGCTGGAGCCCAGCTGCCGTATCCCCACTGACATTCAGGTTTGGGGAAAGGAGGGAAACTGAATAGTGTAAATCGTGTGTTCCTTTAGCACTATGGTATTTAATCTTGGAAGCGTCTGAAGTATGGAGAACTGAGGAGTTCGTGATTTAGCTCTTTGGCAACAGATATTGCTGGGAAGGTCGCGTGGCACAGTGGTTAAGGGCTTGTGTTCTGCAGACCGCATGCTTGGTATTTGTGCTTACTGGCTTGGGTGACCCAGGGCAATTACTTAATTTTACTCCTGCGCTTTCTTCACCTGTAAACAGCAGTACTTCAGAGGTGGCTGAGAGACTGAGATGAGCTAACCCATGTAAAGGGCTCTATAAGGGATAGTCATCCTGTGAGAGAAGCATTTGGATGAACATCTAAAACTTACATGTTCGACAATGGGTTATCATTCCTTAAGTTTTGTTAAGGGGACTGACTTCAGTATTAAAAAATGGATGTTATACATATTTAGTAAATCAGAGCGGTTTAATATTTTTCTCTTAAGCTTTTCTCCGTGGAATCCTTCTGTACATGATGAGGCCAGAGAGAAGATGCTGACTCAGAAAGTAAGTACATAACCATTTTTGAAATAGTGAACTGTTTCCTCTCTGAAGGTCTTCATTGGAGACTATTTATCCTAAATACAAATAACGTTTTGGGAAATGGAGATTTTGGCACGGTACAAACTCCTCAGGCGTATTTTTAATGTCTGTTCTTGATTATGCCTAGAAGAAGCCGGAAGAACAGCACAATAAAAGCGTTCACGTTGCTGGCCTGTCATGGGTAAAGCCTGGTTCGGTGCAGCCTTTCAGTAAAGAAGAGAAAACCGTAGCAACTTAAGCGCTGGTGAATCCGGTGCCCCGTGCACTTTCCTGCCGGCTGCGGGCCTGGTGAGAGCTGACCGGTGGCAGAGGGCCGCCAGAAGAGTAAAACTGTGCGAACAAGGACTGCTATCTGTGTCCATGGATGCTTAGGTTCTAACAGCAAGTTTTGGAAACCTCTCTTTAAGTAATGCATTACTTCTGTCAGAAGTGTCTTTAGGGTGGTTAACTAGTTCAGTACTCCAAATTATTGGGGACCTCGAGGCTTAAGTATTTTTCTGAATATAATGTTAAAGGTAAGTTACATTCATTTACACTAATAGAGTAGACAGTTGGGCGTGCTATCCAGTGGCTTTACCCCCATGGTTTCAGTTGTACATATGTTAGGACGCGGGAAAGAGGTAGAGAGAGAGCAGGTTCCATAGCTTATTAGCACTTGTAAGTGGAAGATCATCTGAACCTCAGTCTTCAGCCTACTGTCTCCCTGGTTTACCAGCCCCTGTCATCACTGAGGTACATGTTAGGTGAGGGAGAGGAAACCAGAACACTTGTTCATGGTGGTTTATTTGTTTGTTTTTTTTAAGCAAATTACTTACTGTATTTTTATGGCAGAAGGGAGAGAAAGTGTTAAAACGGTTTCTAATGAAGTCAGATATTTAAATGATGAATGACTAATGTGTTTTGTAGAGACAAAATAAACCAATAAATGATTGCTCTTTGTCATTTATGCAGGAAACTAGCTACCCCTTTCCCAATATAACTAAACAAAGATTAATTTATAAATGCTTTATTGAAAAATACACTTATTTTCATATAAAATTACAGTAGCAGTAAGTATCTTGAAGAGGTTTTATAAATATTTTTGCAGACCACTATTCTAACTGAACAGTGTAAGTTCCATATTTCTTTCAGAGCAATATGAAGTTACCCAGTAACTTGGTTTATACTGATTCAATTTACAATTGAATTTTCTCCCTAATAAGATTATTCATTCAACTTTAAAACTGCTGGAACGATAGTGATTAATAAAGGTATATAGAGATAATTCAACAGCTGTTAAATAACATTTCTAATTTTTATAAATGGTACTATGTACTAATAAAAACCTAAATTCTCCAACCTATTTTTTAAACTGCCAGGAACACACCCAAAGATATTTTAAGTTTATCACCTTAATAGACACGTGTCTTTCAGGATAACTACCTCTTAAAGAAGAGGTCAGAATTTTTCATATTCCCTTAATTCAACTTGATTTAAAATCTTTACTTAGCCAACTGATCCCTATTAACAACAAAACACTGGAGAATTAAAAACACATGCCCAAAGGCAGCTACTGGGGCTTTAACAGTTTAAAAAAAGTACAAAAGCATCAAAGATGATATTGCATGTTTAGCCTGGAAGTTTTGTACTTAATAAAGTTCACATTATAGAAAGTGCCATCGCAAATATACAGCAAAATCTGGGTTACAAAACCATGCTTTTTACAGCCCTAAAGTGCCACTTCTTATACAAGTTCACTCACACATTGCACACCAAACAACCCAGCACTTCCCACACCACCACACCTAAAGGGGAGAGGGAACAGTTACACCACAGGAACAGGAGACTGGGGTAAGAATCTAGGGCCTCCGGATCGGGGCTCTTGCCCTCACTCTGTTGCAGGAATGCAAAAACCTCCCACTCCTACCAGGCGTTTTGGGACAAACACCTAAGTTTTTGTTTTGCTTTTCGTGAGGGCCAGAAGCTGACCATGAAACAGGTGGGAATGAACCGAAATACAGTCCCTCTGCTGGAGCACATCCACAGAGACCTCTTACACAGAGGTGAGCACGCTCTGTTCTCTGCAGCTCTTGTAAAAGCTTTGCCGAAGAGTTAAAAAAAAATCCACATTTGGATTCTAAGCAGTCTTGATGGCAAGCACTGAGTGGTAGGAAAAAGGCAGCTGGGATGAGTAGAAATATCCAAAGAGGATACTGGAAGATTAGGAAAAGAGCCCCATATGCGAGCATGCATTAAATGGTGCTGCTGGACAGGGTTTGTGAAAAGATAATTTCAATACAACAGACTAACCTCAGTGAGAACCTCGGTCATTAGCTACATCTTGGAGACGGCGTAATAAGGCAGAGTGATTTTCTGGGCAAATTCTTTTTGCGGGTGATTCACTTCCATCTTCCAAAAGTATCCCTCTCTTTTTGGTTGGAGTTTCTCCTGTCCGTATCATACTGTTAATTTCTCTCAGTCTCTAGAGTGGGGAAAAATAGATAACAAAACTTTAAAATGCTAATAAACATAGTTCGGTGTTCAGTCCAAGAACCTTTGAATGAAGAGCTTACCTTCAAGAGGATGAACCTCTTTATAAAGAAAAGAACTAAGCCGTATATCCTTCCGATTTCACCCCTCAGCTGGCTGACTCTCCTGACTACCTGGGTCGGAGGGCAGAGTGTTTCTATTGTGGACAAGCTCCAGGGGTGATTCTGATGTACACTTTTCCAAAAGTGAGAGATTGCAAATTTGTGGGTTGTTTGTTTTTTTTTTACAATAGGGAGCACCACCTTGCTATGCCATATTTAGTCAACTCCCTACATCTCCACTGTCCTTTTTAAGGTTTTTTTTTTTTTTACCAAGCGACAGAGACAGAACGTGAGGGGCAGAGAGAGAGGGAGACACAGAATCCGAAGCAGGCTCCAGGCTCTGAGCTGTCAGCACAGAGCCCGACGCGGGGCTCGAACTCACAAACTGCGAGATCATGACCTGAGCTAAAGTCGGTCGCTTAACTGAGCCACTCAGGCGCCCCTCTCCATTGTCCTTTTTAAAAAAATAGTGTAATTTTACACTGTATTATGCCTTTTTTCAGTCCAGTGTTATGCATTTAGTAGCTATTCTCAACTGGAATTTCACAGGACAAGTAAGCCTTACTTCCCTAAGGCATCCATTGTAAGTAATTTATTAGTATGATCTAGAAGGTACTCCCATCCCTGGGAGAATAGAGAAAAGTTAGGCAAATTATTTTCTGTGCTATGTGGTGATCATGAGGAACCCTGACTGAGAGGACCTACCAGGATGCCAGGGAGACTGGACCGACATAGAGTGCCTTCAGCATTGTTTCTCCAAAGGCCCAAAAGTCAGTTACCACGTCATTTTCTGGTAGTTTGTTGGTTACAGATTCTTTTTTCACGTGTTACTTCATTGTCCATGTTTCCTTATGGAAAATATACTCTGGTTATTCACCTGTGTTTGTTACAGGAAACCTCAAACAGGAAAGTAGGGAGAAGAGTGTAATGAAATCCTCCCATGGCCATCAACCCACTTGACCAGTTCTGGCCAGTCTGACTTGATCTACATACCCTCATTCATTTCCCAGTCCCCACACTGTTTTAAAGCTAATCCTAGACATATTTTATTCATAATATTTTATTTTGAACAAATTTTTCTGATGCTTTAAATAAAATCACATGTTCTTTATTAGCGTATGCACTTTCTCACCTTCTCAAATCTTAGCCATCTTAAGAAAGCTTTCTTTTGACTTCTGCCCTCTTACGTTCCTAATCTCTAGTCTACCGTTTACTTGAATATTCCTTAAATTGTTAATTGTATAAATGTTATTTGTATATAATGAATACATTATAGGATATATATTACACAGTGTACAACTGTATAACTTAATACACATAAGACAATACATACCATACATTTATATTATATACTAGTGTTAAATATATTACATATAATTTATATAGGATACCCAGTATCTCACACATCACAATTTTATACAATATGTACATATTTAAAACACAAATACTGATTACAAAAAATTCACACAGCATATGCCTAGATTTCTTGTCCTCACCCAATCCCCAGGATAACTACTATTATCTTTCATTCACTGAACAAATCAGGCTACTGTATAGCCTTCAGCTCTTTAGGAATGCTCTCAATACAAATGTAATTATTACGTGGTTTTTTGGGAAAAAAAATGAAATGGTATATCTTATGTGCTGTTTGGAATATTCAGTCAACATTTTGTCTTTGATCTTCCCATATCAGTATATATGCATCACATCTCTTTAACTGCTATACAGTATTCTACAGTATGTCTGTATCCTAGTTTAATCCCCTATTGATGTATTATTTCCTCCCAACTGTTTAAAAATGTAAGCAACGTAATATTCAACAGGCTGTACCAATCCACTGAAACTGCCCTGACAGGTGTCACTAATGATTCCTAATCATGCTAATTATCTTGTGTGGTATTCTAGAATTCTTTTCTCATGGTTGTTAAACGTTAGGATAATACAGGTTGGTTCTAGACTCAAGGTACTTTTTTTTTTTTTTTTAGTTTACTTTGGTGGGGGTGGGGGAGAGGGGGAGGGTGGAGAGAGAATGATAATGAATCCCAAGCAAAGCTCCACACCATCAGCACGGAGCCCAATGTGTGGCTCAAACTCACACCATGAGATGGTGACCTGAGCCGAAGTCTGATGCTTAACTGAGCCACCCAGGCACCCCGACTCAAGGTACTTCTGATCTCAGCTCTTGTCTGTCAAGTCATCATGACAAATGTTTCTTTAACCAATAGTCTAATTTTGCTATTTAATGGAGAAACTCCTAATTCTGTGCTAAAATTTTTTTTTTAAACTTCCCAGGTGGTGATAGGACAGTCACTGATCTAAGTGCTTAACATAACTTTTTTTTTCCACAAAATGTCATTTTTTAAAGCTTTACATATAGTAAAATTCATCCTTCTTAAGCGTACACTTCTGCATGTTTTGACAAACGTATGTAACTACAGTAAGTTTCTTTGTTCCAAAAAGTTCCCACACTGCTAGTTAAGCTCCTACCCCCACACACTGATGATGTTCCCTGTCCCTATCGTTTTGCCTTTTCCAGAACGTCACAGAAGTGAAACCCTATAGTAAGTGGCCTACTGAATCTAGTACTTTTCACTTAAGCACCAATGCATCCGAGGTTCATTTATATTGCTGAGTTTATCAGTTTATTCCCCTTTATGGCAGGCAAAGGAGTTGCCCCTTATTGGGTGTACCACAGGTTTGTTTATCCAGTAGCCAGCTGGAGGACATGGGGGTTGTTTTCCACTTTTGGGCAATTAGGAACAGTCCTAAACATTCATGTACATGTTTTTGTATGAGCCTTAGGTAAACACCCAAAAGTGAAATTACTGGTTATATGGTAAGGGGATGTTTATAAGAAAATGCCAAACTATTTTCTAGGTGTAACAGCTATGCTGTATCGTTTCACACTCTCACCAGCAATACATAAAAGTTTCAGTTGTCTCACATCATTGCCAGAATTTGTTCATGTTATTTTTTAGATTTGGGCTAATGGATAAAGCACGTTCAAGTCTTTTGCCTAGTTTTAAATTTGGTTGGTTTCCTTTTGAATTTTGAAAATCCTTTATGTTTTGTAGGTACAGATAAGAGGTATGTAAAATTTTCTCCCAGCTTGTGGCTTTTTTCTATCTTTTAAAACAGATATTTTTAATTTTGATGAAGTCCAATTTATCAGTCGTTTATGGATTGTGCTTTTGATGCTGTTATCTAAGAAATCTTTGTTTATACCATGTTCACAAAGATTTTGTTCTCCTATGGTTTCTCCTAGGAGTTTCATAAGTTTTACATTTAGGTCTGTGGTCCATTTTGATTCATTTTTGGATCTGGATGCACAGTATGGATGTAGGTTTACTATTATTATTGTATGTGGTTACCCAGTTGTTTAGCACCATCTGCTGAAAAGGCTGTTCTTTCTCCGCTAACTTACTTTTGCACCTTGTTGACAATCCACTCACCATGTACGTATGATCTATTTCTGTGTTTTATTCTGTTCTGTCGCTCTGTATGTCTCTCCTTTTACCAATACCACATTGTCTTGGTAACCACAGCTTTATAGTTAAGTCTTGAAATCAGAGAATGTAAGTCTTCCGAATTTTTCATAATTGTTTTAATTATTTTAGTTGCATTTTCATATACATTTTGGAACCAGTTTGCTACCTTACACAAATAATTCTGGGATTTTGACAGGAATTGGGTTGAATTTATAGATCAAGTGAAAGAAAACAGACATCTTGAAAATGTCATCCAATTCATAAACATGATATTTCTCCATTTTCTCCATCTTTCTTTAACCAATGTTCTGTAGTTTTCAGGATATGAATCTTGTACATCTTTCGTCAAGACTTCCCCAAAGCAGTTTTTAATGTTACAGTGCTTTAGAAAATTTCTACTTCTCACTTGTTGCTAGTATACAGAAGTAAATTTGATTTTTGTATATTAGCCCTAGAACCTTGTTAATCTTACTAATTCCACTAACGTTTTTTAGATTTTGTGATTTTTCTATGAAGAAAATCACGTTGTTATATGGAAGACAGCTTTATTTCTTCCTTTTCAGTCTGTATGCCTTATTTATCTTGCCTTATCATATATGACCTTGCATATGGTTATAATGTTGAATAGGAATAGTGAAAGTAGATACCTCGTCCCTGATCTTAATAGTGGACAACTGGGGAGCCTGGGTGGCTCAGTTGGTTAAGCAACTGACTCTTGGTTTCGGCTCAGGTCATCATCTCAAGGTTCATTGGATTGAGCCCCACATCAGGCTCCGTGCTGACAGTGCAGAGCCTGCTTAGGATTCTCTATCCCTCTCTGCCCCTTCCACATTCTTTCAAAATAAATAAATAGTTAAAAAGTAATTTAAAAAAATAGTGGAAGACTGAATGCCTTCTAAGTGTATTGGTAGCTATAGATTTTTTTAGTATGTATTCTTTATCCGATTAAGTTCCCTGAGAGGTTTTATCATGAA
Source organism: Panthera leo (assembly GCF_018350215.1). NCBI lineage: Eukaryota > Metazoa > Chordata > Mammalia > Carnivora > Felidae > Panthera > Panthera leo. Next base: position 30,918,267 of record NC_056693.1, on the reverse strand, counting down.
TGAATGTTGTATTTTGTCAAATGTTTTTTCTTCAACTACTGAGATGATTTATCATCTTCACTTTTTAGAAGAGTTTGTATAGAACTGGCAGTACAATTGACTTCTGAACATGGGTTTGAAATGGGTCCACGTACACATGGCTTTTTTTCAATAAAGTACATTTTCTTTTCCTTACGATTTTAATATTTTCTCTAGTTTATTATAATACAGTATGTAGTATATATACAAAATCTGTGTAAATCAGCTGTTTTTATGTTGTTGGTAAGGATTCCCATCAACAGGCTATTAGTAGGTACATTTTGGGGGAGTCAAAAGTTATACACAGATGTTCCACTGCACAGGGATAGGATGTCCTAACTCCCCATGTTGTTCAAAGGTCAACTGTATTTCTTCCTTAAATATTTATTTGGTAGAATTTACCAGTGAAGCCATCTGGGTCTATAGTTTCCTTTGAGAAGAAGTTTTTATGTTACAAATTCAGTTTAACAGAGGGCCATTGAGACTACTTGTTGACTGTGCTCTGGAAGTTTACGTCTTTCAAAGAATTGGTCTATTTCATCTGCATCATGCATTTATCGGCAAAAAGTTATTTTTTAACCTTCATTATATTCTCAATATCTGTAAGAACTGTACTGATAGCTCTCATTTCTGATATTAGTAATCCATCATTTCTTTTATCCTCATTAGCACAGACGGATCAATTTTTTTAATCTTCTCAAAAAAACCCTAGTTTTTAGTGGTCTTAAAATATACAAAGTCGTCTATTTCATTGATTCCTGCTTTTAGTTGTGTGGGGTGAAATCACAGGTCACTAATTTGAGGCCTTTCTTCTTTTCTGAGTATTTTAGTCCTATAAATTTCCCTCTCTTAATACTGCTTTTGCTGCTGCATCCCACAAATTTTGGTAAGTCAAGTTTTCATTTTCAAAATACTCTGTAATTTTTAAAATTTCTTCTGTGACTCATAGAAATATGCAATTTAGTTGCAAATATTTGGGGGTTTTCCAGGTATCTCTGTTACTGATTTCTGATTTAATTCTGTTGTGGTAAGAGTAAATACATTATTTGAATCCTTTAAAATTTACTGAGACTTGTTTTATGGTCCTGAATGTGGTCTCTCTTGGTAAATGTTCCATGTGCACTTGATGCTATTAGAGTGTTCTAGAAATGTCAGCCAGTCTGGTTGTTCACTTCTGTCTACTTGTTCTGTCAATCATCGCAAAATCTTTTTTTTCTATTTAAGGATTTTATGTCCTGTGCTGGGAAATGACTTCATTGCTGATAATGACATGAAAGCTGGCGTGGCTGCATTAATTAGTGTCAGTAGAGTACAGATAACTTTTTCTATCCTTTTACTTTTTTTAAAAACCACTTCATTGGGATATAGTTTCCATACCATACAGTTCAACCCCTCGAGGTACACAGATCTATGGCTTTCCCTGTGCTCCTAGAGTTGTGCAGTCATTATCACATTTCATCATGCAGTTCATTGTGTGGTCATTTCCACGTGTGCCCAGTGACAGAAGCCCTCCATCCCTCCCAAAGCTAGGCAATCACTAATCCACTCTGTGCTTCTATAAATTTGCCCATTCTGGACATTTCATAGAAATGGTATCGTACAGTATTTACTTATCCTGTGTCTGCTTTCACTTACCATAATGTTTTCAAGGTCTATCCCTGTTGTAGCCTGTGTGGTACTTCCTTTTTATTGGAGTAATATTCCATGGTATGGACATGCATTTTTTTTTTTATTCGTCAGTTAATTGGATATCTCAGTTATCATCCTTTTACTTTAAACTGTTTGTGACTTTATATTTAAAATGGGTTACTTATAAGCAGTAAATAGCTGGGTCTTGTTTTGTCCAGTCTTAAAATTTTTGCCTTTTAATTGGTGTATTTAGACCATTTACATTAAAAAAAATTTGTTTCAATGTTTATTTTTGAGAGAGGCAGAGAGAGACAGAGCGCAAGCTGGGAACAGGAAAAGAGAGAGAGGGAGACACAGAATTCAAAGCAGGCTCCAGGCTCTGAGCTGTTAGCACAGAGCCCGACGTGGGGCTTGAACTCATAAACCAAGAGATCATGACCTGAGCTGAAGTGGACCGCTTAACAACCGAGCCACCCAGGTGCCCCTAGACCATTTACATTTAATTGCTATTTGTTTGTTACTTTGGCCTTTTGAATTGGGTATTCTGACTTCTACTCATTTTGTTTCAGTTAATTCTAATCTAAATGGAATTTATTTGGTTAGAGGGTGAAAATCTAACACAGGCATACTTTGCTTTATTGTGCTTTGCAGGTAATGTGTCTTTTGTGGCAACCCTGAGTTGAGCAAGTGTATCAGTGCCATTTTCCAACAGAATTTGCTCACTTTGTGTCTCTACCAAATTTTAGTAAATCTCTAAATATTTCAAACTTTTTCATTATTATGGTGATCTTTGATCAGTGATTATGACTCACTGCTCAGATAAATGAATCTGTGGTTAGCATCTTTAAATTAAGGTATGAACATTTTTTTTAAGATATAATGCTATTGCACAATAGACTGTGGTATAAATATAACTTGTATATGCACTGGGAAACCAAAAAATTCATCTGACTGGCTTTACTGTAGTGGTTTGGAACTGAACCCACAGTATCTCTGAGCTGTGTATCCCTTCAACTGCTTTTAGGGCTTTGCTGATTTATGTTTCCAGCATTCACAATCCCACTGGCAATATCACTGGAATTAGATCAAACTTACACAATGGCTGGAGGAAACTTTATCTTTTCAATATTTGGTCTACTAAACATTAGTGTGTCTTTGTTATTCAAAGTTAACTGATTTTTCTACAAGGGATAAGATTATTCCAAGGTATGTTAGTACTGTAGTAAAAGTTTTTTCATTTTCTAAGATTTTTGCTGCTATCTTTGTTTTCTCTAACTTATTTTTATTTTTTTAATGTTTGTTTAATTTATTTTTTGAGGAAGAGAGAGAGAGAGAGAGGGAACGTGAGTGGGGGAAAGGCAGAGAGAGAGGGAGACAGAATCCCAAGCAGGCTCCATGCTGCCAGTACAGAACCCAACATGGGGCTCAAACCCATGAACTGTGAGATCATGACCAGAACCACCCACACGCCCCCCTCCAACTTTTTATTTTAAAAGTTGGAAGAATAATACATTGAACACCCTATCATCAGTCATTAACACTTTACCACATTTGTTCTCTCTCTATAATTTTTTTTTAGTTGAACTATCTGAAAATAAGTTGCTCACACCGAGGCAGTTCACCTGTGCCTACTTTAAACATATTCTCCTACATAATCCAGTACTATCAATACCAAAGGAATTTAACAGAAATTTAACATTCAACTCCCCCATTAAGTTTTCCCACTTGTCCCCAAAATGTCCTTTTTACTGTGCTTTTCTGTGCAGAATCCAAAGATCATGTACTGCATTTGAGTGTCCTGTCTCGTGCTCGCTTCGGCAGCACATATACTAAAATTGAGTGTCCTGTCTCTTTAATCCTCTTCACTCTAGAACACTACCCTCCCCCATCTACTCTCTCTCTTTATACTGACATGTTTTTTTGAAGAGTCGAGGCCCTTTTTTGTGTGTGTTTCTTTCTAAGCAATCTTTATGAATAAGAGTATTGCATCCGGGCCTTTAGGAATGAACTGTCCTCCTAAACCCAGCACATGTGATTCCCGGTGCCTCAAGGACACTGTGTTCTTTCCCTGTTCTCCTGCTTCCTGGATACCCCTTCCTCCCACACGTCAGCACCTTGCTGACTTTTCTTCCATCAAGGTCTGATGCAAGCTTCTCTCCCCATCGCAGACAGAGGCAGATGCGGCCGCACAAATCGGCACTAACAGGACTAGCACACCACACTGTACAAAACGTCCACTGCTCCCCTTAGACAGAGATGCTACCTGTCCCAGAAATAGATATTCAATAATCAGTTTAGAAATTCAAGTTTTCTTAACAAAAATTTGGAATTTTAAATGGAGTAAAAATCCCCAACTCCAGATCTACAGGAGAGTGAACTGTAAATACACAAACAGGAAAAGGAAGGAATGAAGATAAATCTAAATCCTTTACTCTATTTCCAGCCTTAACGTGTCCCCCAAACCCCTGATTTCTGCTTTGCTGGGACCGACTTTTCCCTGGTAGCTCCCATCGCTCATGGGAGTGCTGAGTGTTTTCCATCAACCCCAGTTCTAGCATCCTAGGCATTCTGGGGTTAGTAAAGGCCAAGATTTATGTTAGGCTCACCTTTGAAGGACTGTTGCTGAAGTAATAGAAAATCTTTTCTCGAGGAGAAAGCATCGTTTCATTTTTATGTGGTGAAATGTAGATAGGATGATTTTGAGATAGCTGTATTCGGCGAGGAGAGCCTGTCCTGACAAATGGATAGGGAGAAAGAGGAGGAGCATCCATCTGTTTGGGGGAGAAAAAGTCAGCATTCCTAAGAAAGGTAATGAAATTTCTAATCAGGTATTTTTTATGAAAAACTTAAAACATTTTTTATTTAAAACATTTTATTTAAAACAATTTTTTTAATGTTTTCTTTTTTTGAGAGAGAGCAAGCAAGGGAGGGTTAGAGGGGGGAGGGGGAGGCAGAATCTGAAGCAGGCTCTGAGCTTTCAGCACAGAGCCCAAGGCGGGATTGAAACTCATGAAATGAGAGATCATGACCTGAACTGAAGTTGGATGCTTAACCGACTGAGCCACTGAGGTGCCCCTAAAAATGGTTATTTTTACTGAAAGAGTAGAGAGATATAATAAGCCAGTAGCTTTATGAATGGCAAACAGTAATTATTAGCAGCAACAATTACACCTAAAGAAAACCACCCAAATAACATGTAAGTGCTGGCTTTGTGCCAGTCGCTGTTTTAAGCATTTTTAATACATTATAGCATTTAATCCCCAGAGCAACCCTATAAACTAGGGATTACGCCTATTGCCATTTTATATATGAGGAAACAAAAGGCAGAGAGAAAGCTAAGTAGGTTGGGCACCTGGGTGGCTCTGTCAGTTGAGCATGGGACTTCAGCTCAGGTCATGTTCTCTTGGTCCCTGAGTTCAAGCCCCACGTCGGGCTCTGTGCTGACAGCTCAGAGCCTGGAGCCTGCTTTGGATTCTGTGTCTCCCTTTCTCTCTGCTCTTCCCACTCTTGCACTCTGCCTCTGTCTCTCAAAAATAAACATCAAACATTTTTTTAAAACAAGAAAGCTAAGTAACCTGGAAGGGCACCAGAGCCGATCAGTTTTGGACACTATGAATGCATGCAGTTTCTCTCTTGTATTACAGTACTTTGTAGGGAATCCAAATACCATCTAATTCTTGTTTAATGCTTCACAATAAAAGAAATTCTGTTGGTTGGGCATATGATTTCTGTTAGAGATTTCCTCAGCTTTATTTAACAAATGAATGATTTATAAGACCAGTTTACATACAGAGCAGCTCAACCTATGTGATTCCTCCTCCCTGTCACAGGTGAAGAAAGTATGAAATAATCCGTCACACTTACTACGTTTGCTTGTGAGTACTTCATGGCAAATGTTTTAATTTGCTTTATGTAGATATTGTTGTAGAACTGAATGAGGTCTCCCCTCTCCTCCTCTTCCATGTCACTGTTGGCGCCTGTGAGGCGAGTAGGTGTAGGAGGAGCGCTGCTGGGCTGTGGAACGGGCAAGGTGCTGCTGGACCGCATGACGGGACTGGAGTCTCTGCTGGCTGCAGCAGGTAGAACACAGGATGATAAACAGACACTGCTCATGCAGCTTGTCTTTAAAAAGAAAATTCAGGAAGATAAAGGCGAATAGCTACCCTCTGTACTTGTTTAATGGCAGCCAACGGGCACTCTCTTCTTCATCCCAGGGAGAAAGCGCAGAATATTAAGTAGTAACTTGACCCCCCGCCATGAATGTAGTAAAAGCTTCCGGGGTAGTTTTCGTTAATAAGTTACACCAAATTTTCTAGGACCTGTGCCCTTCATTCAGTGATACAAATCAACAATTAAGGGTGGTATTTCCATAGCATGGTTTCAGTTAGCATGCCAGATGTTTCTGGAACTCAGGCCAACAAATTCCTGCCGGGAACCTTGTCTAATTTCCCTGGAGAAAAATGTTACACACAATGTGCCTCCAGGCTATGGGATGAAGGACAAACAACTTTGCCACTGAATTCAGAATTCTGTTTATTGTTAAGTTTTTTGCCAATATTTTCAGTTTCTCTAGTCATAATTCCATTTAGTAAGCCTCAGTCTCTAGGCCTAAAAAGTGAGAAGCTCCTAATTTTGTCTTTGTAAGTGTTCATAAAGATCTTAAACACTTACTTCTGTCTTTGTTTAGTTCTGTTGGAGAATTCTGATGGCTTCTGCTGTCACTGCTGCCAGAATTTCTTCTTTTCCTTTTCCCTTTTATCAAAACACTTCTATACACCTTTAGAGAGACCACAAGAAGGAGACAGATTCATTGAGCATATCCTAGATGATATGACCTTGACTTGTTCTTTAAATCTCACAACAACTCCATTTGGTATAGTTGTCCTCCTCAGGGAGGTTAATAAATGCAGCTAAGGTCAAAGATCTATTAAATAACAGGTCCAGGACTTACATTAGGGCCTGTTTGGCCTCAAATTCCAAATACAGGCCTATAAAAGGATAATACAAAGAGCAGTGCTAGCACCGAACCATGAAATCAAGTTATTCTAAGTCAAATACAAAGATCCTGCATACCTATCCTTTGAAATAAACGAGCAGCATTAAAGGTAAAGTGAGCTTTACCTTTAGTGGAGCTAAACCAGCCTCCAAGGTGACACAGAAACCAAACAACTTCCTCAACTGCCATCTATCCTGTGATTATCCAAACTAAGAAGAAATCAAATATTTCACCTCATCGTTCGGAGAAAAGAGGGCGTAAACTAATCAAGATGGGAAGAAGATTAAAGAAAAGACTTTCTTAAAGTAGAATCTTAGTTTTTATCCTGGAAAAAAGGCCTTAGAATCAACTGTGGTTATTTTTTTATACTTATCAAACACTTTAAGCTTTATTTTCAGCCCTGAGAGAAAATATAGTTACCTGGCTCCGGGCCTGTGGCTGAGTCCTATAACAACGCATAATATTCTGGAAGGACTTGTCTTCTTTTGTGACCTGGCAAATAATGAGAGTATCCTGAGAGAGAAATTGACTTCAAGCAAAATATTTTGAAGAGCTCTGTGAATCTGCTCCCCAGTGAAAGTGGTGACAATCATATAAACAAACAGCCATTTCAAGTCTCTGGAAATGGTCCTAAGGGCATATAAAAAATGAAGAACTACTATTCAAGAAAACCTATTAAAATTCAATACCAAGACAGGGAGTAAGTGGTATCTGAACAAAAACCTGTACTAAAAAAGTACGGTTAACAAATGAAGAATTCACCAGAGGGACAAAACAGATTTAAACTGGCAAAGAAAAAAAGAATTAGCAAACTTGAGATAGGCTGTGCAATCTGAAGAACAGAGAAAAAGGAAGGAGGAAAAATGAACAGAGCTTCAGGGAGCTGTTGCATTCAGCAAACATACACAGGAGAGAAGCAGAAAAAATGTTATAAGAAATAAAGGCTCAATCCTTCCCAAATTTATTTAAAAAATAGTAACCTATATATCCAACAAGTTCTAAGAATTCCAAGTGTAGGATAAATGCAAAGAGATCCATACCCAGACATATGGTGAAAATGCTGAAAGCCAAAGGGAGAAAATCTCGAAGGCATCAAGACAAAAAACAACTTCTTGCTTACTAGGAAACCCCAATAAAATAACAGGCAACTTCTCATCAGAAACTATGGAAGCTGAGAGACAGTGGAATGTGCTTAAAGTAAAAAACTAAGAATTCAGTGTCCAGCAAAGTTATCTTTCAAAAATGAATGAAAAATAATCTCAGATAAAACAACAACAGTGTTAGGTCTGCTAACAGACTTATCTTACATGAAATACTAACAGTTCTTTAAACTAAAAGCAAGTGACCCCATGCGAAGCCTAGTGGCTCGTTGGTACAGCACACAGCTCTTGATCTCAAGGTTGTGAGTCTGAGTTCCACATTGGGTGAAGATACAAAAATAAAATCTCGAAAAACAAAAATAAAAAGTGACTTAAGTAACTCAAACACACATTAAAAAAAATCACAGGTAAAGATAATTATGTGACTGTAAAGACAGGATAAAATCCATATATATTTCTCCACTAATTTAAAAAGCCACTGTATAAAGCAATACATAATTAATGTATTATTGGACCTAAAGCATACCAAAATGTGATACATCTGCCAAAACCAGCACAAGAGGAGGAGGAAAGCTGTACTGGGCTAAGGAAATGACTCCAGACGACAACTTGAAACCACAGGAACGAATAAACAGGATCAGAAATGATAAGATGAATATAACAAAACCTATAAATTAAGTATACTCCTTTCTTCTCTCAGTTCCTTAAAAGTCATAGAATTCTAAAATGACAATGTAATTGTTGGATTTGTAACATTTATGGATGTAATATGTATCACAATATATCACAAAAGATTAAAAGGAAACAGCTATATACAAATAACACCCCTGTGGGGCGCCTGGGTAGCTCAGTCGGTTGGGCGTCCGACTTCAGCTCGGGTCACGATCTCACAGTTCGTGGGTTCGAACCCCGCGTCGGGCTCTGTGCTGACAGCTCGGAGCCTGGAGCCTGCTTTGGATTCTGTGTCTCCCTCTCTCTCTGCCCCTTCCCTGCTCATGCTCTGTCTCTGTCTGTCTCTCTCTCTCAAAAATAAACATTCAAAAAAAATTAAAAAACAAGTAACACCTCTGTATCTCACCAGAGTTAAGTTAGTATAAATCTAAAGCTGATCTTGATATAGTTAAGATGCATATGTAGGAGTGGGGAAATTGGGGAGATGCTGGTCAAAGAGTACAAGCTTCCACTTATAAGATGAGTAAGTTCTGGGGATCTAAAATGAAGCATGGTGACTATAGTTAACAATACTGTATTTATATACTTGAAAATTGGTAACAGAGTTGATCTTAAATGTGAGGTGATGGATGTTAACTTTATGGTAACTGAAATGCAATTACATATACATGTATCAAATCATTACATTGTACACTCTATGGTGTACAACACTTATCTCAATAAAACTAGGGGGAGAAGGAGGGAGGGAGAGAGAGAAAAGAGATGTATATGGTAAGCCCTAAAGTAACCACTAAGAGGGGCTCCTGGGTGGCTCAGTCGGTAAGCGTCCGACTTCAGCTAAGGTCATGATCTCACGGTTCATGAGTTCAAGCCCTGCTTCAGATTCTGTGTCTCCCTCTCTCTCTGCTCCTCCCCCACTCACACTCTCTCAAAAATAAATAAACATTAAAAAAAATTTTTTAAAAAGTAACCACTAAGAAAATAATTTTTAAAAATGGAAAAAGTCACTACTGAAAAAAATGCTATATCACAAAATATTCATCTAATGCAATGAAAGTAGTAAAGGAGGAACAGAGGACCAAAAAGATACATATAAAAAGTAAAATGACAGTTATAACAATAACACTAAGTGTGACTGGATTAAACAACACAATCAAAAAGCAGACACTGTCAGACTGGATTAAAAAAGATATCTAGGGGCGCTTGGGTGGCTCAGTCCATTAAGTGTCCAACTTCGGCTTAGGTCATCATCTCATGGTTTGTGAATTTGAGCTCCATATGCTTGGGATTCTCTCTCTCTCAAAATAAATACATAAACTTAAAAAATAAAATAAAGAGATCCAACTATACTCTGTACAAGAAATATACCTTGTACAAATATACCTGAGGCGCCGGCTGGCTCAGTCGGTTAAGCATCTGACTTGATTTCGGCTCAGTCATAATCTCATGGTTTGTGGGATCAAGCCCTGCATTGGGGTCTGTGCTGATAGCACAGAGCCTGTTTGGGATTCTCTCTCTCCCTCACTGTCTGCCCCTCCCCTGCTCTCTCTCAAAAATAAATGAACTTAAAAAAATACAAACACATTTGAAAGAAGGATGAGAAGAGCTACATTATATATAAACAGCAACTTCCAAAAAGCTGGGTGGCTATGCAAATATTACACTACAGACTTTAGAACAAAAAGTAAAAGTTCCTAGAGATATAGAGCAACATTTCATAAATGATACAAGGGTCAATCCATCAGGAAGCTATAACAATTGTAAACATTAATGCACCTAATGACAGCATCAAAATATATGAAATAAAAACAGAAAGAAAGGGAGAAACAGATAATTCAATAATATTTGGAGAGTTCAATACCCCACTTACAACAGTGGACAGAACAACTCATAGAAGATCAACACAGATGTGACTTTAACAACACTATATAACAACTAGACCTAACAGACATCTACAGAACACTCTACCCAAGGACAAACAATATACATTCTCAAGGGCACACTGACTATTCATCAGGACAGATCATATGCTAGGCTAGAAAACAAACCTTGATAGGGGCACCTAGGTGGCTCAGTCAGTTAAGCTTCCAAGTCTTGATTTTGGCTCAGGTCATGATCTCACAGTTGTGAGATCGAGCCCCAAATCAGGCTCCTTGAAGCCTGCTTGACATTTCTCTGTCACCCTCTCCCTCTGCCCCTCCCTGCTCATGCTCTCAAAAAACAAACAAAAAACTCAAACCTTGATAAATTTTAAAGGACTGAAATAAATTAACACACCTAGATAACCAATGTCTTAAGCCAAAAGAGAAATTAGAAAACACTGAGTGAAATGAAGATATAACATACCAAAACTTATGAGATGCAGCTAAAAGGAGGCTTAGTGGGAAACTTACAGCTTAATTAATGCTTACATTAATAAAGATACTAAATCAATAACCTAACCATCTTAAGACGCTGAAAAAAGATAAAAACTAAGCCTAAAGCAAACAGAAAGGAGGAAATAAAGATCTGAATACATATCAATAAATGAGACCAAAAGCTGGTTCTTTGACACAGTCAACAAAATTGACAAACTTTTAGCTAGACAAACCAAGATAAACAGAAGATTCAAGTTACTAGTGACAAAGAATAAAAAGGACTATAAGGGAATATTATGAACAACTGTGTGCCAACAAATTACACAGCATGAATGAAATAGGCAGATTCCTAGAAGACACATACTACAAAAACTGATTCTAGAAGAAATAGATGATCTGAATAGACTTATAAAAAGAATTATTCATCAATAAACCACCCACAGAGCAAAATATGGGCCCACTCCCATGGCTTCACTGCTGAAGTCTATACAACATTTCAAGAAGAATCAATATCAATTCTTCACAGACTCTTCCAAAAAAAACAGAAAAGGAAAACTTCCCTATGCATTATATGACTCTAATATTTCCCTGATAACAAAACCATGACAAAAAAACACTGTATCTCTCATGAATAGGACAGAGGCACTTGGGTGGCTCAGTCAGTTAAGTTTCCTGTCCAACTCTTGGTTTCGGCTCAGGTCATGATCTCACAATTTCATGAGTTTGAGCCCTGCACTGGGCTCCGTGCTAACAGCGCAGAGCCTGCTTGAGATTCTCTGTCTCCCTCTCTCTCTGTCCCTTTCCCACTCCTGCTGTTTCTGTCTCTCTCAAAACAAACTTAAAAAAAAAATGTTGGGGCTCCTGGTGGCTCAGTTGGTTAAGTGTTCAACTTCAGCTCAGGTCATGACCTCACGGTTCGTGAGTTTGAGCCCTGCGTCAGGCTCTGTGCTGATAGCATGGAGCCTGGAGCCTGCTTCAGATTCTTGCCTCCCTCTCTCTGGCTCTCTGCCCTTCCCCCACATACGCTCTGTCTCTCAAAAATGTTAAAAAATATTTTGTTAAATAAATAGGACAGAATTCCTAAACAAAAATACCAGCAAAGTGAACCTAGTAACATAAAAAAAGAATTATACACCATGACCAAGTGGTATTTACCTCTGAAATGCAAGGTTGGTAATGTACGAAAATAAATATAATACACATTTAAGTATTAGTAAATATTTAATATATCCAAATTATATCTATAATACTTATATCTAATATTGATATCTAAAGACCAGTAGAATAAAAAAAACACAATCTTCTCAATAGATTCAGAAAAAGTATCTGACAATTTCCAACACCCTTCACAATAAAAACACTTAAAAAAAAATATCAGAACTTCCTCAACCTGATAAAGTTTTTTCAGTCATGAACAAAATCACAGCTACTATCATATTTAATGGTGTAATCTACATGCTTTCCTCCTAAGATGAGAAACAAAAGAATTTCTGCTCTCAACACTTCGATTCAACATTATACTGGAGGTTCTAGCCAGAACAATTAGGAAAGAAAAAGAAAAGGCATGCAGTATGAATGACAAGTAAAATTCTTTCTGTAAGCAGATTACATGACCTTATACATAGAAAATCCTAAGGAATCTACCAAATTAGAACTCATAAATGAGTTCAGCAAGGTTGCAGGACACAAAAAATCAACTGTATTTCTCTATACTTGCAATGAGCACATCAAATTTAAACATCTGCATTTGTAATAGCATCAAAAAGAACATACAGGAATAAAGTCAACAAAAAAAAGTGTAAAAGTTATACTATGAAAACTATAAAACACTGTTGAAAGAAATTAAAGATGATCTAAATAAAGGGAAAAATAACCTATATTCACAGATGGACGGTGAAAATTTGTTAAGATGGCAATACTCCCCAAATTGATTTATAGATTCAACACAATCCTATCAGAATGCTAGCTGACTTCTTTGAGACAAGAAGTCAGAATTGACAAGCTGATTCTAAAATTCATAAAGAATGTCAAGGGATTTAGACTAGCCAAACTAAACCTGAAAAAGAAGAAATAAGAGGAAGGACTCTCATTTCCTGATTTTAAAACTTAGGTCAAATTAACAGTAATAGTAATCGGGGGTGGGGGGGGGGGGAGAGATCTACAGTAGATAGTAATCAAGGATAGAATTAAGAGTCCAGAAATAAACCCATGTGTCTATAGTCATCTGACTTTTTTTTGACAAGGGTGCTGAGACTATCAGTGGAGAAAGAATGTTCTCTTCAACAGTAGTACTGGGACAACAACTGGATAGCCCCATGCAAAAGAATAAAGTTAGACTCCTACCTCATACCACATATAAAAATTACTAGAAATGGATCAAAGACTTAAATGTAAGAGATAAAACTATAAAACTCTTAGAAGAAAACAGAGATAAATATTCATGACTTTGGATTTGGCAATGTATTCGTAGGACACCAAAAGTATAAGCAACAAAGAAAAAATAGATAAAATGACTTCATCAAAATTAAAAACTTTTATGCTTTAAATAACACTATTAAGTAAGTGAAAAAAAAACACACAGATGAGTGAAAATATTTGCAAATATCTGACAAGACATTTGCATCCAGAATATATAAAGAACTCCTACAGCTCAACCACAAACAAAAAGCAAACAACCCAGTTCAAAGATAGGCAAAGGATTTAAACTGATATTTCACCAAAGAAGATACACAAATGACCAGTAAGCGAATGACTGACTGGGATGGCCAGAATTAAAAACTCAAATAATGATCAATAAAGCACAATAAAAGACACTCAACATCATCAGTCATTAGGGAAATGCATATCAAAACCACTATAATATATCAATACTCACTGGGATGACTATAACAAAAAATAGAAAATAAGTTGGTAAGGATGTAGAGAAACTAGAATTCTCCTGCACTGCTGGTGGGAATGTAAAATTACACAGCTGTTGTGTAAAATATGGCAAGTTTCTCAAAAAATTAAATACAAAATTACCATATGACCCAGCAATTCCCCTCTTGGGCATAAACACAAAAGAATGAAACCAAAAACTCGAAGAGACATTCGTACCCTCATGTCCACAGGAGTGACAGCTAAAAAGTGGAAGCTACCCAAGGGGCCATCAATGGATGAATGGATATACAAAATGTGGTATGTCCATATGATGGGATATTGTGCAGCCTTAAAAAGGAAGGAAGTTACAACTCATGCGATGACACAGATGAAGTCACAAAAAGACAAATATTGTACAATAGTCACAGACGGAAAGTAGAATGGTGGGTGCCAGGAGCTAGGGGGATGGGGAATAGAGAGAACCTACTTAATAAAAAAAGCAGTTTTATTCTGCAGGGATAGAAATGTTTTGGAACAAGATAAAGGTTGAGTGTACAATACTGGGAAAGTACTAAATGCTACTGAACTGTTCATTTAAAAATGGCTAATTTACATTATGTGAATTTCACCTCAGTAAGTTATCTTGAAAAACAAAGTCTGATAACAAAAAGTGTTGACAAAAATGTAGAGAAATCAGGACGTTCGCATACTGCAGGTGGAAATATAAAATGGTGCAGTGACTCTGGAAAAACAGTCTGGCAGTTCCTCAAATGGTTAAACACAGTACGTACCCAGCAATCCACTCTTAGGTATATACCAAAGAGAAATGAAAAATGTGTCCATGCAAAAACTTGTACACAAATGTTCACAGCAGCATTAGTCAAATAGCCAAAAAGTGCAAACACCCAGGTGGCCATTGATGGATAAACAAAATATCATATATTCATACAACAGAATATTTTGTAGGGATGGTTGCGCATTTCTCTAAATACACTAAAAACCACTGAGCTGTACGTTTTAAATGAGCGAATATATGGTAGGTGAATTCTATCCCAATAAAACTGTTAAAAGTGTTCTGAGAGTAAGGAAGTAGCTTCTTTACTTTTCCCTCTTATACTCCAAATGGTACTCACCTTTGCCATCACATAAATAGCACACATTAACAACTGGTCCAGATGTCTGTCCATCATAAGCTCAGGACACTGAATTATGGAGAACTCAAAACAGGTCCAGATTTTTTTCCTCAGTTCATCTGAAATATCCAGTTTAGCACAAAGATCCCGAAGGCGGACACCTGCCAAGTGGTACACCTGGTAGATAAACAAAAACATTTCAAACTTTGTTTACCTAACACTTCTATTTACCAAGCTCTGCCCTGGGAAGGGTACATGAAAAATTACCTTTCTAAAGAAAAGCGATAAAGAGCTGGTCTTCCTGGGCCTAATACTGTTGCCAGTTAAAGGTGGGCCTTGTTTCTGCTGGTGTCCACCTGGGGAGATCTGCTGAATGGCCACCTGACCAGGGACTTGCAAAGTTGTTCCTGTCACCTGTGGAGAGCTCAAACTTCCAGTCAGGGCCTGAGCACTAAGGGGCTGGATGGAGCCAGTCACAGCTTGGGCCTGCCCTCCAACATTGACCTGGACTGGGAAGAATGTTATCCCTCCATTTTCATTCGCAATACCTATAATGTGTTAGGAAGAAAACGATGATGATGAAAGGTTCTCCAGGCACGGGTTTCCAATTTCTCCCCTCCCAACCTCCTTCCCCTCTCCACTCTTATCTCATATGGTCATTCCAGCCAAGTCTCAGGTAACTTTCCAATAAAGGCCCCCGACAAAGAACTCAACATCCAACTCTGCCTTCCTCACCTTGTACAGGAATGGTCACTGTTTGTCCATTGTTGGCTGTGACAGTGGCTGTTGCCATGGTGACCAAAGTCTGCCCAGGAACTGGAGTGACAGAAACAGCCTCCCCCGATACATTCTGCACAGGGACAGCATTGACTAGGGGCTGTGGGGGAATGCGCCCAGGTGTCCCTCCATCAGAGGGGCTATCATTCTCGACAAATAACCGCCTTCTGGTGGAGCTGGCTGTCGGGGAGCTGTATCTGTCATATAATGTGGCTGGAGATGTCATGCCTAGGGTCAAAAAAAAAAACAACAAAAAACAGTTTAACTCAAGGAAACTGAGATCTTACATCCAAGCTGTTATGTTCAAAACTAATCAGTGTTTGAAATACTTCATAAACAAACATCACAGGGGTCATATCATAGCTCTGTTCAACTAAGGAAAGTTCAACCGAACACTATTAAGAACAAAATTTAAACACAGGAATTCTTCTCTATTTGTTCCACAGTGCTCCCTCCTACATTCCACCTTCTGCTGCATCGAACCAAACTTTGCCCTCCAGTGCTACAGGGCCTTGATGATTTAGGGGCAGTTTAAAGAATTACTCTATCTTCCTAGGATACTTTTGACTATATTCAATGTTTACCTGCCACTCGAGTGCAATGTGATTTCACTGTGAAGCCACTACTCGATAAGGGGACATGATGGACTTGATATTACTGTGGTATCATCTGGGAGCATTTTCCCCAGTTTTATAAATTTTCATCTTTGTGTTTTTCCACATATAGAAAATTACTAGGACTCAATAATGTTCTTCAGCAAGAACAGATATATGTGAGTTGGACTCAAGCTTAGTTTATTTTTAAAACTTGAATGAGATGTAATTCACATACATTTTAATCACTTAAACTGTACAATTCAATGGTTTTTGGTATATTATGTTAATTCATTTTTAACAGAAATATATATAATGTATAATTTGCCATTTTAACCATTTTAAGTATACAATTCAGTGGCATTAATTACATTCACAATGTTGTGCAACCATCACCACTGTCTCTTTCTGAAGCTTAATCATCCCAAATAGAAACAAACTTGAACTATTATGGCTCAGTCTGTTGTTAAATATTCACACTAGTGGCTTAATGTTTATGCAGCAATCCCACCCTCTTCCATGTCTGGCTATAAAATCTGCACATCAGTGGGTTTTTAAATTTAAAAATATATTGTAGGGAGTGCCATAAGGGGAGTGACAGGAGCAGTCCTGACAGACCATAGGTTAACATTTCAATTTCTAATGGCACAGAAGCGAACAAACTTACCAGATTTGTATTTGGAACAAAGTGCAGTTGGGAGGAATGCATTATGATCATCATCTTGTAAAGTATTAAGAAACGTCACGAAAATGGAGAAGTGGTAAGTATAAAGAAAATGAAGTTTAAAGGCAAGTCCTAACCCATAGATCAGGGAAGCAGAAAAACAGTTAAGCCATTATGATTCCTCTTCCAAAAAACGAGGAAACTTTCATAGAGATCATCCTTATTTACTGAGTATGCACTGATATAAAGTGATTCCTGATTTTATTCTTTATTATTTTTCTGTTAAAGTTTATCTTGAGAGAGAGAGAGAGAGAGAGAGAGAGAGAATGTGAGCAAATGGGGGAGGGGCAGAGAGAGAGGGAGAGAGAGAATCCCAAGCAGGCTCCTGTCAGTGCAGAGCTCTAATGGGGCCTGAACTCATGAACCATGAGATCATGACCTGAGCCAAAGTCAGACGCTTAACCGACTGAGCCACCCAGGCACCCAATGATGTCTAATTTTAAAACTGATCTTTCTTCTTATCAATTATATTAAAAGGTTGACCTAGAAACAATAATACCTTCTAATGGCATCCAAGGATTTAGAACTCTCTGAACATAAGCTTAAAGCTTACACCTGGAAGATGTTACAAAGAACTTCCTGGTGGGGCAGCCTGAGTGGCTTGGTTAGTAGAGCATGCAATCTTGATCTTGGGGTTGTGAGTTCAAGCCTCACAATGGGCAAAGAAGTTACTTAAAAACCAAAAAAGCTGCCTAAATACAACCTTATGAATAGCAAAACTTCTCTTTTCTGTACTTCTTGGGTCAGCACTGCTGTCGTATTAACCAGTGTAGCACAGCTCAACTGACAAGAGTCAAAGCTGAACACACTCGGGCCATTCAGTACTTTTAACTCACTGGCTTGCCTACACCTAATTGCACCATACAGCTCTATCTTTAAGAAGCTTTGCTGTTTCTTCTGATTTTGAAAGTAATACATATTCATCTTAAAAAATTTATAGAAAGCACCTGGAATTCTATCATCCAATAATAATCATTCTTAACAGTTTGGTTTTTCCATTTCAGCCCTTTTGTATGCTTATATATAAACACACACTTAAAATACAGTAATCACATTAATATACTGTATTCTCTTTGTAAAGCCATTCGTTATTTCATGCATCTTACTGTGTTCCTAAATATTCTTCAAGAGCATTAACTTTTAAGTGATCCATGTGGTACTATATAATGCACAGAATATTATCTTCTATATAAACCCTATTAACTTCACTTGTAGTTTTACAGAATTTCAATTCCCAGATATGAGGCTCCCAAATGCTCCCCGTGAGTATTTTATTTTATTTTTATTTTTAAATTTTTTTTTTTAGCGTTTATTTTTGAGAGAGACAGAGACAGAATGCAAGTGGGTTAGGGGCAGAGAGAGAGGGAGACACAGAAGCCGAAGCAGGCTCCAGGCTCCGAGTCGTCAGCACAGAGTCCGATGTGGGGCTCGAACTCACAGAGCTGTGAGATCATGACCTGAACCGACCAACTGAGCCACCCAGGCACCCCTCCCCCCCTAGTATTTTAAACTTACTTCTTCCAAGTCCTCCAGTATCAGCACGAACTTCACTCACCCTTCTGGGAGTCAAAGGAGAGCCAGTGATACAAATATCATCTGCTCTTTCCAGGTTCTGAGGTGGCATAACCTATAAAGAATTATATGCACAGAATATCATTATTCAAAAAAGCATTTTAATTAGAATACAGTAACAATCTGAGGCAAAAGAAAACTTGGCTCATCAGTTATTCAACCTAAATAAAATCAGTTGTCTTTTTCATTTTCATACTGAAGTGGACAAAAATTCTGGCAGGCTTAAAAAATTCAAAACTAATAACAATACTAAATACAAATCCATCTTCATTACCAATTTAGAGAATTAGAATATCAATCACTCTAATGTACAGAAAATTAAGAGAGAATACTGCATTCTTACTCTGTCACTGAAACCTTGGCACAATCACAAATTATTTCTGAGTCATAGCTTTAGGGGTTTCTTCTTAGATACAGGGGTGACTATACCACATCAAACCTAAATGCCACCCTCCCACTTCCCATAAATAAGAAAGACATTAAGTTTCATTGCTCTCGGTGAAACAGGAATATAAATAGACTGATACTGATATACTTTTCTTCTAGAAAGATGCGAAGGTATTTTCACAAACCTCTTCGCAAGTCGGAACCCTGTTTTCATTGTCTCTAATTCTGTCCCAGAGTGGAGACTCTGGTTTCCATGCCAAATGATCCAAGATCTGTTCTTCAATCTGATTAAGGTGTTTTACCACCTCTCTACAAAGACCATCTTCCGCTCTAATGAATACTTCTATCACCTGAAATAACAAAAAATATTCTGGTTTAATAATTTTTTTTCACCACAAACTTGTTTAAGTGTGAAGTAAAATGGATACATTTATTCAGATGCTGCTTTATACATGTTTATAGATACATTAATTCATCAAAATTCGAAGCCTAAAGAATAGTACTATTTTGAAATAGCTGGTCTTCCTTTCACTGTCTTTATAAATAATTATTATATAAAATGCACGTGGGAATTATATAAAATCTTTGGTATAACAGTATATTTTAAACAATTTTCTAAGAAAAAAGATGCCTACTTATTGAAGTTGAAAAATACTACTCTCAAAACTTCATGTTTAAAAACTCTAGGGCTGTCTGGCTGGCTCAGTAGTAGACCATCTGACTCTTGATCTCAGGGTTATGAGTTCGAGCCGCCCCACGTTGAGTGGTAGAGATTACTTAAAAAAGTAATCAAATAAAAACTCTAAACATTCAATCCATACCATTATAAAAGCTGATTTTGCTACTATATTAGAAAGAATTAAGATAAATTCATATACTGAATCAATATCAAGACAGAAACAACTACCAAATCAATGCTATCACTCTGCACCTCTATATAACATGTGAAAGATAATTTTTATTTTCTTCTGAAGGATACTTTCATTGTTATTTCCATAAAATAAAAAAGGTTGCTATATAAGATTAGCTACTGATATGCTTGCCACTTTTTTTGAAGGCTACTTAGCTAATAAAATGAAAGCATTCTAAAAGCTTTTATCAGATAAAAGGAAGAATCAAATGAAGGTTTTGCCCAAAAACAAGTCTTCATACCATCTTAAAAGAATTTAAATGGCTCTTAAGACTGTTCTATTTCTTCTCTCCAAATAGAGTAGAACTTACTAAATATGTAATTAAAAAGAGAAGAGAAAGGAGTGCCTGGATGGCTCAGTCAGTTGAGCACTGCACTCTTGACTTTAGCTCAGGTCATGGTCCCAGGATTGTGGGATTGAGCCTGGGTCAGGCTCCATGCTGAGCATGGAACCTACTTAAGATTCTCCCTCTCTCTCTCTCTCTCTCTGTCCCTCTCTCTCCCTCTACCGCTCTCCCCTGCTCAAACTCCCTCTCAAAAAATTGAAAAAAAATAAAAGAAAAGAAAAGAGAAGAAATGTACGTAGGTAGCAAAATGAATTAGCTGCTGAACAACAGGAAGTTCATCTCATCTATAATTTCCTCATAAGTGTCATATTTTTTTAAATACCTTATAAAAATGATAAAGTGGCACATCAAATATTTCAGTAATAAATGGAAAATTCCCAGGAGGCTTATAAGAAAAAGTGACGACCTCAAGGCAGCAGGCCAAAAGCGATCTATGGAATGCATCTTGTTCCAGAATGCCCTACAAAACAAAGTTATTAACATTTAGAAACATAAGCCTACTCTAACAAGACATTTCTTCCCCAGTCAAGTTAAATAAAAATACCAAAGCATGTCATTTTCTGAGTTAGTGAGAAGTATGTGCTTAACTTCCTTATAAAACTTTTCTTAACTTTATAAATAAGACCATGTTTTAGCAAAAACAAGTATTAAAAGAATGTATATGAACTTTTAAAAATCTTACATATTGTAAAATATAGGTAATAAAAAATTACATCCCTAATAAAAATATACATACACCCTGCTGCTTAGAGGAATAATAATATGGAAAGATGTTACAAAACAGTATTTATAGTTAGAGGCCACTCTCATAAAAAGACAGCTGGAAGGAAGGCAGGTGACTGGTTAGATCGTCATGGATCAAAAGTCAACACGTTTATCTCAGGACACATAATCACATTTTCCTTTTTGTTTTTGCTTATTAATTTTCCAACTCTATACATAAACATTTACTATTTTTGAATTAAAAAGTTATTTAGACACCAAAAACATAGGTAACAGGAGAAAAAAACAGATAAACTGGCCTTCATCAAAATTAAAATCTTTTGGGGGTGACTGTGTGGCTCAATTGGTTGAGCATCCAACCTCAGCTCAGATCATGATCTCATGGTTCATGAGTTCGAGCCCCACGTTGGGCTCTGTGCTAACAGCATGGAGCCTGGAACCTGCTTCAGATTCTGTGTCTCCCTCTCTGTCTCTACCACTCCTTTGCTTGTGCACACTCACTCGCTCTCTCAAAAATAAACATTTTTAAAAATATTAAAACCTTTTCTGTATCAAAGGACACCATCAATGAAGTAAAAACACAACCCACGGAACAGGAGAAAATATTTGCAAATCGTGTATCTGATAAGGGATTAATATCCAGACTATATAAAGAACGCCTGCAACTTGACAAAAGGCAGACAATACTACTAAATATTATGGATAATATTCTGAATATTATTCAGTCTTAAAAAGGAATAAAGTTCTGACACATATGATAACATGGATGAACCTTGAAAACATGATGCCAAGTAAAATAAATGAGACACAAAAGAATAAATATTGTATGATTATACCTAGAATAGGTAAATTCGTGGAGACAAAGTAGAGATTACCAGGAGCTGGAGAGAGAAGTGAATGGGGAGTCACTGTTTAATGGGTACAGACTTCCAGTTTGGAATAATGAAAAAGTTTTAAAGATGGCTAGTGGTAAGGGTTGCATAACACCATGAATGTACTTAATGCTGTTGAATTATACATTTTAAAATGCTTAAAATGTTAAATGTTATGTATATTTTACAATAAAAAAGTTGTTTTAATAAGTTTCTTAAGTGAGTATACACGTATCCAATAATTATTATCACCCCCTAAACTGCAGCTATGTTTTATACACCTTTCTGTATATTTCAAAGTTTAAAAATCTGTCATTAACAACTTTTAAATTCCAACAGTCATAATTTTACATATAAAAAAGAAATGTAAATAGTTACAAGAAATCAGAACAATTATCAATTTTAAAATTTTCCTAAAATGTTACTTTAAAAAATAGTTTTTAGGGCGCCTGGGTGGCTCAGTCAGTTGAGTGTCCAACTCTTGATGTTGGTTCAGGTCATGATCTCAAGGTTCGTGAGATGGAGCCCTGCCTCAGGCTCTGCACTGATAATGCAGAGCCTGCCTGGGATTCTCTCTCTTCCTCTCTCTCTGCCCCTTCTGCTCTCTCTCTCTCAAATGAAAAAAAAAAGTTTTTAAAAATTTTTATTGATGTCATTTAAGTAAATACCACTTATTTCAAAATCAATTTATATTTGGCTAGTAAAATCTACAAAAAGTAATCACCTTCATCAAAGAGCACTGGTTGAATGTTGATGCTAAAGTCCTATCGAGTCAACACTCAACTTATTCTTGCTACACAAGGCTTGTCAGGAGAGTATACAGGTTAATAAGTTCATGTATTCTAAAAACTCAATTCAGGTTAAGTCTGAATGTTTCAATCCTTTTTTTAAAATGTTTATTTATTTATTGGGGAATAGGGGCAGAGAGAGAGAGAGAGAGAGAGAGAGAGACAGAGAGAGAGAGAATCCCAAGCAGGCTCCCCACTGTCAGCCCAGAGGTTAACACAGGGTTCAAACCCACGAACTGTGAAATCATGAGCTGAGCCAAAATCAATAGTCGGATGCTTCACTGACTGAGCCACCCAGAAGCTCCTGAATGTTTTAATCCTTGACTACAGAGTCTTACGGCCCATAGAAACCATGAGTTATAGCACATGGCCTACTGCACTCAGAAACACTAAGTGGGGTAAGGAGACTCAGAACACAAGTTTCCTTAGGTGCCAATCACTCCCTCAGAGCCATGGTTTTGTCTTTGTTTTGTTTAGTTTGGGTTCTGTATGGGTAGGGCCAAAAGGGAATTAAATTTTATTGTGCTGATCAATACACTGGTCATTTACTCACAGATAAATCCATGTCTCCCAGTCTTTTCTGTTCCTGTTCAATAACTGATTCTAATACTTTATAGTAGAGCATTTCTGCAAAACGAAAATGTTTGCTGGCAATTTCTGCATAAATAATAAAAGAAACAGTCACATGCAAAGAAATTATTGTAGAAAGTGAGAGTTTATCCCATCCCCTGCCCATGAAATAAAATATAAAAACCAACCAATTACTTCCTATACATGCACTTCTTACACCTGCTGTTCCCATCATTCCTAAGATTTCTTAATTTTCTTCATGGTAACCATACTAACGCTCAAAATTTTCTAAAATTATGAAATGAAATTTGCACTGAGAAAACTGTAATAGCATTCTATTAAGAGTTTTGTTTTTGTTTTTTTTTTTTGTAAGTTTGAATTGAACAGCTGTATGCTAGGAGGTATACAATTGGTTTGCTATTCTACTCATACTTGGTTCTAATTCATAACATCAAACAACTTCTAGAACAGGTCTGAGCATGAAACAGCTATATCTTCTGAACTTATTCTTAATATTTTAAAGAATCACTATACTTCTATATTTAATAGTATCTAGTCTACAAGTGAAACTAAAGATTTTGCAAACAAAGTACCAGAAGTCCAACCAGTCTAAAATTTCTCTTATGGAGAAAGGCCCAGAAACTACTTGGTTGACAAAAAAAAAATGGATATCCATATCTCAGACCTCAATCTAAAGTCATAAATCCTTTCTTCATCTTTCTGATTTAGTTACCAAGAAAGGACCCTGTAGTTAAACTTCAAAAATGAACAATACAGACAATATTAAGCTGTACCTTTAGTTGAATTACTGAAATCCTCATCTGGCTGGGAATGCTGAGAATATATTTCATACATTTCTTTCAATCTGTTGGCAATAGCCTGTGTTGGATCCCTGGAACATGTCCTAAAATTTTTTTAAAAAAATTTTTAAAATTAAAAAAAAAAAAAGTATCCAACTTAAAGGTCTTGCTGAGTCACAAATAAACTGTGTATAATTCTGTAGTTTTACTAACCTATAAATATAAAATACTTTGAACAGAAACTACACCTCCCAAAGTATTCTAGGAGATGCCATACTTCCTTATCGCAGGTGCTGGTACTCCCGTTTTGCATGAAAAAAATGTATCTTGTGTGGAGCTGCATGCAGTTAAATTTAGCATTCTTGACTGGCCCCCATCTACCCTACACATCTACAATCACTGATAACAAACAAAACTGCCTTCAATTGTTTCCTCAGAGGGCAATACAAGTCCCATTAGGAACTCCTGGAAGAAAACAGAATGAAGGGGTGTATAAACTATACTACAGACTCATAGAAACCATTACTGGCACTTTTCATTTTTTCCTCCAAAGCGAGGTGTATTTCATTGACTTTTTTTTAACTTGAAAGGCAATATATATTCAATGCAGAAGCAGTAAACAAATTATCAGCAGTTGTTAACAACTATGTTTCTTTTTTTTTTTTTAGGAATTAACACATCCTTTTAAAACTCGTTTTTAAATATGTTTAAGGCGTAAAATTCCTAGTAGGGATTCCTAGTCATTGCTACTAGGAAAACCCCACCTGAATGAATAGCCAGTGGCAAACCACTATAAAATGTTTTGGTTGCATGTGGGGCAGAGGGGTAGAGACCATCTTCATAGCACCCCAGCTCCACGAGGTCAGTACACAGGTCTGTACTACTGTGACGCCCATGAGGTGATCTAAGTTGCTTTTCCTTCAGCAAGGGTTTTACTTGTCAGAAAGGCATTATCCTTGACCTCCAAATTTGACAATTTACCGAGGAGATTCATAACCTTTGGGTTGCTCTGATATCTGACACATTTGCTGGATTCTGGGCCATATCCTGGAAGGCCACCGGAGCTTCTGGATCCTGCATGGCTGTAAGAACCTTTGGATCACTATGAACTTCACTGAGCCCAGGCATTCCTGCCATTCCAGGCTTGCCCCCAGGAAAGCACCTAGAAAAGAGCCAGTTTGAGCTTCTGTCATCTAGCTTCTTCCTCTCTCCAGGTTCTCTCGTATTCTTCCCAAGCCTTCTCAACCCTACTTTCTATTCTTTCTTTGATCTCTCGCTCTTCGTGTTTTCACTCTCCACATTTTCACTCATACCTTCTCTGATGTTTGGCAATTTTCTGGGCCCTCACTGATCTTGTCTCAGCATCGCACTAGCATCTACATCATAGTCCAGTTTACAAGCAAGGGCAAGGTCACGTGCTGCTTCTTCTCAATGGCCCAGAAGCCTGGGCTTTCCCATGCCACTTGTAATGCTGAGCTGAGTCAGGATTTATTTCCATAGCTCTATCACAGTCTTGGATGGCAGTGTTTGGCATCTGTAATTTAATGAAGACACTGGCTTTCCTGGCACACAGAATGGCCAAGCGAGGATTCAGCTTGATGGCATCTGGGTACAAATCAATGGCCTTTTGCAACTCATCATCATTTAGGGCATCCAATGACAGCCACTATTTCATCATTTGCTGGATCCATCATTTCCCCACTCATCTCTATATTTTCATCTCCCATTTCTTGAGGGGCATTGTTATCTGGTTCAATCACACCTTCACTGTCAATTTCTAGATGACTTTCCGTGCTTGATGGTTCATCTGTCTTATGTTTTCCTCCACCTTCTTACTAGCTGTTTTTTCTTCACTGTAGCAGGTGGTAGTTAACCCGCCACGCTCACCACCCATTCTCAGGAAGTGCATTTCCTTGGTGTGCAGAACACTCAGGTCCTGCTTACACATTTTCATGAAGGCCTGAAGTTCGTTCACTTTGCAGGGGGTCCATAGGCCAGAGGCTGTGGCCCGGCCCAATTCCAGGTGTGGGTGCTATGTAGAAGCAACTGTGATTTTATTTTGATCACAAATATAAAATTGTAGCAAGTTTAGAAAATTGTAAAGAAAATAAAAATCAGTTATAATCCTGCTAGAGGTAGCTACTGACTATCATACACAAACAGAATTTTATTTATGAACACACTCACAGGTACCTTTTTACAGAAAATAGGAGTCTTTGGTTTTACTTAGCGTTTACTGGAAATATTTAACCCCACTAATGGTGTCTAAGATTAAAGAAGCTCCTACACCTGGAAAGAGATCTGGACGCTATAAAGTCAGTCTTCTAAAATGTATTTATAAAATGCTTCTGTATTCTAGGCCAACAAGGTCCATCTGCGGAAGAGGCCATACAGACTCAGCCTGTTGGGTATTAATCACAGTCAAGTTATGAATAAAGCAGACTTCATGAAAATGTGAAGGGAAATTAGTCAACCTTGGTATTTAATAAGTCTAGCTGTGAGTAGGAAATTACTAGTGTATACTGGGCCTCCTTATACTATACCACCAGAAATAAAATAGGCCCCTATAGGATCTATGTCATCAAATCCGATACTTTTTAGGACAGAGGGGCCTTGGAGGTAATATTTTCAAATAAACTTGCAAAAAACTGTGCACAGGTAATAAAATCCAGTCTATCAGGCTTTTCACTAGGGCTCACTGATATTTCTACCAGTCTCCGGCAGATCAAAGGACTAAAAGCAGTTAACTTCCTTTTCACACTAAGGGTATTTTACACAACTTACAAAAGTTATGGTGGTTTGACACTGATTATGAATGTAACTGTTTTATCTTTTAAAATCTGACCTACCCCTCAGAAATTTGCTCAGGTCCAATCTTCTTCATGAAGTCCTTCGACAACTGCTATTTTTATTGATCCCCGCCCCCCGCCCTGCTTCCTGAAATCTTAAGATAGAACATTTGGTAACAGTTTGGTGCCTTATTCTACAGTGTCTAGTGTTGTTAATTACTGTCTCCTCTACTACACAGAAGAAATCTGAGTGCTACGGACTGAATATTTGTGCTCCGCCTCCAAATTCCTATGTTGAAACCTAATGCCCAATGTGATGGTGTTTGGCTGTGGGGCATGTGGGAGCTGATCAGGTCATGAAAGTGGAGCCCTCATGAATGGGATTAGTGCTCTTATAAAAGAGGCCCTAGAAAGCTTCCTTGCCTCCTCGCTCATTGTGAGGACAGCAAAAAGACAGCTGTCTATGAACCAGGAAGCAGTTCTCATCAGACACTGAATCTTGGAACCTTGATCTTGGACTTCCAGCCTCTAGAACTGTAAAAAATTAATTACTGTTGTTTATAAGCCACCAGTCTATGGTATTCTGTGATAACAGCTGGAACACACTGAGATACTGAGGAACACACTGAGGAAAAATGATCACCAACATAGACGGTGACCTATGTCCTCTACAGACTAAAAACACGTCTGAGCATGCAACTGGTATAAAATTAATAATGGGTGAATTAAGCCACTAAAAAGTAAAAAAAAAAAAAAAAAAAAAAAAAAAAAATTAAAATAGAAAATGGTCAACAATCAAATCTTAGAAGGCAAGAAGGGCTCAAACCCACCTTAGAATCTGTTCCAATTTCTCACTTGGCGCATTCTTGAGGCCTGTGAGCATGGTGTGAAGACGACTCAAGCTGTGTGTTGCTGTAGAAACTGGGGTCACACAAGGGCTGTTATCCTTGACGTACCTCACACCAGTCAGTGGTGTGGAGATCCTAAGTGCTTTAGACTAAATGGGGGCGGTGGGGGGGGGGGGGGGGGAGGGGAGAAGACTATTTTAGATTAGAATGACTTTCAGTTACTTCACAAATGAGAATTCAAACCAATCAGACTTCATCAATAAATTTTAATGATTCAAATATCTCCATTCTTGGAATCTGAACATAACACCACTAGGAGCCACCACCCTCCATGTGAAGACGTGTGAAAGGACAATTTGTATTTTAGCCAACTAGAAAGTCTGTCTCTTAAAAATTAAACCCTAAGACAAGGCATACTTCCCGTACTTCCCTGTCATCCCTACTTTAGGCCTAAACCTGAAGGCACAAACAAGGAATATACAGTAAAGAGCATCGCTGAGAAACAGAATTTCACAGCTGCCACCCACCACTTTTTCGTAACTACTCAAAGATTGACAAAGGAAAGCTGTGAACTAACCCCGGCCCAAATGAATTCCATGATTTAACAAAAGCCCATCTAAATCATCAGATCTGCTTCAGAGACATGGAACAAAACAAACATTCCTAGATGCGAAACCAGCCTGACACAGAATGGCCTTCAGTCTTCTTGCCCCTCCTTTACCTCTAGTTACTAGAATCTATCGGTTTCCCCCCACTCAAGTCTACAGATCTTCAGGGAAATAAATTTAAGTCAACATTCCTGAATATAAATATGAAAAAGATAGGACTTAATATCTGAGAATTTAAGCATGACTACAAATGCTAATAAAACATCTTTTCTATTTCTTCTAATAAACTCTGAAAGGTTAAGAGAGCTTAAGAGTGTCTTTTATTTTATTATTTTTTTAATGTTTATTTATTTATTTTGAGAGAGAGAGAGACAGAGAGAGAGAGAGACAGAGAGAGAGAGCGCAAGCAGGGGAGGGGCAGAGAGAGAGGGAGACAGAGAATCTCAAGCATGCTCTGCAATGTCAGCACAGAGCCCGATGTGGGGCTCAAACTCAGAACCGTGAGGTCATGACCAGAGCTGAAACCAAGAGCCAGACACTTTAACCAACTAAGCCACCCAGGTGCCCCAGGAGTGTTTTTTAACATTCAAGACAAACTGTGTTTCCCCACGTAGCTAAGTATATTAATTCTAGAGATACCTATAAAAACACCTAGCAAAATTTTCACCTGGCAAAACAGACTACTCAAGTTTAAGGAGATACAGATACGCAGAGGAATTTGCCATACAGATATACCTCTACACATACAGATATAAATCTACATGTTTTCTGTGACTTAAACAGGAGAGAGCCAAGACTTCCACTTGGTTTCAAAGAAATTAATTCTACAATTTTTTTAGGTCAATAAGACAATCTGGGTGGATTAACTACATTCAGAAGGCTATTCCCTGCTTAACACGTCTTTTCCTACAGCCAGCTTCTTCCCTGTATATAAACCAGTGCTTTGCTGGGAGGGAAAAACACCTTACACGTGCACAGCAAAAGCAACAGCAGCATCTCCCACTGCCCACAGACATCAATGCTTCCACACAGGGAACGAGGTATGACTGCCACAAACAGCTTTCTGCCCACAGTTCTCAAGGTCAGCATACAGCTTCTCGGCAGCACTGTTTAGCTCTTGGCTTAAAACTTCCTGGGCATTCTGATCAAGAGGAGTCTTTCTTTGACTCAGGTATAAATATTGCTATTTTTGAAACTTCAGAACTTTCCTTCTCCAAGTAAACACTTCTAAACTTTGGAGTGCCCCAGAGCTCTGTCCTTAGACCTCTTCCATTCTCTATCAACTCACATAGTCACTCTTCATGGCTTTAAAAGCCATCTATATCCTGATGTCTCCAGAGTAGACACACACACACAGCCCTAACTTCTGCTATGAACACCAATCTTGTACATCCAAACTGCCGACTCCACTTGTCTACGAGGATGCCTAAAAAGATATCTCAAATAACATACCATCATAACCCCATCTCTGAGTTTTTTCCCTGAATAAATGTCAATAATAAATGTTCATGGAATGCCTACTATGTGCCAGGCACTGAACACAGCACTGGTCACAGCCCTCATGAAGTTTATGCTTTTTAATGCAGGAGACCCATAACAAACGATTCTTTTTTCCCATCTTTGTATTTATCTATCTACTTACTGTCAGACAAACAATTCTTTCTACCCACCCACTTACCTTAAGACAGTGACAAATACTAAGAGGAACACTAATCACAGAGTAAAAGGGGAAGGAAGTGCTGAAGGTTGGGGAGGATGTCAGTGGTTATTATTCTATGCAGTGGTCAGTCTATCAGAGACCTGAATGTAGTGAGGAAATAAACCACATGAATATCCTGAAGAAACATGTTCTAGGCAGAGAAAACAGCAAGAGCAAAGGCTTTGAGTTGGGGTATGCTCGGCATATCTGAAGAAGGAGAACAGAGGTTAATGTGACGAGCACAATGGGTGAGGAGGAGAGTGGTAGGAGATGAATTCAGAGAGGCAGCGGGCTACATCACTAAAGACCTCAGAGGCCTTTGGAAGGACTTCAGCTTTTATACCATTTATGCAACTGGAGTCATCACCATTATCTTTCTCTCACACCCTGGATCCAAGCCATCAGGAAATCCTGTGGGTCCTGTCTCCAAAACACAGCCCCAATACCACCATTGCTCTGATCCAAACACCATGAGCTATCACCAGAACCAGTGCGACAGCCTCTTAATTCCCTACTTCTACCCTGGCCCCTGCCAAACACCCCCTACAAGACCTTGAAAAATGCAGATCAGACTAATTCAGTCACTGTTTTCCATAACACCTTCTTAATGGCTTTCCTATCAGAGCAAAAGCAAACATTCTTACCAGAGCTTCCAAAGCCGTACAAGGTCTACCCTGCCCCCACCCCCACCTCACTTTTCAACCACTCTCTCACTCAATTCCTACCACAGTGCTCTCTCATCATTCCTCCAAAAAGCCAGTCGAGCTCCTACCACAAGCCTTGGCACATGCTATTCTCTGGGCTTCAAACACATTCCTCGGCTAGTCACATGATTTGCTTCCTCACTTCACGTCTCTGTTGATGTTACCCCCTCGGAGATGTCTTTCCTCACCGCCCTATCCATAGCAGCCCAAGGCCCACCCATTCTCCCTTTCTCCCCACGCTCTGAACTACTACCCTATTTGACTTCTCTTTATACACTATCATCCGACGTCCAATATATTCACTTGTTTGGCTATCTATTGTCCATCTCCCCACACTGAAATATAAAACAAGGTATTCATGGCTATTGTGTTCACTGCTGTATCACCAGTATGCAGGACACAATCTGGCGTGTGGAATACCTTTAGAATATTTACTGAATGAATAAGCAAACCAGGCTTAAATCTGGTCTTACAGGTGAGTTACCCCTTGGAAATATACACACTGCCTTTGGAAGCACTTGTCAGAAGCTGTGTATTTTCTGTGAACATCACACAATAGAAGACAAACTCTTAGTCTCCATCATCCTAACTGTATGCATGAAATAACACCTGAAATTCAATGATCCTGAATGTCAATTTAACGGAATTTTCCTAAAGACTATAGATGATCAGTTTCTCTAGTGTCTAGATGAAGGTACCATTCAGATCAATTGACATTTTCTAAAATGCTTACTACATTCAATATGTAAAGACTGTACATTACTGGCCCATTTTTTTTTTTTTAAAACCAACAGTTATATCAGCATGATACATTCATTTAAATTTATATCAAAGGCTCTTTCTCTCAGATCCAACCGAAAACTTGGAAAGTTGATGTTAACAAAAATTAAGTCAGTAGACACAGAGACCACTTTTTCAATTAAGTAGGACAAGAATTTCCCTTTTCATACTGGAAGAAGTATAACACACACACACACACACACACACACACACAATTACCACAATAACACAGAGACTCCGGCATGTCTGCTTTCCTGGCACTGGTCAGCTCACCTTGTCGAAATGCTGCTGGAGGATGGCTTTCATCTGCACCCTGTCAGCAGCCTCTGCTCCCGAGCCAGTGTTCAGACACCGTGACAGAGTCCCAATTTCCTCTTCAGCATCCTCTCCAAGAAATATCCTTTCATCTAAATTCCCAACAGATAAAACATACTCCTCATAGGCCTTATTGATGGCTTTACTATAGGAAAAAAAAAAAAAGACAGGCAAAATGTACACTCACAGGACTGCCGTTTCAGTTAGTGTTTTACGCCACCTAATTAGGTCATTTTTTTATTTACTCCAAGTTCTAATAATTTTGTGAAAGTTAAATTTCAGATCACGGTTACTTACATCTGAGCTGTATAAAATGCAAGCTTGCTACACTAGGCTCACCTGTCATACAGCGAGTGTATCTTGCTGACAGTATTTTGGCGGGGATTGGAGGGGAGGAACCCTGTACCGATCTACCTGGGAGGTGCAGTTTCTGGTAAGATGCTTAATTATCTTTCCCAGTTGCTCTAGGCACCTTTGAAGATCTCGCTACTTCTACATCATCATTTGAACCCATACAGTTCCCAAAGAACTTCTTTTATCTCAAAAATTATGATCCAAAAGCTTAACTATTAAAACTTTAAAAAACAGCCCATACAATTTCCAATAAATTTTAACCTGTGTGCTTAGAGTAACAGTTGACACAACTTTTGATTGCTTTCTGATGTTCTCCCACAAAACATATTCTAAGTTTCCAGGGTACAAACAATAAAGACACTAAACTCTGAGGTTTCCTAAGTACATAGTTTACAAAATATTAAAGTGGCTGATAATACAAATACTCACAAACTCTCTGCAAAGTTCCCAGGTTCTAAAAACCCTGTAAGATTTTCTTCTTTTCCCTTAAGGAGCTATGATGAAAGAAAAGATCCTTAAGTCATCATATTAAAATAAATCTTTCCACAGAAAATATTTTCACATTACTTTACTACTTACAAACCTTTTTTTCATAAAGTTTCCTAATATAGGGTTTCCAGAAATGTTCCTTTATTCCCTTTGCTTCCAAAACGAGGCCATCATGTAAGGAACAGAGTTTCTCAATGACACAAGGTGGGTCCGAGGAAGGTTTAGAATCCTTAGCATGAAAATCCTCTGACAGGCCTATAATGAACAGAATCACAGAACAGAGAGATCAGGTAGCATTCAATAAATCAAACTGTAATAAACCAAAATACAAATAATCTAATCAGCCTATGAGTTAGTGTATAAGTACATAGGAAAGAGTGTAGAGGGGCATAATTTGACTCTAAATATACCTCAAAGATAGCAAAGACAAAAGAAAACATAGGCAGTAATCTCTTCAATATCATCCTCTTCAATATCATTCAATATTGAATGTTGCTATCATTCAATAGCAACATATTTATGGCTATGTCTCCTCAGGCAAGGGAGACAAAAACAAAATCAACTACTGGGATTATACCAAAATAAAAAGATTTTGCACAGCAAAGGAAACCATCAACAAAACAAAAAGGCAACCTAATGAATGGGAGAAGATATATGCAAATGATTTATCCAATAAGGGGCGAATATTCAAAATATATAAAGAATTTATACAACACAACACCAAAAAAATCCAAGCAGTTCAATAAAAAAATGAGCAGAGGACCTTAATAGACATTTTCCCAAAGAAGACATCTAGACGTCCAACAGACACATGAAAAGAAGCTCAACATCACTAATCACCAGGGAAATGCAAATCAAAACCATGAGATATGACCTCATACCAGTCAGAATGGCCATTATCAATCAAAAAGACAAGAAATAACAAGCATTAGGGAGGATGTGGAGAAAAGGGAATCCTCATACACTATTGGTGGGATGGTAAATTGGTGCAACCACTTTGGAAAAGTGTGGAATTTCCTCCAAAAATTTACAACAGAAATACCGTATGATCCCATAATTCCACTGGGTATTTACCCAAAGAAAATGAAAACACTGATTTGGAAACACCTACACACCACCATGTTTACTGCAGCATTATTTACAACAGCCAAGATATGGAAGCAACCCAAGTGTCCATCAATATATGAATAGATCTCTCTCTCATTTTCTCATATTCCCTTTCTCTCTCTCTCTCTCTCTCTCTCTCTCTCTCTCTCTCTCTCTCTCACACACACACACACACACACACACACACACAGGTATATTATTAAGCCATAAAAAAAAAAAATGAAATCTTGCCATTTACAACAACATGGATGGACTTAGATGGTATTATGCCAGGTGAAGTAAATCAAACAGTTGATAGATACCATATGATTTCACTTACATGTGAAATTTAAAAAGCAAACAAAAAAAAACCAGACTCTTAAGTATGGAAAACAAACTGGTGGTTGCCAGGGGAGAGGTGGATGGGGGAATGGGCAATATGGATAAAAGGGATTAAGAGGTACAAACTTCCAGTTATAAAATAGTAAGTTGCCACCCCCCCCCCCCCCCCCCCCCCCCCCCGCCAATGGAGTATTTCTGGGCCTGCTTGTCTGTGGTGAGCCATGGATGCCAGTCTCTGTTCTACAGGATGGGGTTTGTTAAGGTTGTCAAGAATAAGGCTTGCATCAAGAGATACCAAGTGAAATTTAGAAGAAGACAAGAGGGCAAAACTAATTACTATGCTTGGGAACGCTTGGTAATTCAGGATAAAAATAAGTAGAACACATCTAAATACAGGATGATAGTCCACAGAGAGACCAGAGAGATCATCTGTCAGACTGCTAATGCCCGTATAGAAGGAAATGCGACGGTTTGTGCAGCGCGTGCTTATGAACTCCCAAAGAGAGGTGTGATGGCTGGCGTGACAAATTAGGCTGCAGTGTACTGTAGCAGGCCTGGACAAGATCTAAGAAGGCCAAGTGGAGGTGACAGGAGATGAATACTGTGGAAAGCACTGAGGGTCAACCTGGTACCTTCACCTACTATTTGGATGCAACCACTCCTCAAAATAAAGTTTTGGGGGCCCTCAAGAGAGCTGTAGATGGTGCCTTCTCTGTCCCTAATGGTACCAAATGATTCCCTGGTTATGATTTGGAAAGCAAACAATTGAGTGCAGAAGGACACGGGCAGTACATCATGGGTCAAAAAGTTGCAGACTGTATGCGTTACCTAATGGAAGAAGATGAAGACGCTTACAAGAAACAATTCTCTTAATACATAGAGAACAAAGTATCTCCAGGGGGCACCTGGGTGGCTCAGCTGGTTAAGTGTCCAACTTTGGCTCAGGTCATGATCTCGCGGCCCATGAGTTCAAGCCCCACGTCAGGCTCTGCTCTGACAGCTTGGAGCCTGGAGCCCGCTTCGGATTCTGTGTCTCCCTTTCTCTCTGCCCATACCCTGTTTGCACCTCTGTCTCTCTCCTTCTCTCTCAAAAGTAAATAAAAATTTTTAAAAATTAAAAAAAAAAAAAAAAAAAAAAAAGAACAAAATAACTCCAGACATGGTGGAGGAGATGTGTAAAGCTCACACTGCTCTAGGAGAGAATCCAGTCTAGAAGAAGAAGCCTAAGAAAGAAGTTAAAAAGAGGTGGAACTATCCCAAAATGTCTCTTGCCCAGAAGAAAGACTGGGCAGCTCAGAAGAAGGCAAGCTTCTTTAGAGCTCAGGAGTGGGCCACTGAGAGCTAAATCAAACCACAATTTTTATGAAGATTTTTCAAAGACAATAATAAACTTATCGACCAAGTAGCTAACATAAATAAATTAAAATAAAATCAAATACATAAGGCATGGAGATGAAAAGTACAACATAAGGAATATAGTTAATAATATTGTCAGAACA
This sequence comes from Panthera leo, assembly GCF_018350215.1. Classification (NCBI taxonomy): domain Eukaryota; kingdom Metazoa; phylum Chordata; class Mammalia; order Carnivora; family Felidae; genus Panthera; species Panthera leo. Next base: position 30,882,927 of record NC_056693.1, on the reverse strand, counting down.
CTGCATGGTGACAGATGGTGACTACACTTACTGTGGTGAGCGCTGAGTAATGTACAGAGTTGTCGACTCACTATGTTGCACACTTGAAACTAATATGACACTGTATGTTAATTATACTTAAATAAAAATAAATATACAGCAAATACAGAGAAAGTACATCACTACTCAAAAGATTTCAGTTAATTATTTATCTGGAAATAAAGAAAAAAAAGCTGAGATAACAATTTTAGTATATTGCAATAAGATCTAAAGAACATAAAAAAATAAAACTTTGCAAATAAGTCTGACATTCAAATAAAAAATACAACTTTGAAAAAAATTACTATTCAAAGTATATACTGTTTATATATTTTCATTTCATCATACTGGATGTAGGTAACATATTGATTTATGGTTTATTCTTACCCAAGACTCAGTATAAGAATAAATAAATAAGGGGGGCCTGGGTGGCTCAGTTGGTTAAGCATCCTACTCTTGATTTCAGCTTCAGGTCATGACCTCACAGTTCGTGGGTTCGAGTCCTATGCTAGGCTCTGCACTGACAGCACGGAGCCCGCTTGGGGATTTTCTCTTTATCTCTCTGTCTTTCTGTCTCTCCCTCAAAAGTAAATAAATAAACTAAAATCAAACAAAATGGATAAATAAATAAGAGGAGAAAAATGAAAAGCAGCTACTACATAGAAATATAAAGGGAGTTAGGAAGGAAAGGAGAGAATACGAAGAACATTAAATGTACTGAAGCAGGAACAACTAAGTAACTTTAGTAACTTTAAAAATCTACCTTGAGGGGCACCTGGGCGGCTCAGTCAGTTGAGCTTCTGACTCTTGATCTTGGCTCAAGTCACAATCTCACGGTTTGTGGGATCAAGCCCAGTGTCAGGTTCTGTGCTGACAGTGAGGAGCCTGCTTGGGATTCTCTCTCTACCTCTCTCTCTGCACTTCCCCACCCCCCCCGCTTACGTGTAAACGTGTGCTTACGCTCTCTCTCAAAATAAATAAACATTAAAAAAAAAACTTCAGAGCCAGACAAGCTAAAATTTTAACGATAACCACCCCAAAACTGAAAATCACTCAGAATCCTACCATGGTATTATTCAAATGTCAACAGTTTATATACTACCTCTATAAATACTGTTTAATATTTATAATATTGTCTGTGAGTTATAATTTGGCCTCTTACTGTGTATCATTCATAGAAATAACATGGCCTTAAAGCCTGCTTAAATGCATTGCCAAAATCATTTCTATCCATCTTTTAGTTTAAGAGCTAAAAATTCATTTTACTTATTTACAACCATAACTACTCCTCTTCTGTAGGAAAAAACCTGAATGAAGATTATTTCAATAAATCCATTTTGAGCTCCTACTGTGTGTCAGGCACAAAGCTCGGCAATGCAGAAAACAACATCAGTTTAATGCGACTTTGCTACTATAGGTTTTTAAGTTCCTTCTTGTTGTTTCAGAAACTTCTACAGTTGTCATGTAAGACTTCACACTTTGTAATATTTGCGATTGCACTTTCCATAAATATTTTTACAGAGAGCTCAACTCCTGGGTTTAAGTAATTGCAAGTATTCTGGATTATGATGATGGAGCTTTTCAAAGCACTTAACGCTCTCTGATGCTAGGAAACCTGTGGCATGTGTACAGCTCCCAAAAATAAACATAAGGTAGAAATGTGAGTTGTCCAATAATCTTTGATTTACAAACTTACCTTTAAAATTAGGGTTTACAAGTTCTTTACGGTTGGAACATTGAAGTGCATTTCCATAAACCAAGTCCAAAGCACACAGAAGAAGATGGTAAGAATTGACCAAATCATCACTAATCATGGGGAAATTACCTACAGGAATACAAACAGTTATCAAGTAAATCTGCATCCATGTTACGATATTTTAGACATAATTTCTCTTTTTAATTAAAATGACATTACACAAACACTGTACCAAACCTGACTCAAAAGCTATATAAAGTGTTCTGGCAAATTTACATTTTGAAATATTACTCTTAAAGTCTAATAAATTTCTGAGAGTGTAATTAAAACCAAAACTTTACAAAAAATGGCATTCATTCACTCAATCAATATTCATTAAATAAGCATTAACTCCCCAGTAGCTGACTAAAATTTTATCACTGTTTTTTTTCTTTGAAAATTCTAAACAACTTCATAAATTATCTCAAACTGCAGCAAATTCTTTCATGTGAAAATATTTTTCTGTTAAGAAAATTAGTAATGAATTAAAAAATAAATTAAATTAAAAAAAAGAAAATTAGTAGATATTAAATACCCAAAACTAATATTAACAGCATGGTAACTATATTGAAATTAAAATTTAACTAATTAAACTATTAAACTATTAGTTAAAATTTAATTAATTAAAAACCAAAAAAATTAAAATATCACAATACATGGAGACAAATGAAAATGAAAACACAATGGTCCAACATCTTTAGGATGTACAAAAAGCAGTTCTAAAAGGGAAATTTATTTAAAAAAAAAAAAAAAAAGATTAGTAGATATACTTAGGAATAGCTGAACAATGATTTTTTCATGTATATAGTTTAAAAAGACCAGAACATATAATCAGGCTGCTAATGGTAACATTTGAAATATTTTCTAATAATAATATAAACTCCTACAAATTAACAACAGGACCACAATGAAAGATATTTAAGTCTAGAGCCAATATCCTGGGAATAATGTTGATGCTTAGTAAACAAAGAAAAAAGAAACCCAGGCTCAAACCTAGAGAAACATGTCATTTCTGCGATGCTAGTTTAAGTCTAACACTGAAATCAGTTTTTATAGGCAGTTGAACAGTTTTATTCTTGGAAATTAAGAAATATTTCTAGATTTTTTAAATAACTTTGAGCATATCTCTTTTCTCATGAAACACAGCATGTAAAGTCTTCCTAGTGATTTTATATCACATGAATTCAATTTAAACAGCTAACATACATCTGAGGAATTATTTCTAAACATGTTCGCACTTAATGCCTACCCAAATGCATGCAAACACACACACGCGCACACGCGCACTCTCTTCTCTCTCTCTCTCTCTCTCTCTCATACTGCTTTGTTTCAGACTCTTTTCCCCCCTTTTCCTCCTTTCCTCCAAAGAAAGTTACCACTTACCTCTGCATAGCAGGATAATTCTCTTTTCGTACAGATGATTCAACAAATCAATTTAAATGAGTTAAAGAGAGAAAATGCTTTTCTGTTGCCAGAAAGGCGAATGAGAATAGGTGGTTAAGTTCTGCACTGATAGAACCAAACTAACCTGCCTGGCTCCACTATAAAGATGTTTAATATTAAAGCAGACGGTTTCTCAAATGTAAAACAGGAAGTGGCACCTACGGCTTCAAGCTACAAAGCCCATCACACTGACAAGCCTCAACTTGTCACTGGTGTGTACTTGCCATAAAGGAAAAAAAGAGCAGCACAGTAACTTCTAACAAAAAATGCCCCACGGGTCAGAATCTAATTTAAACTCCAGGACTGTCCCAACGTGACAGACTTCGAGTTTCAAATCCTGACTTCAGAAAGAAATCTCACTTTGTGAGGTAGGTTATCTTTCCAACAACAAAGATAACTTGTTGAAACTCCGAAATTGGCTGATTTATCAGGAATGAAGAGACTGGAGATTGTAAAACAGGAAGTGGCACCAAATTGGTCTTGGGGCCACAAAGCCCTTCAGGATGACAAGCCCAAACTTGTCACGAGGGTGTACTTGCCATAGGAAGTCAACAAAGATAACAGGCAAAAAAAATGGCTTATCTATCAGGAACAACATAATCTGGGATGCCCGTATGCTGCAGAGAAAGTCATGAGAAAGGTGGCTATAAAAGAGTACAATACAACTCTCCCCCAAATAACTAAATCAAGAACTGAATAAAACTAATTAAACAACTCTATCAGAAAAGATCTTACTGAATCATAAAAGATCACGGTGTTGGACTGTCAGGAAACAAAGACTCTTCAGATTAAATAATTACAGACTGAATTAATAACACAACTCCAACACCGAGTTAACTGCAGAGACAAAAATATGACACCCAGTTGATCAAGAGAGACCAAAATGTAAATAAGGACAATAAAATTTTTAAATAATTTCTATAGTATCAAACACATTCATTCCCAGATACATACACACCATAAAAAGCATAAGAACAGATAAAATCCCAGAAGTCAGATACACTTGCCCACAATCCAATGACAAGATTAGTGTCATAAATAATACCAGCCACAGCAAGCTAAAAGCAGCAGCAGGGGTTACTGGCTACTGTGAGAGCCGTTTATATGCTCCTACACCTCCATTTTGTGCCATTTATCATATTACCTTTATCTCCACTAAAGAAACACACCAGTGTGATGGGCAGCAAAATAACTAACAGTTTATTTTTGGCAGAAGAAAGACTTTTCTTTTCAATCAACCACACAGCTCAGGGAGGAAGAATGAGTTCTCACCTAAATAGCTAGAAAGAACCAGCTATAATCCGACACACCAAACCCAGAGACCAATGGAGTGATACATCCTTGCTAAAGGGCCTTCACATCTGGCATGAAACCAAGAGCCAGATCTGGGTTCAAATCCTAGCTCTGTTTCTAGCAGCTAATTCTGGGGCCTCAGTTACCTAATCTTAAAAGTAAATAATTTGGGCTACTTGATCTAATAATGAAAATCTCTTACATTTATGAAATTCCTCCCAGCTCTATGACTCTTTGATGATAACTTTGCATTTTATTGGGCTTTCTTAATAGCAAAGGCATTCTACATAGTTTATGTAATTAATGTAATTGTATTTTTTCTTCTTCTTTAGATTACTAAGAATCATTTCTACACAGAAATATAGACAGGACACAAAAAAATAGTAACGTATTTCCCTGAATACAGACCTTGGGTAAGTTAAGGGAGATGAAAAGGGAGAGAAAATAAATTGTATCCAAAGGCATTTGAGCAAATGTATTTATCTGAACAAGATGCAAAAAGTCATCTGAACTACACTGAGGATGAGCAGTCACCCTCAACAAAATAAGACACGGCTCACGAAAAATACAGCTCAAGACACCAATACAAACTACTAATGTGCTTTTGGTCCATAATTCAGAAGAATAGCTCTGGATGGAAAAGATGTTATGGAAGAACAAAATAAAAGGATTTTCCATTTAATATAAGATTTGGACATTACAGACATTCAAAAGACTTACAAAAAGGCAATACTTAAAAATGAATCTGAGATTAAAGTCATTGAGAAAGTTCTCAGTTGAGAATCTTTTCCTGATACACAATACAGATTGACAAAAGTAGTACCTGGACATTTACATAAGCTAACATCTAGATAAATATTGCTCTGTCTTACCTTTTGCATATATAAAAAGCACCCAACAAAAATGGAAAACTTCGGACACGGTACAGGGCTGTCGCCTTCAGGGGAGAAAGAAAGTCATGAGATAACAGAAGAATTTGAAAAAGACATCACAAATGACTATAAATCAGGTGAGAAACAAAACCCACAGTTGAAGGGAGTGACAGCAGATTCATTTCACGTGGAAAATGTACAAGAAGTTCTGCTCCAACCAAATACTGGCAAGGACAAAGCCAGGGAAAGAGTTCACCTCAGAAAGAAGAAAATTCTGAAGAACTATAAAAGGCTTTCAAGGTCAAGACAGGTAAGGTAGAAAATGAGTGACCATAGATGTTTTGATGACACCAGAGAGGCTCATGCTGCTTTTGGACCCATGTATGCAATCAGGTATTTCTCTATTTTTTTCCCTTCATCATAGCTAAGGAACTGTAAACCCTCCCTCCCCAAAGATATTCCAGATTGTATCAAGTCACAAAAGGACTACTTAAGGTAAATCCTGGGTTTGCTATAATTCCTTATTCTTTATCGTTAAGACTATCCATTATACTTTGCCAAGTTGTCTGCTAAAGGGAGTTTCAGACCTGTTTTACGCCCTTGGCTTTTCTACCAAAACCTCTGCCAATATTCAGATAAGACATCTGTTGTCTCCACATCCCAACAAGGAGCTCTGAAGGGAAGATCGGGAGACTAGGGTTTAGTTCCCCCACGGTCCTTAGCTACACACACTTGCCCCCCATGTGCCCCAGTCTCTTCATCTGCTGAACAATTAGTCTCCTGGGTAGAGTTTTGTACTTAATTCACCAGTCCGTGGCAAGGATTAAATGTCAGTGCCCTGCTTTTAGAAGTGGCCTCCCTACCCTAGGCACATGATAACTATCCAGTTTTGATGCCTACCAAGATAAAAGTCAAACTTTTTTTTTAAACGTTTTTTTCTTAATTTTAGAGAGAGAGAGAGAGTGCGAGAGTTGGGGAAAGGGGCAGAAGGAAAGAGAGAGAATCCCAAGCAGGCTCCACACTCAGCACAGAGCCCGATGGGGGTTCCATCTCCCCAACCCTGAGATCATGACCTGAGCCGAAGTCAAGAGTCAGACACTCAACCAACGTGCCTCCCAGACATGCCTCTTTTTTAAATTAATTTAATTATTTTAAAGTCAAGCTTTTTAGCTTAGAACTCAAGCCACTCTCAACAGTGAATCTATGACTTGAGAACCCTAGAACTTGACCTACTGAACCTACTCAGCCAATCGCCTCTTTGCTATTTTCGCATACACATCCTGTACAAAGAAGGCTCTATCTACATCTCCAAATTCACCCATCAAAATCCTACCCATCGTTCCTTACTTCATGGAACCGTACCTGACTGGCTCATGCCCAGTGGTTTAATTTTGCCTCAGAAGTTGTATATTTTTGTTATCTTTTGCATTCATACATGCCTCCTCTCCACAACTATACTGTAAGCTCTCAAAAGACAGAGGCTATGGGCTTTTTTTTTTTTTCTTCAATATTTGTGTCCTATATAAAATACCTAACAACATACTTCACACAGTAAGTTCTCAATAAATACCCAATGACAAACTTTCAGAGACTGGTATGTGTGGGGCACAGTACAGAGAAGTGGTAAGGGACATGGGTTCTGCAAGCAGACTACCAGTGTCAATAATAGCTCCACACTTACTGTGTGACTGTGACCAAATCACTTAACCTCTCAAGGGGTTATGTTCCCCCGCCTGTAACAACAGCATCAATCTTATATAGTTGTCATAGGGATTCATTCAAGTTATACAGGTTTAAATCTTGGACAGTTCCTGCTCCATAACAATGCTCAGTAAATGGTATACATGATTATTACTATTAGCCAAAAGTACTAATAAAAGTATACAGTATATTTTAAGCTTTTAAAATTAAAATTATCTTACAATTTTCTTAACCAGAATTAGGTAATATACATACCCTAATAAATATCAAAGCAAGCACAACCTAAAATCATTTCCTACAACACTCCAAAGAAAGAAGATATTCTATATCTTCCTGTGAATGATCACATCAGCCTCGCTCAGACTTACAACAAAGCATCTATCCAAACTTTATTTCATTGTGTATAGTCAACTCCCCCCAAATTACAAGCAAACTGGACCAGCTGCTTCCATAACAGTGGGGTCAACTATCCAAGAAAATACATAGTTTGTTTGATTTTTAAAACCTGCTCACTTACTACAAACATCCTTCACAATTTGGGAAAAATTTTTATATTGAAAGAGAAGCACCCATTATTCATTCAATTGTAGTAACTCCTTTCCCCCCACTTTTCTTGTCAATATTTTTCTAGTTCTATCTTAAGAACAATTTCCATTTCTACTTTATGAAAAAGTGTTCATGGTAAAGGTAGAGAATGTGTATCCCATGACTGCCTTTACCTATCAGGAAAGATGGAAAACACTGAGCCAGAGTCAGGTTACAGATTTTGAAGACATGATCAGAAAGCACATATTCATAATAGTTTCTGTCCCCTTATTCTCCCTCCATCCAGTTTGTCTACTTTTGGTTAGTTATAAACATCAAAATACATATAGAAGCCAGCTCAGAGGGGATTATCGATTTCTAAGTAGGACATAGAAGTCAAATAAGAGAAATAGTTGATATTATAATATACAGAAAATAATAGTAATAGTCAACATAGCCAATAACAGAAAATTAAGGAGTCAAATTCGATACCCAGGTGGCTAACTGGTGAAAATACATAAGTTCTGACTTTTGCATTTGGGTTGCTTAAATAAAAAGGGAAAGTTTACAGAAACAATAATCCCATACACTTTGCAATATGAAGGAAGCCAAATTCTTTATGGCTAACATACAATGAAAAGCAAGAAATTATTGTTAAAAGAGAGCCATCGGAAAGAAAGATTACTTATGAAATCACATTTGTTTTTTTAAGACTAGCAAAATAAGCTAAGTGACACAAACCGAGGGATCAAAACTGCAGCACAGATTTTAAAAATGTGTAGTCCTGACTAACAAATATAAAAAAAAAACATACCGCGGGGCGCCTGGGTGGCTCAGTCAGTTAAACGTCTGACTACAGCTCAGGTCATGATCTCATGGTTCGTGAGTTTGAGCCCCCATCAGGCTCTGGGCCTCAGAGCCTGCTTCGGATTCTGTGTCTCCCTCTCTCTCTGCCCCTCCCCTGCTCTCTCTCTCTCTCAGAAAACGAATAAAACACTAAAAATTTTTTAAATATGTATATGTATATACCGCTGTTTTCTTCCTCTCTGTTGACGAGGCTGCTCCTCTTGAGGATATTTAAAAATGTCCTGAAAAATGGGCTCATATTTCTTAAAAATTACCGCCGACACAGTGAAGTTTCTTTCTAGTCTCTCAGTACGTTCTCTGAAATGTGGGGGTAGGTTTGCCATGTCTTCCCACTTCTTCATCTTGTGAAAAAATTCAAGTAAGCTGATATTAAAAATAAACAATGAGACATTTTCAAAATTAACACAAAGGGAGAGAACACAAATATAATTAAATCAAAATGAACTTGTTAAATTACTTTTAGACAGTGATATAAAATCACAACTCATGCCTCTGACTAGCTTCCTGTCTTACAGATTGGTGTATGTCTCTGATTTTCCTAATCTACCTTTTTTCTGAGATGACCTGACTTTTTAAATTATGAAATATATAAAAATATAAAACAATCAGCCAGAGTAATGTAACCAAGACTTATGTATCCCACTGCCAGATTTAACAAACATTAACATATTGAATAAATTTTGCCATGTTTGCTTCAGGTACAACAGAAACAGCCAAATTCTCATTTGTACTCCTCCCCAAACCCATGGCCCCCTCTTCTTCCCCAAAGATGACCACCATTCTCAAGTGAGTCCGAATCCTTCCCATCCTTGCTTTTATATACTTACTACTTAATATCCTTACTATATGGCATCTATACGAATCTATACATATACGAATCTATATGTATCTATACATTTGTATCTACACATATATGGGTCTATATGTATCCATAAACAGTAAGTAGTATCATCTTTATGTGTGGTTTTAAGATTTTATATAAATAGTATCACACTGTAAGTAGCATTCAGCAACTTGCTTTTTCATTCAATGTTTCTGAGATTAACATTAATATGTACAGATCTAATTCATTAATTTTAATGTTAAAGATATTCCTGCATATGAACTACCATGATTTTTTGCATTCATTCCCCAACCAGTGCAAACTGAGGTTTCCAATTTTACATTATAACACGAAAAGGCTGTAATGAACACATTCTTGCACCTGTATGTAAGAGCTTCTTTAGGGACTAGGCAAAGATGAAGAATTGCCGAGTCAGAGAAGGTGCATCTCCAACTTTACTAGAGACTGCCAATTTGCCACTCGAGTGGTCGTGCCAATTTATACTCTCACCAATGCACACCAGCAATACAGACTTCCTGTTTCCCTACATAGTGACTAGAGCGGGTTTTATCAGCCTTCAAACTTCCCCAATCTGATGAGAATGACAGTTACCTTGTTTTTACTTTGAACTTCCTTATTACCAGTGAGACTGAACTTCTTTACATACATCTATTAGCTATGTGAGTTTTGAGCTTTGTGAAATCATATTCTTTACCCATTTTTTAGGACCCATTGTCAATCATGCAACCATTTGTTAGCCGTTCTCTATATACTTCTGGACACTGATCTTTTGTTATTTATACACATTGTAAATATCTTCTCCCAACATACTCTTCGTTTTTAACCCGTTTTAGTCTATTATGGCAAAAAAGTAAATAATCTGAGCCCAGAGGTAAAATTTAAAGACAGAAACTGAGTTTTTGAAATGGAAACACAACTGAAGCCTAGAACTAGATTACTTGCATTAAAATGTTGGATGAATTCAATTTACTATGGTTTATGATAATTCCATAATTTGACCTTTGCTTCTAAAGTTCCTTGTCTGTCACTTAACTGGATTACTCTGTCTCCACTTTGCTTTTCCGTAATGATTATACTTTTGCACCTTATTTAAGTCCACTTCTGCAGGTTTGCAGACCAGGTGTTCAACTCTTTATGCACTGCCTCTTGTCCTTAGGCCTAAATATAACTCAGGATGGAGTTCAAGGTTAATAAATAGGCTACAGATAGAATATTACATTTCTTGTTAATTATTTTAATAGTAAGTGATTTTTTAAACCATTAGGTACATAAATTTTGACAGTGGTATTCCCCCTACAAACTGCCAAATATCCTTTTTCCCACCAATCTTTAATAAGCCATAAGAGAAAATTCACCCAAAAGGCACAAATAAATATAATCAATTCAATTACACAACAGATAGAAAGAGCAATTTCTGCCTCTTCTTTAAAACATTATTTGACCCTTTCAGAAACTGATTGTAATAGTGTTGCATATCCCCCCAAGCAGCAAATGGAGAAGTATTTACACATTCCATATATTTATATATAAAGATACAAATCCTGGGCATGTAGTTCTAAGTTTAATACCATATTTTATTTACCTTTACAATTTAGAATATTTCCTAAAGTTTCTCTAATATCCTTATTTAGAATTCCTCCAATATCACATAATAACAAGTCCTAACCTTTAATAGTACTCTTCATACAAACAAGTCTTTTTTTTTTTTTTTTAAGTTTATTTATTTATTTTAGAGAGAGTGAGCAGGGAAGGGGCAGAGAGAGAGGGAAAGAGAGAAAGAATCCCAAGCAGGCACCACACAGGCCAAGCAGGCCAGCACAGAGCCTGATGTGGGGCTCAAACTCATGAACTGTGAGATCATGACCTGAGCTGAAATCAAGAGTTGGATGCTCGGCTGAGCGAGCCACCCAGGTGCTCCCATACAAGTCTTAATACATTAACATTTCAATACTTTTCACAAAAGAAGTAAAAAATAATGGCTACCAACTTAGATGCGGTAAAGGAAAGCCATGACCTAGTCTCTAAATTCAGCACTCTACAGGTACAAAAATGCCCTGGAAATGATAAACAGAGAATTCTATCACTATGATTTTTGACCTTTTACATTTGTCACACTCTACTTTTCCAACTCTGACATAGTTACCTCTGTTCGGAACATCGCAGGATTCTAGTTAAAGATACATAGTTTCCTTCAACAGTCCCTTTGCTTACAGTCGGCACAGATTTTCTGCAAGCCACATATAAGGCACATGCTAACCAGTGAAGATCATTCCCCTGTAAAATAAAGGAATATTGATTTTTACCTAATGAGCTATATATACATTTCAATATGAAAAAACTTTTATGATTAAACAAAGTTTAATTTTTTATGTCTGTGGGAAGCTGTGTTTTCAATGACGGCTCCATCCCGAGTGTTCTCATACTGTGACGCTGACATTTTCACACTGGGAGACAGGAATCTGTGTTCTATGCCCTCGTTTTGAACTATCTCAACCGAGATGCAGATGATGCTAGGTAACTTGTAAGATCATAAAAGGCAATAAAGATTCCACCTGCCTCACTCCCTCAGGACATGTGCTTTGAGGGTCCCCATGTGGGACAAATGAACAGAGAGCCTCAACTTCCTTATCTGAGGGCTGTGAGAATGAAAGCATAGAAAACACAAGAAATCAGAAGATAAAATTCTATAACCGATACTCTGTATTAAACATCATATGAGCTTTATTTTCCACGAGCCTGACATCCTCCATTATTTCACATTTCACATCATCCCTGACAACAAGCTCCACGAGGGTGGGGGTTTTTAAGTTTTGCTCACTGCTCTGTCCCCACCATCTGCAACAGTATCTGGCCAAAAAGAGGCGGAAAAAAAAATTGATAAATGAATATTCATTCACTAACTGGGTAAACTGAGCTAATCAAACGTGTTTTCAAAAATAATTTTAACCATTATTAGCCGCTTGCTTACCTAACACTGGACTTCATACAACTTAATCCCATGAGTTGAGACACCTCAACTGAATGGTGATAGTACTTGTTCTGTGTAACTTAAAAGATTATCGTGATTATAGCTTATTTGGAAGCACTTCTGCCCATAACCAAGGAACCACAGGAACCACTGACCACAGAACCACTGAAAAATAAATAGGAACGTGGCCTGTGCGGCCACATCACCTACAAACAGGAAAGAGCTCTGCAAACTCTGCAGCACAAGCACTGTCCACAACAGAAACTCCACATTCCCTTATTAAACCTGCAAGACAACTCTGTGACGCAGGTACAAAGAATCTCAAGTTCACGTATCACAAAATCGAGTGCTGGAGTGGTTAGGTAAATTGTCCAATGTCACCTAGGTCTGTCAAGTTCTATGGACACTAGATTACTAGGCCTGTCCCCCACGCCCCTGCACATATAACTACGGGGGAAGAACTGAAATACAATCCTGTTAAGGCAAGAATACAAAGTAACCTCAGTGAGTCACATGTACTCAGAAACACCCTACTATTATCATTAAAGATACTTTGGTTAGGCCTTCCCAGTTTGAGCCTATCTGCCCTCTCTTTCCACAAACCGTAAAACAGCTTAAGAAAATCATATGGCCTCCAGTTCAACGCCACACACAAGCTAACAGCTGATAAACAATCCCGACTTCCGTGTCACTTCCCATTGGTCCATAAAGGGGAGGTGCCTACAGGGTTGAGCCTCACTGGCTGGAATGGCCATTTTTCTCATCTGCAAGCCCCATCCGAAGAAAGGGACACAACAAGCCGAAATCACAGCGGCTACGGGGTCCTGGGCAACGTCTGGGGTGACCAAAAGGTCCTCAAGGTCGTCGCAGTGCCAGCTTCCTAGGGACAAATGCGGGCGTGTGTCTATATCCGGGGGGGGGGGGGGGGGGGGGCAGAAAGCCCGTTTCATTTGCCCGAGGGAAAGGAACACAGCTGACACACAAGCACAGCCCGAAACTTAACAACGCGTTTACTCCACGGATGCAATGCCGGGACAAAGGCAGTGGGCACAGCAGGAAAAGAACTGAGAGAGAAGCCTAGCGGCCCCGGCGCTAAACGCGGGTTAATCTCCGTGGGAGCACAGCCAAGTCCCCTCCCCTTCTCCTGACGGTCGTAACAACTGCACCTGTTCATTCGGCCGACAAGGTGGTTGTATCTTTGCGATCGTGACCCCGGCACGACCTCGGCCTCGCGATGCCACTTTAGGGCAAGAAATGGCCCCCACTCGGAACCCGAAAGGGAACAGCTGCGAGACGGGGTTCACTTTCTGGGCCGCTAGGAGCCTGCCGTCAGCCAGGTCCCCAGGACTAAGGCGCGCAGGGAGGATCCCCGCCGCCCTCCAGGCTGGGGACCGGAGACCCGGGGCCGGCCCCACGGTCCCCGCCGGGCGCCCGACCCGGGGAGGGGAGGGGCCCATTCCCGCGGCGGGGCGCGGCGACTAGGCCCGGGAAGCCCCTCGCCTCCTCCCCCGCGGCGCACCTCCAGCGTGTAGCTCTCGCTCATGTTCCGGTAGCTGTCCCAGGCCTCGGCCCGCGCCGCCTCGTCCATGTTGAGGCGGCTGCACAGCTCTTCGAACCGCTGCAGGGTTTGAGGGGCCGGCGAGCGGGCCGGCTGCGCGGCGTCCTCCGCCTCGCCGTCGTCTTCCTCCTCCTCATCCGAGGCTGCCGCCGCCGGAGGAGGAGGCGGGGGCGGCGGCGACTGGTCGCCTCCCGACGGCATAGCGCACCCCTGGGCGGCCGGTCCTCAGGTGAGCTGAGGGCCCGGGCCCGCAGCCATTCAAACCGCGAAGCGCCCGCCCGTCGGCCGTCCGCACGGCGACTGCGCCGCCACCAGGGAAGCCAGACCTCAAGTAGGCACCCGTAGTTCTGAGCACGGCCTGCTGGGAAGTGTAGTTCGGGCCGGAAGCCCACGGAGGTCAAAAATCATATTTAAAAAAGAAACTCCTGTAGTGTTCCTTGGGCTAAAATAAAACAGGCTTCGCTACGTTTTAAGTAGGCCCCCACGTTGGGACCATTCAGCAGGACCGTATTGAAGAGAAAAAACATCGACTCGTGACGATTTAGTGTTCAAGGTGTCTCCAAAATGAATACTCAATATCTGGGTGTCCTTATCTCAAAAATAAGGATAATGGCAAGCGTAATAGCAAGCAAGGGCGGCCTGTCTGCCTAAGTTCAAATTTCAGCATCGCACCTAATTTCTTGTTCTTTCCTGTGTTTTAATTTTATGTGAGCCTTTCAAATAATTTTTGGATTTTTTAAAAAGCAGTAATTCTTTTATTTCCCAAAGGGCAAATTTATGTTTTCTGTAAGTGATGCATTTGTATTATCCTCAGTCACCCAAATGGCTTAACTTTATTCCTTTATTTTTATTTTGCTTTCTCTTTCATACCTATAGTAGACTTGAATCACTTTATTAACAATCCTTTTTGATTTGTAAGTGGGCATAGTATAAAACATATTTTAAATGTCTATTTATTTTGAGAAGCAGAGAGAGAAATAGAGGCTGAGCAGGGGAGAGGGAGAGAGAGAGAGTCCCAAGCAGGCCCCGTGCTGCCAGTGCAGAGCCTGACTTCAGGCTTGCTCTCACAAACAGTGAGATCATGACCTGAGCTGAAATCAAGAGTCAGATGCCTAACCAGCCAAGCGCCCCCATGGTGTAAAACATTTTTATGTTTGAGGAGCCAATAACACATTGCTGTCTGCTATGGGATCACTTCCTTCTGTCTTCATTGACACTTTGAACCCAGCCACCACACTGTGAAGAAGCCCAGGTCACTTGGAGAAGCCTCTTATCAGTGGTAGACAAAGCCAGGCGTTAGTTAAAGGGGTAAAACAGATTTTATTCAGACACCATTGACAGTAAGGTAAAGAGCTGAACTCCGTTCCCATCTATGCAGAAGTGACTGGACGATTTAAAGTGCGAATGAAGGAGTAGAGAGGGGAGAGAGTGGAGCTGAACCAAAAAATTACAAACGTTTGGTGAGTGTAAATGTGATCAGGCCAGCTGTAGCTGCCAGCAGGCGATTTATTGAAGTTAGGATTCTTTTTTTCCCTACAGAGACTAGGAGACAGAGGCCCTATATGGCTCTCAGATCATTGAGAAAGACACTTCAAATGGCAAGAGATACATACACATCTGAAAGGGACAGAAGAAGGAGTCACCGTTGTAAGCCCTTTTGGGTAAATGCTATAAGAAAAGGGAGGTCTGGGACCTATCATCAGGTTTTGGCTAGAACAAATGATAAACACTGGGAGCCTTGAGTTTTCTCAGACAGGCATTTTAATGCAGTGCTGGAGTCATCCTAGGGCACAGCCTGATGCTACTGGAAGCTATGCTCTAGTGTGGTCATCTCATAGTGTAGAGGTTTGGAGAAAAGTTCTGCCATGTGCAAAGGACCTGAGGCCCCTGGCCTTCAGCCCCAGCCATACTGAATGAGCCAGTGTGAAAGCAGATCGTCCAGCCTTCAGTCAACTGTCCAGCTCATGCTGCACAGAGCAAAGATGAACCTTGCCTCTGATCCCTACCCAGTTCTACCCAATGGCATATTTGTGTGCAAAAGAAATGATTATTATTCTTTCAAGTCACAAAGTTTGAGGATGGCTTGTTATGCAGCAATAAGCAAACACCTATGAAATATAGACATGTACCTATCAATTGTTTCTATTGACTCCTCAATGTTGCACGGGTAACATCCTTACTTATGCTGTGATCTAATAGCCCAATAGAATTTCAAAGATCATAAATACCAGTCATCTAAAAATAACCTTTATTTTTGCATTGTGTATATGACCTTAAAATACATGACTTAACTGAGAAACTTCGCATAAGCTTTTATGTGACAAAAATGGGTGTGTGTTGGGGCGCCTGAGTGGGTCAGTCAGTTAAGCGATCAACTTCGTCTCAGGTCATGATCTCACAGTTCGTGGGTTCAAGCCCCACGTCGGGCTCTGTGCTGACAGCTCAGAGCCTGGAGCCTTCTTCAGATTCTGTGTCTCCCTCTCTCTCTCTGCCCCTCCCCTGCTCATGCTCTCTGTCTCTTTCAAAAATAAATAATAAACATTAAAAATGTTTAAATAATGTGTGTGTGATCTTGAAACTTTTTGATCATGTCCTCCTAAAAGGATTACCTTCTAGCATATTTTAAGGTTGACATATAAGACATTTCATTAAAAGTTTGATCAGGTGTAATATCAAACATGTAACTATAAACCTTTTAAAATAAAACTGTTACTAATCGTTAAACATATCCAATGGACTGTATGTATCATAACAATTTGATACTCACTAGCATCCACTTTAAAAACACATGAACAAGGGACGCCTGGGTGGCTCAGCTAGTTAAGCATTTGACTCTTAATTTCAGGTCAGGTCATGATCTCACAGTTTGTGGGTTTGAGCCCCACTCTGGGCTCTGCCCTCACTGCATGGAGCAGTTTGGAATTCTCTCTCTCTCTCTCTCTCTCTCTCTCTCTCTGCCCCTCCTCTGCTTGCACACAAACTCTCTCTCTCTCAAAATAAATAAACATTTAAAAATACATGAACAAAACTTCTCTTTAACAATTAGAAAGTTTATACCGTTCTTTTCTCTCCTTTACCTCATATTCCCATCCCAACAAAATTTTATCCTAATATGTTTTATGCTTGAAAGTTCTTTATTGTTTCTTTCATATTTACTTTTAGGAAGACCATACATACAAATGAATTTTTTCAAGTATCCTTCTGTTTATTCTTTTATGGCAGATTCATTGAGCCATAATTTGCATGCAGTAAAATTCACTCTTGTAAGTGTATACAGTTCTATGAATTTTGACCAATACATATAGTTGTGTTCACCACAATGGAACTACAGAACATTTCCATCACCTGAAAAGTTTCCTACTGCCCCTTTATAGTAAAGCCCTCATCAAGTAGCCCCTAGAAAACACGGACCAATTTTCTGTCCCCATAGATCTTCCTATTTTCCAAAAGGTCATGTAAGTGGAATCACACAATAAGTAGCCTTTGAGCCTGACATCTTTCAATTTAGCAAAATGTCTTTTAGATTCCTGCAAGTTGTTGCATGTGCCGGTAGTTTGTTCCTTTATTGATAAGTAGTATTCTACTGTATGAATGTCCCCAAGTTTATTTATTCATTCAAAAGTTGAAGACGTCTGAAGACATCTTGGTTGTTTCCATTTGGGGGCGGTTATGAGAAAAGCTACCATAACATTTATGTAAACGGTTTTGTGTAGCACAAGTTTTTCATGACTCTGGGGTAAATACCTAGGAGTGTGCTCTGGACAGAAAGTTTGTGTTCTTCCCCAGTTCATATGCTGAAGTCCTAACCCCCAATGTGATTGTATTTGGAGATAGGGCTTGTAGCCAGTGATTAAGGTTAAATGAGGTTATAAAATGTGTGGTCTTGTAAGAAAGCCACATGCACAGACTGAAGAAAGGCCATGTGAACAAAGAGGGAGGAGTCAACCTAGCAGACAAAACGGAATGGTATTACTGGGTTATACGGTACATAGCAAACTGTATAAGAAACTGCCAATTTTTTTTTCTAAAGTGGCTCTATCATTTTACATTCCCACCCACACTGAAATTTAAGTTTGGGGATTAAGTGGTACAAACTTCCAGTTACAAAATAAATAAGTCATGGGGATGCAATGTATTGCATAGGCAATATACTCAATAATATTCTAATACCTTTGTATGGTGACAGATGGTCACTAGACATCATGAGGACCCTTTGCTAATGTATTAAATACTGAATCACTACGATGTTCACTTGAAACTGATAGAATATTGTATGTCATTATTCTTATACTGAAAAACATTTTAAATATATGTCCTATGGTCTGAAGCTAGAAGTGTTGTCTTCCTTTCAGATTGAGCGATCAGGTGGCTGTTACTGCGACTGTGGCTTCAACTGTGTTTGCACTGTGTTTACGTGTCTTCAAAAGTGTTCAAAGAACCATGTGTTGGTACCAGCAAAAACCCTTAGTTTTCACCTTCCAGTCGGGGGTGCTATCTACTCAGGCAAGGCTGAGCCGGCTTTCTATTTCAGCTGGGATATGAAAAGTCTCATCTGGAGACCTGAGTTAACTAACATTGTATTCCTGATGAATTCTAGTCAGGTATTTGGGTCCCTTAGGGACTGCTACTATAAGCCAAGCAGGTCTTCTTCTTTAAACCAACTTTCCCCATTATGAATGAGAATCTGCCTGCCAAAAACCCAATCCAAGCGTAAACTACAAAAACTAGACTGAGGGGCGCCTGAGTGGCTCAGTCGGTTAAGCGTCCGACTATGGCTCAGGTCATGATCTCGCAGTCCGTGAGTTGGAGCCCCGCGTGGAGCTCTGTGCTGACAACTCAGAACCTGAAGCCTGCTTTGGATTCTGTGTCCCGCCCCCCTCCCTCTGCCCCTCCCCTACTCGTGCTCTGTCTTGCTCTGTGTCTCAAAAATAAATAAATGTTAAAAAAAAAAATTAAAAGAAAACTACATCTGATACACGGGGAAGCCTTGACAATCTGGAATACATGTCCTGTTACCCTTCAATAAACGATTATGAACAATTATTGCCTCATGGTGCCTATGAGGCCTGTGGAGCAGGTACTGGGCTACATACCCTCCACTGTTTGTACTGCTGAGTTTTCAAATGCTTTGTTTATTTTCATCTTCCTTCTTGCTTTCAGGTTATAAGATGTTTCTTTTCACTGAGGTCACCATAGGACCTGTTGATAACCTTTGTTCTCCTTTCTTTTCGGGGGGAGGGGGGAGGAGTACTTGCAAACAGTAACTGAGGTGGCTGGGAACGTATGTCAAGTTAAGGACAAATAGGCCATAAATGAGGGCCTTGCTTTGAGCCCTCATTGAGAGCATGGACATTAACTGAGTCAGTTTAAGAAATCAATCCTCACCTGGACACCTGGGTGGCTCAGTCAGTTGAGCATCTGATTTTGACTCGGGTCATGATCTCACAGTTTGTGAGTTCGAGCCCCATGTCAGGCTCTGTACTGACAGCTCAGAACTTGAAGACTGCTTTGGATTCTGTATGTGTGTGTGTGTGTGTGTGCGCCCCTCCCTCGCTTGTGTACTCTCTCTCTCTCTCTCTCTCAAAAATAAATATGTATTTTTTTTTAAATTTTTTTTAACGTTTTATTTATTTTTGAGACAGAGAGAGACAGAGCATGAACGGGGGAGGGGCAGAGAGAGAGGGAGACACAGAATCGGAAGTAGGCTCCAGGCTCTGAGCCATCAGCCCAGAGCCCGAAGCGGGGCTCGAACTCACGGACCGCGAGATCGTGACCTGAGCTGAAGTCGGCCGCTTAACCGACTGAGCCACCCAGGCGCCCCAATAAATATGTATTTAAAAAAACAAATCAATCATGACCAAAAACGGTCCCCCAAAACCAAAGCAACCTTGAGAAAGAAGAATAAAGTTGGCGCCATCATACTTCCTAATTTCCTATACAAAACAATAGTAATCAAAACAATACAGTATTGGCATAAAAACACACACATGGATCGATGAACAAAATAGAAACCCCAGAAATAAATCCACACATCTACGGTCAATTAATTTACAACGAAGGAGCCAAGAATATACATTGGGAGAAAGATAGTCTATTCAATAAATAGTGTTGAGAAAACTGGATGGCTACATGCAGAAGAATTAAAGTGGATCATGTGTATCTTACATGATACACAAAAATCAACTCAAAATGTATTAAAGACCTGGACATAAGCCCTGAAAACATAAAACTCCTAGAGGAAAACATAGGTAGTAATCACCTCAACTTTGGTCTTGGCAATGATTTTCTGGATTTGTAGCTAAAAGCAAAGGCAACAAAAGCAAAAATAAAAGTAACAAAATAAAACAAAATAAAAAACCATCAAATTAAAAGGCTCCTATGTAGCAAAACAAACAAACAAACAGAATGAAAGGGGTACCTAAGGAATGGGAGAAAATATTTGCAAATCATATTCATATATCTGCTACGGGATTAACATCCAAAATATATAAAGAACTCATATAATTCAATAGAAACAAACAATTCCAGTAAAAAATAGAGGATCTGAATAGACGTTTTTCCAAAGAGGACATACAAATGGCCAACAAATATATGAAAAGGTGCTCAACATGATTAATCATCAGGGAAATGAAAATCAAAATCACAAGATATCACTGCACGCCAGTTAAAATGGCTGGCTATTCTCAAAAAGATAAGAAATAAGTGTTTGCAAGGGTGTAGAGAAAAGGAAACCCTTGCACACTGTTGGTGGGAAAGTAAAATGGTGCAGCGGCTTTGGTAAACAGTAATGGGGGTTCCTCAAAAAATTAAAAATAGAGCTACCATATGATGAGCAATCCCACTTCTGGGTATTTATCTGAAGGAATTGAAATCAGGATCTTGACGAGATATCTGCACCCCCATGTTCACTGCGGCATTAATTACAATAGCCAAGACATGAAAATAACCTAAGTGTTCATCGATAGATGAATGTATAAAGAAAATGTCTATGTACATGTAAGATGGAATATTATTCAGCTGTAAAAAGAAGGAAATCCTGCCATTTGCAACAACATGGATGGCCCTTAAGGGCATTATGCTGAGAGGGCGGAGAAAGACAAGTACTATATAATCTCACTTATATGTGAAATCTGAAAACAAATAAACTCACAAATTAGAGAAAAAACTTGGTGGCTGCAAGAAGCAGAGGGTAGGGAGTGAGCAAAATGGGTGAAGGTGGTCTAAAGATACAAATACCCAGTTATATAAATATTAATATATAATATATATTATATAATATAATATATTAACATAGTATATTATATTATATAATTATATTATATATTTTATAATATAATATATAATTATATTATATATTATAATATATAATATATAATATAATTATATAATATAATATATTAATATATAAATATATAAATAATAAATAATTCCTGGGGATGCAATGTACATCGTGATGACTATGTTAACAATACTGTATTGTATATTTGAAAGTTGTTAAGAGAGTAAATCTTAGCAGTTCACATCACAAGAAAAAAAATGTAACTATGTGCAGTTATGGATGTTAATTAAACTTGCTGTCATAATATACACATATATCAAATCCTTATGTTACGCACCTAAAATAATAGGACATTATATGTCAATTATACCTCAATTAAAAAAAAACAGATTTAAAAAGAAATCAATCTTGGGGTGCCTGGGTGGCTAGCCAGTTAAGCATCTGTCTGTTGATTTTGGCTCAAGTCAGATCTCATGGTTCGTGAATTTGAACCCCAAATCAGGCTCCGCACTGACAATGCAGAGCCTGCTTGGGATTCTTTCTCTGCCCCTTTCTGTACCCCTCCTTGGCTCAAGCTTGCATTCTCTCAAAATAAATAAATAAACTTAAAAAAAATCTTTTTTAAAAATCAATCTTCAATGTTCAAAGGTTTTCTTGGGGTCTGATCACTCACTCATTCATTCATTCATTCGTTTATTCACTTAGCCAGGGAGTCTACCATCAATTCTTTCAAATACTCAACAAGTGTTTACTGACCACCTTACTTGACTATATGTCAAGTATTTTGCTAACAACTGAGGATCCAGTAGTGAATGAGACAAGCATGGTCTCTGTCCTCAAAGAGCTTGTGGTCTCATGGGGGAAACAGACCCAGAACAAACAATTGTCAAGTATAAATATGTTATGAAAAGGAAATTCAGGGAGTTATGGGTGCATGACAGAAGACCTCAGGCACATGTGTGTCTGTGTGTGTTGTGTGCAGGCACACGTGCAGGGGTTGGGGTGCTGGTGACTGAGTGTTTGGAGGTAGACAAAGGCTTTCCATTCTTCCCTTTCATTTCCCTGAAGAGAAATCTTTATTTTAATTATTTACCTTAAAATTTTAAGTAAAAATTTAAGTAAAAAATTTTTTTTTTTGAGAGAGAAGAGCATACGTGCAGGGGAGAGGGGCAGAGAGGGAAACAAAGGGAATCCCAAGCAGGCTCCACACTCAGCACGAAGCCCAGTGTGGGGGCTCAATCCCACGACCCTGGGATTGTGACCTGAGCCAAAATCGAGTCAGATGCTCAACTGACTGAGCCACGCAGGTGCCCCCCTGAAGAGATATCTTTAAAAAAAAGTGTAACTATGTATGGTTAGGGATGTTAACTAAGCTTATGGTGTTACTCATTCCATAATACGGTAAAACCTTGGTTTGCAAGCATAATTCATTGCAGAAACATGTTTGCAATCCAAAGCACTTGTATATCAAAGCGAATTTCCCCATAAGAAATAATGGAAACTCAGATGATTCATTCCACAACCCCAAAATATTCATATAAAAATGATTACGATGCTGTAATATAATACAAAGTAATAAAATACAAAATATAAAGAAAAATAAACAGATTAACCGGCACTTAGCTTGGAAAACCTTCGTGGCTGGTGTGAGGGAGACCAGAGAGAGGAGGGTTACCGTGTAGGACGACTTTCACTATCACTAACGCAATCACTGCTGTCTGTTGGCTCGATGGAATCTTCTTCTGCATGGGGGCCACTGTATACGCTCGCACAGATGTTGAGGACGGAACAGTATTAATAAACACTTGTCATTTATTGTAGTTAATGTAACTGGCAATAAGGCAGCGGAGGAAAGGGTCTATATCCACAGGCAGACTGACCTAGAAGGAAGCCAACAATTCCTAACCTTACTCTTGTATGGAAAAGCAAAGGACCGTCCATCGGTGCTTCGAAGTGACAAAAAATACACTACTGCCAGTCGCGGGCACCTTCCAATGTCCTGAAAAATCACTGATTTCTGCCAAACACCATGGCCTGACACATCCGAGCATGGGAAACAATCACCCACAATTCCACAGTGAGTGAGCAAGTGAGAGAGAGACAGAGACAGAGAGACAGAGAAATAAAAACCATTGGCTCAGTTGTGATCAAGTGATGTTTGATGTCAGGTAGTACTTGTATTGTGAGACCTCACTTATTTTTCAGGTTAAAACTTATTAGAAATGTTTGTTTGTCTCATGAAACACTCACAGAACAAGTTACTCGCAATCCAAGGTTTTATTCTATATACATATACCAAATCATAGCTAGAGGAAGGGAAGAAGGGTGGGTTTCTGGTGGAGAAAAAATGCTTACACAAAGAACTTGAATCTGGAAAAGGCATGGGTAGTGCAGGGAATTGCAGGAATATGAATGTGGTTTAAGTGAAAAGATGGAGAAGAAAAGCCATGATGTGTGGATAGGGATGAAGTCAAAGACCTAGGAAAGATTTTTGGACTTGATTCTAAAGGTGAAGCCCAGGGGCTCCTGGGTGGTTCAGTCAGTTAAGCATCTGACTTTGGCTCAGGTCATGATCTCACGGTTCGTGAGTTCCAGCCCTGAGCTGGGCTCTGTGCTGACAGCTCAGAGCTTGCTTTGATCCTCTGTCTCCCTCTCTCTCTCTCTCTGCCCCTCCCTCACTTGCACTTTCTCTCTCTCTCAAAAATAAACATTTGAAAAAAATAAAGGTGAAGCTGCTTAAGGTGTTAGGTTAAGGACGGCAGTGACACTCACATATCCCTAAAACTTAGAACAGTATTACAGTGTTGAGCACTTAATAGGTGTTCAATAAATATTAATGAACTTAAACACTTAGCTGGACTTTCAGCCCATTGCTCCCAAGACAAGACTGATCATGCTGATTAGATTGATTTCCTCTGCCATCATTAAAAGTGTAAACCCTTCCAGTAATCTCTCTCTCTCCGAGTGACTTCAGCCAGGATGAAATCTCCCTCTCCTCTCCTATCATCCGCCCTTTCGCTGTGCCCTCTGGAACCCTCCTCATGTCCTTATATCCTTCAGACTTCAAGGCCAGGAGCAGGGGCTGCGTCCTGTCAGCTGCCCACTGTGCCCACCAGACCCTCACCCTTCATGTCATCGAAGCCATGCCTTAAGCCCACTGTCTCCATTTTTCCTGTAGAAAATGATAACATCATTCTCCCAGTGGATCAGGCCAAAAAAATTTGGAGTTATCTTTGATTCCTTTCTCTCACCTTCTGCATTTAATTCATCTGCAATTTCTGCCAATGCAGTCTTCAATTATTCAAACCTAACCACTCCTCACCTCTTCCATTGCCAATCCTCTGGCCCAAGCTTCTGTCATCTCTTACCAGCATTGTTGCAATTTCCTCCCATCTGGTCTCCCTGCTTCTGTCCTTCCTAAATCAATTTCTTCTCAGTATAGAAGCTGGGGTGGTAATTTTATGTGTGTCACCTTGGCTGGGCCATAGTGCCTCGATACTTGGCCAAACATTATTCATTGATTCTGTGTGGTGTTTATGGATGAGATTTACATTTAAATCAGTGTGCTTTGAGTAAAGCAGATTGCCCTTCATAATCTTGGTGGGACTCATCCAATCAGTTGAAGGCCTGAATAGAATAAAAAGACTGACCTCCCCAAGCAAAAGGGAGTTCTGCTAGAGAAAGCCTTTGAACTTTAACCCATTGAAGAAACCATTGGCTATTCCCTAGGTCCTCAACCTGTTGGCCCACCTGCAGATTTTGGACTTTCCAGCACAAGCATAGTGGTGTCTGGAAAGGGTAGTGATGCCTTACCTTCTTGGATACAGGCTCCCAGGAGCAGGGATGCTGAACAGGGTCTTAGGGACATGGTCTGGCTTTACCTTCTGAAGTTTGTATAATGGTAGTGATTCTATAACTGTAAATATATTAGAATCTATTGAATTGTATGTGTTTAATAGGTGGATTTATGGTATATAAATATCTCAATAAAGCTTTTTTTTTTTTTTAAAGCTAATAGGAAGCTCTCAGTACATAAGTGAAGCCTGATGACTGTAGGACAGTTTTTTTCAACCTTGGGGCTACTGACATTTTGCACCTGATAATTCCTTGTTGTTGGGTGGGAGGTGGGGACCGTCCTATGCTCTGTAAGATGTTTAGCAGGACCACTGATACCTACCCAGCAGATGCCAGTGGGACACACACGTACTGTCAAACTGCGACACCAAAAATGTCTCCAGACATTGCCAAATGTCCCCTGAGGAGGAAAAATTGCCCGCCACTGAGAAACACTGTGTGCGGTCATCAAAGGGTGTTATTTGTTGGGGAACTATCCTGAAAATAGTTTTTGAAGTATTTTCTCAGGAAAAAATTAGTCAGAGTCTTCAGCAAATTGTCTTATAATCTCCGGCTGCAAAATAGAAATGTTGGATGCCAGAATTCTGGGAGCCAACTGGCGGAAAATGGCTCAGGGTAATTAGGCTTTAGTATCAGTCACTTAATCCTTTTATTTCCATATGGTACCCACGTCCTTGCCTGTGCCAGGAGCCCCTCACCACCCCCGTGCAGAAACAGTTTCCATGTAATAGACCTCGAGACCCCTGTGAAGAGGAGAGAAGGACAGTCAGTGGCAATGAGTGGGGAGGGATCCAAGGACTTTCATTTTTTCCGTTAGTAGCTGATCTTTCATCCTTAGTTATAGATGAATTCAGTGCTGCTAGTTCCTAAATCTTTTCAGGATCCAGAAATGCAACTTGGGATTAGTTTTCGTCTTCCCTTTCTTTTTTCTTTTTCTTTTTTCTTTCTTCTTGTTTTCCTTCTTTTTCACCTTTCTTCCTTCCTTCCTTCTTTCCTTCCTTCCTTCTCCTCTTTCACATCTAATTACCTTCTTTAAGCAATGCATGAATCTGGCAGCATCCCATTCAGTAAACAGAAAGGAGCTCTCGGTTTTCAGCTTTTCTTCCTGCCAATTTGGAATTCAGCTTTTTTGGAGACTTGTCAATTTTCACTGGTCTGCTTCAGTTTCCAAAATTTCACAGTTGTTTTTGTTTTTTCCCCTATTCTCCCTGTATTATGGGTTTGTCTTTTAAAATAATTCCCTTTTTGGCTCAAGTATCGGACTCTTTTTTTTTTTTTAATGTTTATTTTATTTTTTTATTTTTGAGAGAGAGAGAGACAGAGCATGAGTTGGTCAGGGGCAGAAGAGAGGGACACACAGAATCTGAAGCAGGCTGCAGGCTCTGAGCTGTCAGCACAGAGCCTGATGCGGGGCTTGAACTCACAAACTTTGAGATCATGACCTGGGCCGAAGTCAGGATGCTTAACTGACTGAGCCACCCAGGTGCCCCTCAAGTATTGGACTCTTGATCTCAGCTCAGGTCTTGATATCAAGGTCATGAGTTCAAGCCCCACACTGGGCTCTTTGCTGGGTGTGCAGCCTACTTGAAAAAAAGAAAGAAAGAAAGAGAAAGAAAGAAGGAAAGAAAGAAAGACAGAATTCCCTTTACCAAGTTTCGTGGATTTTTTGAGAATGCAGAATTATATGGATATGTTTAATCCATTCCCTTTACCTAGAAAATGGGAATACAGAACAGATTTGTTAATGGCTTGGATACTGGGGATCGGCTGGCGGGGGTGGGGGGGTGTTAAGGATGACACAGATGTTAGATCTGAGCAACTAAAGGTATGGAGAGGAGTGATCAAGAGTCTAGTTTTGGGGGTTCCCGGTGGCTCAGTGTGTTAAGCGTCCAACTTCAGCTCAGGTCATGATGTCGCGGTTTGTGAGTTCAAGCCCCGATTCGGGCTCTGTGCTGACAGCTCAGAGCCTGGAGCCTGCTTCAGATTCTGTGTCTCCCCCTCTTTCTGCTCCTCCCTTGCTCACGCTCTGTGTCTCTCTGTCTCTCAATAATAAATAAACGTTAAAAAAATAAAAAAAGAAAATATTCAGTCTTTAACTATTAAGTATGATGTTAGTTGTTGGTTTTTTATAGATGCTCTTTATCAGGTGGAGACAGTTCTCTTCTATCCCCACCCTTTTCATTTGTTTGTTTTTAAATCATAACAGGGTATTGGATTTCACAAAATGTTTTTTTCTGCATCTATTGAGATAATTATAATTATGTGGTCCCCCCCCCCTGCTTTTTTCTGTTAATAGTACATCGATTGTTTCTTGTATGTTGAACCAATTTTGTAATCCTGGGATAAATCCAACTTGGTCATGGTGTATAATCTTTTTCATATGTTGCTAGATTAAGTTTGCTAACAATTTGTTGAAAAACTTTGCATTTTATAGTCCTATGGGTTATCGACTGGCAGTTTCCTTGTGGTGTCTTTGGCTTTTGTATCAGGATGATACTGTCCTCATAAAACAAAATGGGAAATATTTGCTCTCCCATTTTTGGAAGAATATGTGATGAGTAAGTGCTTTTTCCCCCCTCCTGTCAGAGTGACCACCTCATCCAGGGATTTTATCATGTTTTTCGTCATTGTTGTTGTTAGTAATTTAATCTGTTAATTTATTATACTCTTTATTTTATTATAGTCTCTATTTTTTTCAAATTTCTTATTATTCATTTTTGAGAGAGACAGAACACAGTGGGAGAGGGGCAGAGAGAGGGAGACACAGAATCTAAAGCAGGCTCCAGGCTCTGAGCTGATAGCACAGAGCCCGACGCGGGCTCGAACCCATGAACCATGAGACCATGACCCAAGCCGAAGTTGGACACTTAAATGATTGAGCTATCCAGGTGCGCCTCTATTTTTTCTTGATTGTTTCACTAGTTTGTGTCTCAGAATTTGTCATTTCATCCAGGTTTATCTAATTTATTGGAATACAATTATTCATAATGTTCCCTTATGATCCTTTTTATTTCTGGAAGGATGGTAGGAATGTCCGCTTTCATTTTTGAATCTAGTCATTTGATGCTTCTCTTTTTTTACTGGCCAGTCTAGCTGAAGGTTTGTCAATTTTGTGGGTCTTTTAAAAGAACTAGCTTTTGGATGTGATATCTTTTTTCTTTTCTTTTTTTTTTTTTTAAAGTAGACTGTATGCCCAGTGTGGAGTCCAGTGCGAGGCTTGAACTCATGACCTGAACTGAGATCAAGAGTCCAAAGATCAAGGGACCTGGGTGGCTAAGTTAGTTGAGCATCTGTCTCTTGATTTTGGCTCAGTTCATGATCCCAGGATCATGGGATCCAGCCCTGTGGCAGGCTCTGCGCTGAGCATGTGCCTTGCTTGGGATTCTCTCACCCCTCTGCCACTCTCCCCTTCTAAATGTCACTCACCTGACTGAGGCACCCAAGTGCACTGAGATT
This sequence comes from Panthera leo, assembly GCF_018350215.1. NCBI lineage: Eukaryota > Metazoa > Chordata > Mammalia > Carnivora > Felidae > Panthera > Panthera leo. Next base: position 30,854,513 of record NC_056693.1, on the reverse strand, counting down.
TTTTTCTAAATGTAGACATTTACACTTACAGATTTCCTTTTATGCATCATTTGGGCTGCATCTCATATGTTGTGTATTTGTTTTCATGTATCTCAAAATATTTTCTAACTTCCTTTGAGATTGAGATTTCTAGGACTCATTGGTTATTTAGGAGTGTGTTAACTTGTACATAGTTGTGAATATCCACAATTTCTGACTTCAAACTTCATTCTATTGTGGCTACTTTGTATAATTACCTATTTCCAAAATTTGACTTGTTCCATGGTCTATCTTGGAGAATGGTCTTATGTGCCTTAGAAGAATTTTTTTTTCCTATTATTTGGTGATGCGTTCAACAAATGCTTCTTAGGTCTAGCTATTTTACTGTTGTTCAAATCTTGTTTTCTTGTTGACTGCCTATTTGTTCTATTGTTATTCAAAGTGGGAAGTTGAAGTCTTCAACTATTATCTAGGAGTTATTTTTCCTTTCAATTTTGTTACTTTTTTGCTGCATGTATTTTATGGCTCTGTTAAGTGCCTATAAAAGTGTTATATTTTCCTGATAGAATGACCCTTAAATCATTATAAAATATTCTCATTCATTTCTAGCAACATTTGTTTTAAAGTTTATCTTTTATGAGTACAGCCACTCCAGTTTTCTTATATTTACTGTTTACATGATATATTATAGATATATCATGCATATTTATGATACAATCTAAGTAATTCAGATATATCTAAATAATTCACATTAACATGATTTAGATTACGATCAATGCAGGCATGTCACATCAGCGGAAACACTATATACTAAATAATGCTGGGACAATGCATAATAATTAAGGCACTAAATATTAAAAAAAGCAAACATGTACAGAATTTGGGTGTGAAAAGATTTTTCTGTGGAAAAATATCAGAAACTTAAAACGTGAAGAAATGGAGTATCTACATGACCACATAAACATGTGAAACTTTCACATTAAAAAAAACCGACAAAATTCACAGGCAAATTGAGAAAAATATTTACCACTTGTATAACAGGTATTGCAGAGAGAACAAGGACAGTTAATGCACAAAATACAAATGGCCTTATGAAGAGATATGAAAGACTTTATATTACTAATAATCAAAGAAATATGAACTAAATGTCTATCAAATTGGCAAAGATTAAAAAATATTCTAATGCCCAGGGTTAGCTAAAGAGACATGGGGAAAGGAAGTAGTTTCATGGTCTGTTGTTGGGGTAGAAAATAATACAGTCTGCCTGGTCTTAAAACTCAAACATAACTATTTCATGCCTAGGTATTTATTCTAATGAAAAAATCTAAGTATTTGAAAAGACTTAACTACAAACGTACCATTGTTTAAGTAGTCCCAAACTGAAAAACATCTCAATGCTCAATAATTGGGCATTAAATAAGTTACGTTCCATCTATATAGTGGAATGAGAAAGTCCTTAAAAATGCTGTGGAAGATTCTTTAATGACATGGAAAAATTATCATGATATAATAAACGAAAAAAGTTACACAATGGTATGTACAGTATAACTCCATTCTTATTAAAATAATATATATGTATATGCAAAGAAAAATGACCCAAAGCTTAACAGTTTCATCTCTGAGCATTTAACATTATGGGGGTCTTGGTTTACTTTGTGCTTCCCCAACTCCTCCTCCCCGAGCCCCCACCCCTCAAATTCTCTAGAATATGTACGTCTTTTTTTTTTTTTTTTTTTAGTAAGAAAAGGGAAGAATATTTTAAAAATTCATCAAGATGTTATTTTTGCCTATTAATTTGGCAAAGATTACTTCAAAAGACAATACACAGTATTGGTAAGATTTTGGGGTGAGCACGCACAAAATACATGCTGCTGTGGTAGTATAAGTTGCTCCTAATGGCATCATTGTAAACTTGGCAACACAAATCAAAATCCTCAAGAACAGAGGAAGTATTTTCACTTCTAGGGATTAAGGAAGTCACAGGGGTGGATGCCAAAGATGCATTTATAAACTTGAACGTCCACTTGTACATACATGGTTAAATAAATTCCAACTGTATGAGACAATACTAGGTGTTAAACATCACAACACAGGGTACTTATTGACATAGGTCAGTATATTAAGGGCAGAACAGTAAATATAATACTGATTTAATATGAAAGTGCGTAAGTTTCCTAGGGCTACCATAACAAATTACCACAAACGGGGTGGCTTAAAACAACAGAAATTTATTCTCCCACAATTCAGGCCCGAAGTCCAAAATCAAGGTGTTGGCCGCGTCGCTTCCTTCTGGAGGCTCTGAAGCAAAATCTGTTCCATGCCGCTCTCCCAGCTTCCGGTGGTGGCTGACATTCCTTGGTGTTCCTTGGCTGGTAGTAGTGTCACTCGTCTCTGCTTGTTGTCTTATAGCCTTCTTCCCTTTGTCTCTGTGTCCTCTCCTCTTCTTATAAGGAACCAGTCATTGGATTTAGGGCCCACCCTAATCTAGTATAACTGCATCTTAACTAATTACATCTGCCAGGACCCTATTTCCAAATAAGGTCACATTCTGGAGGTTTGGGCTTGACATAAATTTTTGTTGGACACGATTCAACCCACTACATGTATGTAACATACATATTAAGCACGTTGGGTATCTGTATGAACAGCATTTATCTTGGGGTGGGTTTATGACGATTTAAATATATTTCTTTGTGCTTTCCTGCATTTTAAAATAAATAGCTTATGTACTGGAGTTGTATTTACGTAGAGACTAAGTTCTAAATTTGTTAAGGTGAACATTACTTGTAGTCAACAATCACTCTCCCTCCTATAGCTCACAAAATACAGAACATACCGTTTTGTACATAGTGTATTGTCTCCCCAAAACATCTAACATAGCCAATTCTTCCTCTAGCACTGTGTAGATTACTGTTCCTCTGATGAGCACTAGAGGAAGCAGTTGGCTTGGGTTTGTTTACATGCTACATTGTACAGAAAAGAAAAAGAAGGGTTTTCTAAGCATGAAAGTATAGTTGAATGGCTTCCAAGTTAAATGAATGTATGATGAGACTCTACTGTTCTACTTTTCTAATTAGAGGAAAACTAAATTTCTTTCATGTTTATAAAAACACCAAAACAATCATGATGAATTAGGAAAGACTCTTCAGAACAAGGGAAAAAAAAAAAAAATTACTGATTTCCAAAACGTACTCCGTGAAGAGGTTAGGTATAGCTCTGAGTCTTTCTGGACTTTTTTTTTAAAGGTCATGGGAAGAAAACTTAAGGAAATAACGATATTGTGGATATAATTATAGCCAACTTCTCCTTTTAAAAATTCTTCCAAAGTATCCTTTTCTTTTAAAGATTTAGGACTATGGTTTCTTTTATAACTGGATTAAGATCAATTATATACAAAAGTCAATTTAAAAAAAAGGAGTATTGTCATGTACAGAGGCTGACATCATGGGTAGTCAAAGAATATGTTTAATAAAAAATAATTAAACTTCCATTTGCTCTATAGAACATCATAGAAAGTAATTTAATAAATTACAAATGACTTTTTAAGACGTTTGCTCAACTACAGAAAGCAAATTCAGACTACACAAAACACAACTGGTAAATATTGCAAATGTCCAAAAGAAAAATTAGACTAAGACTTGAATCATGAAACCTGAAACAAGAGCTATAAATACAAGGCAATAACAGCTATAATTCTTTTAGTAACTACCAACACATACTTGGATATCCTTTCAACTGCAACTTTAGTATTATGGAATTCTACTGATTTTTTTTTTTTTTTCCTTATAACCCTTAACTTTACACAACCATATTTATGCATTTTTTTTTAAGCTGATAGCTGGACGACTTTTCCCCAATCAATACTAAGTAGAAGTGTCTTGAAACCCAAGAGAACATTTAAAGTTAGTATTAATGCTTTGAAAACTGCAAATTGCCTTATTACATAGAAAGAGAATCACTAAGATGTTAACCAAATTCATTTGACCGTAATTAGGAAAATACTTTATCTCATAAATTTGATATAAATTAGATTTTTAGTGATAAGATCTAGGGCTTTTTTTTTTTCCTTTTATTTTTTAATTGGGGAAAGAAAGGAATAAAGATCATGTGGGTAGAACTAGAGGGAGAGAGGGGGAAATGTGGATGCTGTTGAAATACTTTCACCGGCAAACCAGGTTAACTGTGTTTGAGAAACTTTGGCTATCTCATAGGTGTATTCTAGTTAAACAAAAGTGCAATACTGCAAAGGGAACATACTAAATATGTAATATATCATTTTCATGATGAAGAATTACTACCCACTTCTCCTGGATGGGCATTAGAGTGACTATTGCTAAGACATTGCATAAAGGACTATCAATTCAAAGCACTATTTTGGGGAAAATACAAAAATCAATACAATCCCAATGGAAGTTATATGATTTTGTAAATACATGTAACACTGTCTCTCTAATAAGGGGTTAGTTATTTTACACACAGAAACATAATTTACTGGTAAAGATCTTGGAAAATCCAATATAATTGCTGGGTTCATGACAAAACAACAGAGTTTTATCAAAACGCACTGAAAGTTATTTTTTTCCTCTGGGAGAGAAGTGGGGTACTTTTTCCCCCTAAATTTATCCCCTCGCAAACTTTATCACTGACTTATTCAAGTACCAGAAAATGCTAACATCTTTCTCTCCTTAGGATGTAAATGCTATTTTACTCCAATTCAGTTCTAATTGTTTTAAATGTATATGAAAGTGAAACTGGACCTCTCCATCTTGTCGGAATAGCAGCTTTAGCAGGAGAAACTGTATCACAAATCAAATATCAGACAGATTTTGCATGATAAAGGGTTCTAAGAAATTGATCAGAAGCCTTGGGCTTCGTTTTTGTGGTTTACAGGTATAACTTGTATATATTTTTTGAGATTATTCAAAGTGCATATTCAAAATGGGCCAACTCAGTATATTTAATATAAACTGATAACCCAACACTGATTCTGGGCAACATTTCATCTGCTTCTACCTAGAAACTCAAAATGAATTCAGAGTGTTCTGCATATTACTTTACCACTATCCTCTGTTAATTCTGGAATATTTCCATGACATAAAACACAAATAGAAATCTACACAAATAAAGCAAACAAACAATTTCTTTTACATGAAGTATGCTGTGTTGAAAGTTCTTTTCAGTGGCATTTCATGAGTTTGCCTTTTCTGAACCCTGGAAACAGACATTACTCATCTGAGACATAATTATTTCTAAGAGGAGGCCAAACTTGGAAAAAGTGAAACTAAGTATGTCTAGAGGGTGCCAAAGTCACGTGACACAGGATTATTTTATGACTTGATTTTACCGACAGCAGAGTTAAGCTCAGCAAAAAGCAAGTCACAGTTCTTGCCAGATTAACATGATATATAGGATGTGTTTAAAAAACCCCTGAAAACAAGTATAGAATTAGAAACGAATGTAAACTTCCTAAACTAACTCAGCTGAGGTAACAGGTAGCCAGTTAAATTGGCTGATTGGGAAACTTATTTCTTCTTGAAAACACACTTGTACCTGAATTGGAAGCATCAGCAGTGCGTCACAACACTAGAGCATTTTCATGTAATTAAAGCAATGGATGGCGATGTAGATTCTACAGCTTTCATGACATTCATTAGCTGCCCAAATTATTGCTGAGTTTTGATCTGTAAATTATAGGTGTCAAGGAGGCTGTAAAACTATATTCAAATTAAATCAGTAATATGCATAAAGTATTCTGTGTTCACTGCAAATATATTAAATATACAACTCTTATTGAGCATCATTTTCATAAAATTAACCCCCAACAAAATTATAATGCCTTTTGTTGCAATTTTACACCTTTATGTATTTGATAGTACATACGAGTTCAGAAACTTAGGAATTTTAAGAAATATTACATGCAAAACGTCTCTGAAAGCAGTTTGCACTTCTAAACAAAGAACTGAAATGTTCGGTCAGTAAGTTATTGATGCACTCAACACTGGGGTATTTACAATTAATAATTAAAGAAAAAAATCCAAAATCAGTTCATAATTTAAGTGCAGTCTGGGAATCAGTCTTCATTACTAGAATCTGAATCCTCGGATGATGATGATGTACTATCAGATCCAGATGAAGCATCGGCTTTCTCTGAACCCTCATCTGTGCTGTTTTCGTTGAGAGGACTGGGTTCAGTTCCTCCTTTGTCTTCCTGATCTCTAACTCTGGAATCCTCCTCCTTGACTTCTATGGACTTAGATGAGCCTAAGTCACTGTTTTTGTTTTTCTGTACATCAAAAGTATTGGACTGGGACAAAGTTGGAATATGAAGATTAAGGCCTGGAGTGAGAAGCATCCCTGGATAAAGTATATTGGAGAGTAGGAGTGGGTTAAGAGCTAACGGGTTGGCAGCTGCAGCTGTATTTAATGCAGCAGTAGACGATGTCGAAGGAGAACTTGACACAGAGTTTTCTCCCCCGTTCTCTGAATTTTGACTCTCTGTCCTTTCTTTTTTTCCTTCTAGCTCCTTAGGGTCATTTCCCTTTTTTTCCTCTGTTCCAGATTCGGTAGGCTTTGTCAGGAGCCCTCCCATGCCCAGCAGATTTGGTAATCCAGTCATTCCTGACAGCAGCATGGGGAACATGGCAGCCACGTTTTTAGCTTCTCCTCCAGAAGAAAGGCCGGCAGGCATTCCCATCAGCCCTGCAGTGACTTGCAGTGACTGCAAGTTTTGTAGGTTTTGCTGTAAGGCCTGAAGAGTTGTGAGATCCACACCTGGAAGTAATCCGTTGGCCGACAAAGGATTGCCTGAAACACCGCTGGCAGTTGTAGCTGTGGCCGCTGCCGTGGCCTTCGCAATTCCACTTTTGGGCCGCCGCCCCCGCCTGCTGACCTCCTCTCTCACAACGGGACCAGTGAGAATACGCTCATACATACTTTCTGGAAGAAACCCCTAAAAAAAAAAAAAAAAAAAAAAAAAAAATCAGCAACAACAGCTGTATTAAAATAAAATCAATAGCTATCAAATGAAATCCATAATTACTCAGAAACTTAGTCTGTGCTGATAGAACATAATCAATTATGAAAGACATAGCCTAATTTCACATTATAAGTGGTGGCCTGAAATAGTTCTTCCACTTATCATTTTTTTCACAGGGCAAGAGAGCAGAAGGAGGCCTCTAGCTTTCTTCCACACTGTGAGGCACACATTTGTGCAACAGTTCTGGAAAAAAGAAGGTCCAAAGACATTTTTTCATGAGGGTTGCTTCCACACCTTTACATGTCTCACATCACCAATGACTCTAAGAGACTAATAAAGAAGTGCCTCTCTTGCAGTCTAGAAGAACGATAAGGAAAAGGACAGAGAAAGTAAGTAAAAGGTTAAATGAGAGGCTTCATGCAAATCTTCTGTCACTTTGGGAATAGGGAGGGAGAGCCACAGCCACGCTGAAAAAGATATTCAAGTGATTCTCCCATGACTCTGGGCTTAGAAACTCTTAGAAGTCATAGGAGTTTAGAATCTCTAGACCAGCATTGTCCAAGAGAAATACAAGCCACATAATGTAATTTTAAATTTTCTGGTAACTGCATGCATTAAAAATGGTAAAACAGAAATAGGTGACGTTAGGGGCGCCTCAGTGGCTCAGTTGGTTAAGCATCCAACTCTTCATATTGACTCAGGTCATGACCTCATGGTTCGTGAGATCGAGCCCCGCATCAGGCTCTGTGCTGACCATGCGGAGCCTGCTTGGGACTTTCTCTCTCTCTCTCTCTCTCTCTCTCTCTCTCTCTCTGCCCCTCCCTTGCTTACTCTCTCTCTCCCTCTCAAAATAAAGAAAAAATATTAGAAACATGTGACATTAATTTTAGTAATATAGTCTGTTTATAAAATTTAACCAGTATATTATCATCTCAATATGTAATATATGAAAATAAAGATATTTTATATTTTCTATTTTTTCCAAACTCAGTCTTAAAGACCCAAACCAGGGTAGGGGAATGGGCAAAATGGGGGAAGGGGAGTGAGAGACACAGGCTCCAATTATGGAATGAATAAGTCATGGGAATAAAAGGCACAGTATAAGGAATATAGCCCAGTGATGTTGTGATAGCATCAGCAGCTACACTGTGGCGAGCACAGCATAATGTATAAACATGTCAGCTCACTAAGTTGTACGCCTGAAATTAATGTAACATTGTGTGTCAACTATACTAAAACAAAATTCCAGCCCAGTGTTTTACACTCGTTACACACACTCTGTTTTAGGCTGGCCACATTCCAAGCGCTCAATCACCACACGTGCTTGGTGACGACCGTTTGTGACAGTGCAGCTCCCGACAGCAGCTTCAAAGACACTCATGGTACTATTTTTAAATGGTGTTCTGAACTGATCAACTTACTTGTTTTCTTTACAAAAGCATTAGGGTTCACTGCAGAAAATAAGACAGCAAAAAAATACAAAGAAAAAAAAATCATCCATAATTTCACCATTCAGAGAAAACCATGGCTAACGTTTCAGGATGTGTGTTTCCATTTTTCCCTTGTGCATATCTACAGATTCTACAATTCTTCCCACTTCTGTTTCTAAAATAAATAGAATCATAATGAACCTAGTTTTATAGCCTGCCCTTGTCATTTGGACACTTGTAGAAAAAATAGCTTTGTATTTTGATTGCTGAAATCAAGAGTTGGATGTTTAACCAACTGAGCCACCCAGGTGCCCTGATACAATTTTTTAAATAGTTGCACAAAGGGACATCTGGGTAGCTCAGCTGGTTAGGTGACTTCTGATTTCGGCTCAGGTCATGATCTCGCAGTTCTTGAGATCATGCCCCATGTTGGGCTCTACTCAGACAATGCGAAGTCTGCTTGGGATTCTCTTTCCCTTTGTCTGCCCTTCTCCTGCTCACCCTCTCTCTCTGTCTCAAATAAAAAATAAATAAACTTAATAAAATGAAATAAAACAGTTGCATAGTTTTCCAATAGATGGCTGGACCATTAATATATTCCCAATTTTTTACTACTATACTATGATGAATATACTTAAACACCTTTCCTCACATCTTTGATTAATCTTGGTAGCATTGCTCAAATAGTTATCTTAGAGGTTAAAATGAAAACAGATCAGCCTATGTTGATTCTGCATTCTAACTCAACAAGCATCTGAGAAATTTGTAACATGTGCTGCAAAATAAAAATGTGAACTAAAAAACACTGTCACACGTTCATGCAATATTTAATTCTTAAAACTTAATCTCTGGTATAATTAAATGGCATCTAATTTTCCCTTTTGAGTATAATTGCCACACAATGTTACGTTAATTTCAGGCGTACAACTTAGTGATCTGACAAGTTTATACATTATGCTGTGCAGCTACCGTCCGTCCTGTTACAGTGTCACTCACTGTATTCCTCATGCTGTGCCGTTTACTCCCGTGACTTACTCATATTCCGTAACTGGGAGCCCATACTTCCCGCTCCCCTTCGTCCATTTTGCCTCCACCTACCTCCCCTCTGTATTTAAAGATCTGATTCTGCTTTTTGTTCTGTTCCGTTCTGTTTTTGATTTTTGTTTTTAGATTCCGCTTATGAACGGAATCATATGGTAGCTGTCTTTCTCAGTTCGACTAAACAGCGTCTAATTTTTGAGATGATGCCTGAGTTAGTACGTATGAAATACTCACAGACTGCTTAACAACATCTCCCCATTCAGGAGCCACTCCATATTCTGAATTTTCTTTCAGGAATCGACATAAATCTTTTAAAGGGGGAGCAAATGCACCTCCAACCTGTAAATGAAAAACAGACGGTTAGATAAAGATACTAAATATGAAGACACTTCTTGCTTTTATTCTGTGCTGTACAGTTTATTTCTTGAACCACCTTTGACAATCTTTATTAAAAAGGACTACCACAGGCCAGAAGCACTATTTTTTTTTTAATTTTTTTTAACGTTTATTTATTTTTGAGACAGAGAGAGACAGAGCATGAATGGGGGAGGGTCAGAGAGAGGGAGACGCAGAATCTGAAACAGGCTCCAGGCTCTGAGCTGTCAGCACAGAGCCCGACGCGGGGCTCGAACTCACGGACCACGAGATCATGACCTGAGCCGAAGTCGGACCCTTAACCGACTGAGCCACCCAGGCGTCCCCAGAAGCACTATTAATATAACATATAGACATGTGGCAATGTAACTTTTAAATGCTTTAAGTGACTAGAATAGTAAAACAAATAACCACCATTTACTCTGCACTTACTATGCTGGATAGGTGATATCGCTTGGTTAAGAGCATATATACCCTTTGGAGTCAGACTTACCAGCTATGTGAACTGGGGCAAATCAATAAATCCCTCTGAGCCTCAGCTTTCTGATCTGTAAAATGGGGATAACAATACTTCCCTTATAGGGTTTTATGAGGATAAAAATGAGACAACTCAAGTGCTTTAGCATCTCGCACATAACAAATATTTTATTCTTTTTATCATATGCCAAGTACGCTAAGGATTTTAAGTATATGACTTACTTTAGTCCTCACTATATCCTTTGAGACAGTATTATTTCTGTTTTTCAAATGAAGGAATTAAGCCTCAGAGAAGTTATATAAATCGCCCAAAGCTAGCTAGTTAGTGTTAGGGTCAACTTTCAACCTCGGGTCTCAAAAACTCACGCTCTTATCTGTCACGTAAATTGAAACCTTAACTATAAAAAATATACATATTTTTTGAATGTGAAAAGCGATACAACCAACCAAGTAATCACAATATGAGAAAATTTAAAACCTATATATAATAGTTAGTATGAAATTAAAACAAAATGATTTGGACCTATCAACTTCATGTTCCTTTGGAGCCTAAAGATACTTCGTAAGTCCTTTTTCCATACCTCTCTGGACGAATATATATTATCTCCTGACAGGACACAGACAGGATTTTAATGTGGCCAGGTATAATACCCGTATGTAACCTTTTCTAGTATTTCCTACAGTCTTTACTTAGTCTCTGCAGTTTCTGTCCTACTCTCCTTCTCTTTATTCCCTTCATTAAGTTCCAATTTAAATGGAGGCCCTCTGGGTGGTTTATGGGGATTTAGAAGGTAGATTCTTTTCAAGCCTTAGGCCTGTACTCTAGAGACTCTGAACAAGAACTAACTATAAATTAAGGGAAATGAATAGGTCCCTTATCAGGTTACCACAAATTAAAATAAGATTAGGAGTGTTTAATACCTAACAAGTAAAAATACAAAACTGTTCCATTTCCTTAAAACTGGCTAAGACAAATTTATCCATAGCTAGTAATGCTAATTTTTGTTTTAAGATGAAGTGCAAAGATTTGTAACACAATCTACATAAGCACAAAATTAAGCAAAATGCTACTAGAATGTCATCTTGTTCTTTCCCTAATACACCTATGACATCATTTTAAAGTACTAACAAAAGCTGAATAAGCGATCTCTACAAAATTGGGGAAAGATCTGTATTAATTTTAATGAGTTGGCACACATAACAATATCAAAACAGTTGTTAAATTAATTTATGAGTGAAGGAACTCAATGAAAAATCTGCTGTTCTTATTCTGAGGTCATCTTTTTCTTTATTTTGTTGCATGTTCAGCTGTATTAAAAACAAAAACAAAAACAAAACAAAACAAAAAAAACAGAATAAAAATACCGGAGCTATAAGATTCCAAAAAGGGCGTCCAAGTGTTGTATCATTTATGCTGTGAGTTGAAAGAGACACCTACCAATCCAAACACAAACAAAAACAATTTGGGGAAACAAATGTTGAGCCACCTTTGGTTTTAGAATTAGAATTTGGAAAAACCTGACTCTTGCCATTCATCAGTCAATAAAGCACTAAGACAAACACAGCAGTGCCTTTATTCTATAAGGGACCTTTGTTTAAGACATTCTATTTTCATCTACCAGAAAATTACGCAATATGTTGATTTTATTTATTTTTCCAGTTTTTAAAATTATTTATTTTTTAAATTTACATCCAAATCAGTTAGCATAATAGTACAATAACGATTTCAGGAGTAGATTCCAGGGATTCACCTCCTGCGTATAACACCCAGTGCTCATCCCAGCAATATGCTGATTTTAATCACTTTATGACCATCTGACAGGGAATGAGTGATAAATATATAAATCCATGATGGCTGTGACGAGAACATCAGAGTTTCTCAACCCGTGCACCATGGACATTGTGGGCTGGTGCCGTAAGGGATTATCGTCTGCACTGGAGAACGTTTAGCAGCATCCTTCCCCTGCCTACCATCACCCCACCTCCCAAGTTGTGGCTACCAAAGCTGTCTCCAGGCATGGCCAAATGTCTCTGGAAGACAAAATTGCTCCCAGTGAGAGCCACTGCTTTGGATGTGGTGCTCCTGTGCAGTGCCACACTGCATAGGCACAGACATGTGAAGTGACTTGCTTATTTCGTTCCACAGCTTAGCCAAAGATGCGGGATTTGAAATTAGACCGTATAAAACCACAGCCCGTGTCTCTTCTCACAAATCTGCTAGTTAAATATGGAACGCTTCAAGACCTTGTGCGTCATCTTTGTGCATGGGCCATGCTGATCTCCGCATCGTTCCAGTTTCATTCTACGTGCTGCCGAAGCGAACACAATACATCTGTCCAGGTCTGTTAGGAAACTGTGCATAATGAAACAGGGTTCTGGAGAAATCCTAAGCACTGAACCAATACAAAGGATTAACCACAAATATATAAATACCTTTCTGGCATTTCTTCTGTTAATCAGCTGAACACGTTCTTCTCCAGTAAGACTATTAACGTCGAGTTTATTAGGGTTTCTGCACCGATGCCTCTTTTGTTTGGGCCTCCCCTCATGGAGCTGCATTCTCTAAAATATATAAGCAAAGAAATAGCTTTAAAACAGTGCGAACAGTACAAAAGAGCTGAACCAAGTTACTTAATCCTGTAATACTGTATAATACATATTAGATATCTATATCTAACATTGAAGATTTTACCCTTTAGTTATACTTTAAAAGACTTAAACTTTAAATATTTTTATATTTAATACAGCTGACCCCTGAACAACATGGGGTTAGGGGTGCTCCCCCCTGCCATAGTCACAAATCCTCATATCTTGATTCCCCCCCAAACTTAACTGCTAATAGCCTACTGTTGACCAGAAGCCTTACTGAAAACACACATAGTTGATTAACACATCTTTTGTATGTTATATGTGTTATATCCTGTATTCTTACCACAAAATAAGCTCAAGAAAATGTTATTAAGAAAATCAGAATGAAGAGAAAATGCATTCTCCATACTGTGCTGTAAAAAGCCCATGTATAAGGGGACATGCACAATTCAAACCTTGTTGTTTGAGGGTCGCTGTGTAATAAAATACTAAGTAAGGCTTTAGAGTTACCAATAATGCTGGAGCAGCCTCCTGTAAATTGTACACTTCTTTACTTTTTCTCCTGACACATCGGGTTTTTTTCTGTGCTGATACAATCTGTACTTGTGCTAGCTGTGGCTCTCCTCTTTCGTCATCTCACTAATAGTTTTTATCTCTTCACTAATAGTCTTTATGAGTGAGTTTTTATCTCATCTCACTAATAGTCTTTATCTCTTTGGAGAGGTTACCTTCGTCAAGGCCACGCAGCTAGCAAGTGGCAGGATCTGGCAATAAAACTCTTTGCATCAGGCCATGCTGCTTACGTGTACAGCTTAGCAAAGCAGGGCTTGATGTTTATAGCTGTTTCGGACCAACGAGAACATTGCAAGAGATGAATGCTCACACTCTTCTGCAAGGCATACCTGTCCCATCACAGCCTGGGCCTAAATTCACCTTTTCTGTCTAGTTACTACTGCCCCACTCGGTCCCCCACACACCCTGTGACATCAGGCTAGCCATTGTTTTATGAATGTGTCTTACAATCCTATCCTCTTTCAACTCTTCATAATTGTTTTATAATGCCTAGAATAGCCTCCTCTTGGGTTAACCTGGTCAAATCTACTTATTCTTTATCATCCATCAGTCACGTATGTCAGCTCTCTTTTCTTTCCACATTTCCTTAGACACTTGGCCTAGGCAGAGTCATTCATATTCCTTTTATCTGTTTCTATGGTACTCTATACATACCTGTTATTATATATCTGTATCTATCATGTTATAGTTACTCAGCTCTAGACATATCCCAATAGAGTATGAGAGCCAAAAAATCATTAATGTGAAGTATCCTTCAGAAATCAAACTAACGGTTATCTTGTATTCTTTATCACAATGCTGCTTTTAAAAATATTTTAAAATCTTAATAATAGTATGTAACGTTATCTAAAACATTACGATAAAAAGTTTATTTGCAGTGAAAATGATGAATGGCTGTAAGTTTAAAAAATTAATAAAGATTCCTTTGCAGCGATGAGAGACAGACAGGAGAATCCTTTACAGACTACAGTATACATGCCACGATGGCAAGAACTTTATATTGCTCATGGTTTTATACTCCATCCCTTAAAAGAGGGGCTAGCACACAGTAGCTACTCAATAAAAATCTGTTGCCTAGATAAATGTTATTTTCTAACATGTTAAGTTATAGGGTTAAACTAATGATTCTCATTATTGTTAGAATTGTAGTATTCATTCTAAGATTATCCATCATATTTAGGGAAAATTCCTCCCCTCATAATTATAAGAGCTTTATTTGGCTTAAAACATTTTTTTTTTTTTTAATTTGTTTTTTTAGAGAGAGAGAGAGCACACGTGTGAGTAGGGAGAGGGGCAGAGGGAGAGAAAGAGAACCTCAAGCAGGCTCCACACTCAGTGAGGAGCCTGATGTGGGGCTTGATCCTACCACCCTAGGATCATGACCTGAGCTGAAATCAAGAGTCAGATGCTCAACTGACTGAGCCACCCAGGCATCCCTATTTGGCTTTTAAAAAATCAAACATATTTAAAGCTTATTCAAGAATTAGTGGCATCCTTTGAGAAAACCAGGGATGTGAAAGGCATGTGAAACTCAAGACTGAGGCACTTGGTTATTTCCTGGTGTCAATAATGGCAATGTAAAATTCTAGACTAAGTACATATTACAGACACAAAGACCACTGTAGGGACTGGAGCTTTTGTAGTTCGTTTTCATGAAAAAAAATAACAAGTAATTTTTTCTGTTAATAAAATAGCAACTTTACCTTTATATAGAATTTTTTAATCTTCAAAAGACTTTCAGTTTTTAATCACTGGCTCAGTGAATATTCATAGAAAGCTAGATACTATTCTATGTATCAGGAATTATGTACTAAATAAGTCCTGGGGATACAAAGTCCTGGGGTAACTAGGACACGGTCCTTAAGAAGCTCACAGAGTACTAAGACAGCTTCACTGGGCTGTCCATTTAATCTTCATAATGAAGGCAGATACAATAGGTCTGCTAGCTTCATTGTATAGAGGATGTGGCACAAATTTTGGTAATCAGTATCTAATAGTAAAATACTGCAAAATGAGGGGCACCTGGGTGGCTCAGTCAGTTAAGTGTCTGACTTCGGCTCAGGTCATAATCTCGCGGTCCACGAGTTCGAGCCCCGCGTCCGTCTCTGTGCTGACAGCTCAGAGCCCGGAGCCTGCTTCAGATTCTGTGTCTCCCTCTCTCTGACCCTTCCCTGCTCATGCTCTGTTTCTCTCTGTCTCAAAAATAAATAAAACATTAAAAATTAAAAAAAAATACTGCAAAATGAAATAACAGATTTCTATGAGTAAGAAAGCCATATGCCTATAAGATAGCGCGCACAAAGTATTTCAGGGGATGTAAAAATGCAAATGAAATGTAACAATTCTCACTTGGATTAATGTAAACTCAATGTGCATCTGGAGAGACACAGCTATACTGTTATAGCCTGAAGAAGAGCTTAAAAGTAGTAGTTTGGACACTGGATTTAAGACTGTAGCTTGTAATATTTACTTAAAATTTTAGTATTTTAAGTTCTTTATCTAAAAAAGTTATAATAACGCCATTCTGATAAAGGTGTCATGAGTGTTAAATGAGATAATATACGTTAAGTGCTAATTATGATGCCAGGTACACAGCTAAATCTCAATACATGTTTAATATGATCATAGTATTTTTTTTTAAGTTTATTTATTTATTTTGAGAGAAAGCATGTGTGTGCGTGGAGGAGGGGCAGAAAGAGAGGGAGAGAGAGAGAATCTCAAGTAGGTTCCACGCTGTCAGCACATAGCCTGACATGGGGCTCAATCTCAAGAACGGTAAGATCATGACCTGAGCCAAAAATCAAGTCTTGCTTAACCAAGACTGAGCAACTCAGGCACCCTTAATGTGATCACTAGTGTTTTACTTTATTTTTATTACTACTTTTTAATGTTTATTTATTTTTGAGAGAGAGAGAGAGGGGGAGAGAGAGAGAGCCAGAGACAAAGTGTGAGAGGGGTAGGGGCAGAGAGAGAGGGAGACACAGAATCAGAAGCAGGCTCCAGGCTCTAAGCAGTCAGCACAGAGCCCCACGCGGGGCTCAAACTCACAAACTGTGAGATTGTGACCTGAGCTGAAGTCAGACACTTAACTGACTAAGCCACCCAGGTGCCCCTGGTCATTAGTATTTTAAAATAAACTCCTTGAGGAAAAGGATTGGAAATGTTATCCCTTTGTAACCTTCACTGGGTCTTACATGGTACTCTGTATATTGTTACATGGTAACATGGTCTTACATGGTACTCTGTATATATTACTATTAAGCACAGAATGGAAAAATGGAAAAAGGCACTCATGGGGAAAATGGTATTTTTTTCTGTTAGCTTTCCTAAATCTTGGGCAGAACGTGTATTTACATAAGTGGGTAAAAATTTATGCTTCATCAGCACAGATTTGGTAAGTCACAGAAATAAAATCAATACCAAGATTTGTAAGGCATCACCTACAGGAATAAAAGCTCCTAAATCTTCCACATAACCTGGGTGCTCCTTAAGCCATTTTTCCAAATCCTTTCTCTTTGGCGCATCATCGCCTGCAAGTCTTGTCCCATCTTTCAGGTTAATAACTGGAACCGGACTTTCTGTATCCGGAATTCCTTGAGGCTGAGTGTAGGACAGTGCTGGATTTATCCCTGTAGAAATCTGGGAGCTGGTTAGGCCTACAGTTACCTGTAGAAAAACACCAAATGAAAATTGTATTGCTATGCTTTATCATTCAATTCTTTGCAAAGTCCAATGAAGCAACTGTTTTTGAAGAGGAAAAAAGTAAGTGTTTCAAATTTAAAATTTTCATGAATCTTAGGCAGTGTTGGATGCCTCTGAAATAGAATCCAAAGTACAATCTAATTTCCTAATTAATATTTTTATGCTATAAAACATTCACAGAACAGCAATATGTATATTTACTAGGACTGAATTTTGGACTCAAGGATCAGTAGTTTTTACTTACATGATTAGGTGGTTTATTTCTGTTAAAAAAGAGGATGTCAACACCTTCTACATTCTTCCTCCTTCCCCGCCTTTTTTTGACTATAGGCTGGTTGTCTAATCTAACTCCATTGGCACCAAGGGTTGACTGAATGGAAGTACCTAATCAAATAAAAAAATGCAAAACAGTGGTCAGAATCTAGATGTTCAGTTAAAAGCAATAATTTTTCTAAATATATGGAAGTGTTAGTTCTTATTTTACACCACCCCTATTCCTCATTTGAAAATTTGGAAAACTATAATCAACTTTTTGACTTGTCTCTTCAAATTTCCCCCCCTGATTCTCACACATCTTATCTTCCTCTCCCTTTTAGAGGAGGAAGTGTGTCTTTCTCACGGATAAGACAAATCCTTCTCCTTCCTCTGCAGCCACTAATTCCTACCTTTTCTGAAAGCTTGTTTTATCAGTCTACTTTCTTGTGCCAAAATACCCATTCTATATCAGATTCTTTTCCCTGACTTAAAAACATGGCCTAACTCAAACAACAAATAAACCTCTTTCAGCCTTTTATAATTCCCCAAACCTTCGAAAGGTTAGTATTTGTTGTGCTCTCTTTTTCACGACCAGCTCCTTCCTCAATTTCCCACAGTCCGTTCCTGTGCCAGCTTTTGGCAGGGGTTTTAAGATCACCACTAACTTTTTAGTTGCCAAGTTAAACTGACCTTTATTGTTCCACATTTCAATAAAAATGTCTTAAGTGGTATGAATTAAAGTTCCATGCATTCAGCCATTTTTTTCCAATAAATAAATACTTATCGAATAGCTTGTACGTAGGTACAAGGTCCTACAATGGTTCGAAGAGGAGTTAAATGGTGTTCCTGTCCTCAAAAGTACATAATCTAGAGCTCTCCTTAAAATACTGTTAAGGATGAGATGTTTGTTTAAAATAATTCACAGCTTATAGTGAGAAATGCATTTTTAATCAATTCAAGGAAAATTTTTAGAGCAAGTCCAGGGTATCCCTGAATAAGGAGTTGCCCATTGGCTGGCTGTGCAACCTTATGGAAGCCACTTACCTTCATCACATCTCAGCTTCAAAAAGGTACCTTAAATCGTATGGTAAGGAATTGCTAGTTACAATGATTAAAAAGTAGGTTTGCATATAAAAAAGTACACTAGGAATGTGACATAACTTTATAAAGAAAAGCTTTCATTATCCACCTAGTGAATTTCATTATAACCAGATTCACAAAACATTATAAATGATTTGGAAATACTTTCACTATAGCACATTTTACTTTATTTTTTTAAAGGCTTATTTTTGAGAGAGAGAAAGAGCGAGAGCGAGAGCGAGAGCGAGAGAGAGAGAGAGAGAGAGCAATAGGGGAGGGGCATAGAGAGGGAGGCACAGAGGATCTGAAGCAGGCTCCACACAGATAGCAGGGAGCCAGATGTGGGGCTTGAACCCATGAGCCTTGAGATCATGACTTGAGCTGAAGTCGGATGCTCAACCAATTGAGCCAGCCAGGTGCCCCTAGCACATTTCAGCTATAACAATAAACTTTCCCAAAGTACCATTTTTAAAGTACTATTCTTTAAAAAAAAATTTTTTTTTAAATGTTTATTTATTTTTGACAGGGACAGAGCATGAGCGGGGGAGGGGCAGAGAGAGAGGGAGACAGGCTCCGAAGCAGGCTCCAGGCTCTGAGCTGTCAGCAGAGAGCCCGACGCGGGGCTCAAACTCACAGACCGTGAGATCATGACCTGAGCCGAAGTCGGACACTCAACCAGCTAAGCCACCCAGGCGCCCCAAAAGTACTATTCTTTTTTATAAGAACTTCTCATAACTTCCTATTCTTTTCTTTTTTCTTTTCTTTCGTTTATTTATTTGAGAGAGAGAGAAACTGTGAGCAGGGGGTGGAGCAGGAAGAGAGAGAGAGAGAGAGAGAGAGAGAGAGAAAATCCCAATCAGGCTTCGTGCCATCAGTGTAGAGCCTGATGCAAGGCTCGAACCCACAAGCCATGAGATCATGACCTGAGCCAAAATCAACAGTCAGACGCTCAACTGACTGAGCCACTCAGGTGCCCCATGACTTCCTATTCTAATATGAATGAAATACCTTGTATCAGCCCCTTTCCAGCATGACCCCCAACCCTCAATCCCTGCCCCAGCTCAGTTTTTATGTTGTGTATAACCTAGATTCACCTTTTCTAAGCAGGCTCTGATTTCATACAAATATCTCTCCAGTAGGGATTTACATACTAGCTATGTCAATCTTATCACAAAACCATACTATCAAGTCTCTGGTTCATGCTATTCTCTGCTTCTCTTCCACCTCTCCCGGGAAGGTCACTTTCCAGAAAGACCATTATCTAATCTGCCTCTTATACATCTTTTTCAATTCTACCTCTTCCAGAGGACTCTGCCTAAGTTTCTAGACAGCAGTGGCTCCCCTCTTCTCTGGTATTTAGTAACTATAATGTGCTGTGTGGCAAAACATATTATCTTGTTTTTGTTAATGTCTTGTCTGATATTTAAATTTTCTTAATGTTTGTTTAGATTTGAGAGAGAGAGAGAGAGAGAGAGAATAAGAGTGCAAGAGGGGGAGGGGCAGAGAGAGAGGAAGACACAGAATCTGAAGCAGGACAGCATAGAATCTGAGCTGTCGGTACAGAGCCTCACTCGGGGCTTGAACCCATGAACCGGGAGATCATGACCTGAGCCAAGTCATATGTTTAACTGACTGAGCCACACGGGTGCTCCAAAGTCTTGTCTAATATTTTAACATGTAGGTCTTAGTCTACCAAGCAACTGAAAGGCAGACAGTGTCTATGTTTCTTTTTACTTTCTCTTTACTATATTTCCGGTGTAATATAAAAAAGTACTTAATTATCTCTGGAAAAACAACTGCATATACACCAAAGTGTGCATTTATAAACATACCCTATTTGACAATTCATAAACATATTTTCTTTGGCCAATTATATACTACTGTGATGCCCTTCCTTCCTTTTTTTCTTTCTTAAAAAAACTGAGCCACCTTGAGTTATTTCTGAGGGTGATTTTTATAAACGTTACTGATTTAAGCTAGAATCCAAAATGGAAAATTTAACTTAATCTCCTTTATAAAGCTTGTATTGCCTTTGTCATAGATGCAATTATAACACTATTAAAAATAGCTTCTTTCTGCTAAATGTCTACGAGGTGCCACACACTGAACGCGGTTTAAACAGTGTTTTCTTAAATCATCAAAAACGAAACAATAAAATCATAGAGGTATCATTATTTTTTCATTAAAAAATTTTTTTTTTTTAAAGAAAAATTTTTCTGCTTAAAGACAGAGCACTCATGTGGGAGAGAGTGGGGGAGGGGCAAAGGGAGAGAGAGATCTTTAGCAGGCTCCACACTCAGCACGAGGCCCAGTGTGGGGCTTGATTCCACAACTACAAGATCATGACCTAAGCAGAAATCAGGAGTTGGATGCTCAACCAACTGAGCCACCCAGGCACCCCAACACAGAAGTAATATGAGGCCTATTTTATAAATGAGCTCAGAAGCATTAAGTTACTGGCCTAATGTCACAGCTGGCAAATGACAGAATTAAACCCTAGGCTGTTTGGCTCTATCAACACCCTCTGTTCATTATTCTAGGTAGTTTCTGGAATGGGCTCTTTAGTTTTGTCTTATTGTAATTTATGCTATTTTACTATCCCCTTCATTAATTAAATTACATTACAACCTGTATCTTTATTGGAAACTTTCAGATAAAATTCAGAGGGACCCATATAAACATAAAAAGGGCCTAGGCTTTGGAATATTAAGAATTATGATAATAGTATTTATTCAGCATCTAATTCTAAAACCTGTGAGGTACCAATTTTAACATTGGTTTAGCATCTAATTATGTGCCCGGCTCTGTATTAGCCACTCTACACATATTATTTATCTCACCCAACAACTCTCTCCTACCCCAACCGTTCATTTCATAAACAAGAAAAGGGAAAAAATTGTTAAGAGATGTTCTAAGAGTCGAATAGGAAGGCAAATCTAGATTTCACATTTCAAATTAGTAAGATGGATGAGATATAATGCTCAGATAATAACTCTTCCTAGTTTTAATGTCTGAGGCTTTTTAATATTTTACATAGCTGCAGATTAGTGTCACAATTACTACTTATACTATTAAAAATAGTAATATTTGCCAAAGTAACCTTTAAATAACCTTAAAGGTGAACACTGTACAATTCAGCTGCAATAGCAATAAAATGGTCAGATGATATTAGTGTCAATCCCATTTTATGGTGGAGTTATCAGAGTACAAGAAATTGTATTTCTAAACCCCACTTAGGTTAGTCAAAAGAGCCCACAGCTTATCTTCCCCATTTGTTCCCATTTTTCCCCTAAAAACACAGAGCTCCTTTAATACAATACCGTTAATGAAAAGCACAGTTTGGGGATTTATACTTCAGTAGTAGAAGCATGGCTGATTCATATTTGAACTGCAATCTGTACATGTCTGAAAGTCCAGGAACTAGAGAATTACAATGAATGGTTAATGAATCTGTAAGTAATACTGACGGTACTAATTTGTAATTTAACTATGATTTATAATTAAAAAGTCATCACAGCAGCAATTGGGAATAGCAACCAATTTAACACTTATAACAAAGCATTATTTTCCCAAATCGTAGGAGTCCCACACACTGTGCTCATGCACAGCAGGAGATCTGAAATGTTTTCAAATACTGCATGGCAACCAGATCTAGTAGAATACTGAAACAGGGTCCTCAGCCTTATGTAAATGGTAGGTGTAATGGAAATTCAAGTCACTAATCTGCTTTAATTGAAAACCTGCATTTTGTAAAGACGCAGCTGATCATGAGTAAAATTCTCAATTTCTGATACTGCACTTTAAACGGGACACAGACAAATTAAAGCACACTAGACCAAGATCAAGAAAAAACAAAACAAAACAAAACAAAACTTCTTATGGACCTCAGCACCTACAGAGCACACAACATGTGGCACCAATTTGGTATCTAACAAACACTATTGATTCAAATTGTTAAAAGGTTAGAAGAGATACAGTCCCAAAGAGGAGGAGATATGATCATTGCTTTCAAAATGTTAAGATGATCATGCAAACATAGGAACAGGTTAATTCTCTGATGCCTTTACTTTTTTAATAATTAAAAAATTTTTTTTAAAGTTTATTTATTTATTTTGAGAGAGAAAGAGAGCACAAGTGGGGAGGAGAACACAAAGAGGGAGAGAGAGAATCCCAAGTAGGCTACATGCTGTCAGCACAGAGTCTGATGCAGGGCTTGAACCCACAAACTGTGAGATCATGACCTGAACTGAGATTAAGAGTCAGACATTTAAATATTAAGAAAAAATATTTATTTATGAGAGAGAGAGAGCACACAAGCGTGCACACCAGTGGGGGAGGAGCAGAGAGACAGACAGACAGAGGGAGAGACAGAATGTTAAGTAGATTCCACATCTAGTACAGAGCCTGATGCAGGGCTCCTTCTCATGAACTGCGACATCATGACCTGAACTGAAACCAAGAGGCAGACGCTCCACCGTCTGAGCCTCCCAGGCACCCCTTGTGACGCCTTTAAAGTCAGAATCTCAATCACTGAGAAAAAACAATTGCAAGCAAAATTTTCTTCTAAGTAAGAAGGAATTTTGTGGTAATTAGAGCTGCCCAGTAATATAAAGGGCTGTTTAAGGTAGTAACAATCTTTTTCCTGTAAATATTCCACGAGAATGAAAGATTGTCTTTCAGGGACTAGTCATGACAATTCCTGTATCCTATAGACGACTGGACTACACTGTCTCTAAAGTCTTTCTAAAACTTCTCATTTTAACCTTCTCTACAAATCACCATTCATTTGTGGTTCAGGTGTTTGCTTTCAAATTCATCATTGGTTTTATATTGAAATGCTGTTTGAGCTTTTACCTGCATAAAGGGACTCGACAGAATATTTCCACCCAAATATTTAAATCCCCCAAATAAAACTGCACCCTGCTTTAAAATGTCATATTAAACGCCTCAACAGGTATTTATTAAGAACTAAAATTATACTGATTACAGACTTAAAAGAGACCCCGACATTAGAGGATAGATGACTTTTTATTAGAAGAATAAATAAAAGAGGATTTGGAAACGACAGCAGGAATATTTCCTACTGAGGCAATTATTGTGACCGTATTCACCTGATACTGGCACGGATTTGGGAAAGGTGGCGAGGCTGGTCTCCGACGCACTCTGCAGTTCCCGAAGCCGAGCAAGGTACTGTTGCTGCCCCAGGGCACTGTCTTCGCTGTCGAACGGTCTTTTCTGAGCAAGCCCTTGCTTCTGAAACGTCAACTTCAAACCACCTTCCTGTTAACAAACACCATTATCAAGAAAGAAACAATTAAAAAAAAAGAACCCATTTCAGGTTAGTAAGAGAAATTTTTTACTTAGAAAAAGTGAAGTAAAAACCCTGAAACGTTAATCATCTTCCTATTCAGAAATGAACTAAAGAAAAAGAACGTCAACCAATTTCTATAATGAATATTATGTTTTCTGTCTTAAATGAAAAAAAAAAAACAGGTACTACATACACTTTTCTGAGCAAAACAAAGTTTTACATGTGACTGGTACATTGGAACACTATCAGCTTGAGACATACTTCTCTATGTACATTATTCATAGGACATTTCAGAGGACGTAACCCACATATTAGACACCGAATAATCAATTTAGCTTCAAAAATCATACTGAAAAATGAAATGTTACTGAGAACAGAGCATGCTAAATGTTTAAAAGAGAAAGTGCACTGACATACCATTTAAATATTATACAAAAGAACCAAAACAATTAGCATTTGTCAGACTGTTTAAGAAAGCATTCTTGATTGGCAGGACTATTTTCAGAAGTATAGGTAGAGAAACATTTAATGATGATCCTTCTAGTAGGATATTCAAGTCTAATAACCTGGATATCAAAAAGAAAACAATCCAAATACCAGAAAACAAGTATGTGAAGGAAGTAAGAGTGAGAGCAGGCAGCCACTTGCAGAAAAAGCATGCTGCACACGCAATCGCAATCGGGTCCTAGGGCAATAAAAATAAACATACGTCTTTGATTTTCACTGTAAACTCCTTTTCTCGTACATGCTTCTTCACCTTTGACATCTGTGTTGACTGATCGTGTTCTTCTTTAACACCGGCGCCTGGGGGTGTGGGTACACTGGGTTCGCTATATTCTGTAGCTGCGCCAGGGCTGTCCAGCAGTTTTGTGGTATAGAAAGAGGCCACTGTGTTGGCATCATAACTTCTTCTAGCTGAAGGCCACTTCCCTTTCAGAACTGTTTGACAAATACTGTCCAGCCGGTTGATCATCACACGATCCTGGAAAAGCATGCAAACATCTAAGTGTGGTTTTCCTAGTCAGGCCAGCCCTTCGGAGATAAAATGGCTCAGGGCCTTGATGGATTTAACCCTGGTACAACCTATGTGCATTTGGTGTGTATACATGCTCTCACATACATATGTAATTCCGTAAGAGTTCAAGTACAAATTTCCATTGGAGTCCAAAAATATATGACAGATAGTCTTCTGTAATTTCATTTTTTATTTATAAAGTAGGTTTCACGCCCAACACGGTGCTTGAACCCACACCCCAAGATCAAGACCTGAACAGAGATCAAAAGCTGGATGCTTAACCAACTGAGTCACCCAGGTATCTCAGCCTTGTTATTTTCATAATTATACAAGTAATACAAGTTCGTTGGAAAAATTCAATCAACTCAGAAGCAGGTAAGAGTAGAGTTCTTCACCTCCCCATTTCACAACCTCCCTCCTAAAGGTAAGTACTCTTGTACTAGTCTAGCCACACTGACAGAATTGCATTAATCCGATCTGAACTTCTACCACTGAAAGTATATACACTTAAGTGAACTTTCAAAAAAATGGTTGTTTTAATTAATTTATTTTTGAGAGAGAAAGAGGGAGAGGGGGAGGGGGGGAGGGAGGGAGGGAGGAAGGGAGAGAATCCCAAGCAGGCTCCGCACCGTCAGCGCAGAGCCCAGTGAGGGACTCCACCTCATGAAGTGTGAGATCATGACCTGAGCCAAAAACAAGAGTCAGGCGCTTAACTGAGCCACCGAGGTGCCCCAAGTGAACTTTTTTTTTAAGTCATAAATGGCTATGGTAAATTTCTTCAAGGAGACTCAGCTCGAAGCACCCATTCATAAACAAGCCCTTGAATATTGTATGTGAATGTCAGCATCCATTATCTCTTATTCTAAACATTCTAAGGTTATGTTGAGAAATAAACATATTCAAGTACACCTATTTACTTGGTAACAGTAGTTGATACTTCTGATGCTAACACCAAAATGCCATCCTATGTTTTTTGTTTTGTTTTTTTAATTTTTTTTAACGTTTATTTATTTTTGAGACAGAGAGAGACAGAGCATGAACGGGGGAGGGTCACAGAGAGAGGGAGACACAGAATCTGAAACAGGCTCCAGGCTCCGAGCTATCAGCACAGAGCCCGATGTGGGGCTCGAATCCACGGACCGTGAGATCATGACCTGAGCCGAAGTCGGACGCTTAACCGACCGAGCCACCCAGGCGCCCCCATCCTATGTTTTATAGTGACCTATTTCTCCGCACAGTAAGTTATCTACCATGAAAGCAACATAGAGAAATACTCAAAAAATGATCTGTTCTGGTAAGACATTACTCATTTACCTTTGGCCAATATGAGGCTGCTAGCATGTATCCTCCTTGTAAGATATAAGCGGACTCTGGTGTCCCATTGTTCATCTGGAAGCTATCTTGGGTCTCATCCTGGGTAGTGCTCAGTGACGCAACACTTTCTTCATCGTAGGCTTTCACGTGAGGGGTACCTTCTGCTGAGAACAATTATAACTGTTTTAAAAAGACTGCATAAAACAATTTTATATATACTTTTCAAATCTTATATAACTATTCAAAGGAAAAAGTTAGAAGTAAAAACAAATGGCCAAAAAGGAAAAAAAATCCACCTAGAATACAATGCGGTGCCCACTGTTTAAAAAAATTATCACAAAAGCAAAATAAGTGGCATTAAAGAGGTTGAGGGAGAAGGGTTAACACAATATCCCTTTCTGCATAAATATCTGACCCTCAGTTAACCCTGTAGGTCTGTCTCCCTGGACACATATAAACTCCAGAATGATAAAGTGCATTTGGACTGAGGGGACCATAAAAACCTGAGGAGTACACTGACATCCTCTCAGGAGGGGACCTGTACGCCGGGGCATGTCCTTGTGGCAACCCTGAAACTTGTGCTCACAGAGCCGTCACAAGAGACGCTGGCTTCTGCAGGATCTGAAGCTCCTTAGGCCAGACTGGCTCTTGCACCCGCTCGCCATCAACTCATTGCCTTGCACCTGAACTGTGGGCTGCAGCAAGGACAGAGCCACCTGACACTCCTCTACAGGCAAACTGTAGTTCCTGTGTCATTCTGAGGAGACAGCTGCCAAGGAGGGCCTATGATACTCTTGTTGGTCTGACGGCTTAATCTAAGAACCCTGCTGGCTGTTACAGAATATGATCTTGATGTGTTCACTGATCAGCATGTTCAGAAAAAAAGGAACACTAAACTGAAGGTGATCACAAAGAAACCCATTATTGTACAAAATGTCTAATTCCTGTTTGATTAACCCGTTTTGCAATGCCTTGAGTACTGAATAGGGAGTGTGCACCAGTAACATGAGTTTCCTTTTCGATAGTGCTTCTCTAAGAAAATCTGTACATATAAGACTTAGGTTAACAATTTTAAGCATGCTTAAGTTATGTGAACCGAATTCGTTTTCATTTTCACTTGAAATGTCTTAAAACAGCAAAAGCACTTTATGCATATACCTCGCTTTGGGACTTCTTCTTCTTCACTGTCACTTTCTTCTGATGAAGATGAGGAGGAGGATGATGAGGAAGAGGATGAGGATGAGGATGAAGACGATGCTGAAGAACAGGAGGAGGATGAAGAGGAACTAGAGCCTGATCGAGAGTCGGAACAAGAGGAGGAGGAAGACGAGGAAGAAGATGATCTGGAAGAACAGGATGATCTCTCAGAATCAGAGTCAGACTCAGAACTAGATTCGGATCCTCTTTTGTGGACTCGCTGTTTCTTAGAAGCTGGGTTTGGAGTTAGGGGTTCTGTTCTGGCTGCAACCATGCGTCTGTCTGTTTCACCTTTTCCACCAGATTTCTGGTCTCCAGTGGCCTGCGGTAAAACACCATTCTTTGGACTTACAGGCTCAGACTTTATTAGTGTCCTGGTTTCCTCAGAAGACATAGATTCTTCTTCAGAAGACTGAGGCTCCTCTTTAAGATTTTCACTTTTAACTTTCATATCCTCTAGAATAATACCTTTAGCATCTAGGAGCCTAGGTAGAGAGGTAAGAGGAGAAGCAGAAAGTGCTACTTGATATTGCTGTAAAAGTGGGGTAGAAGTCCTTGAAGGAGCCATCTTACTTTGACTGTAGTTCCTTTGAGCTGCCATAAAGGAGAGTTCAGGATCACGAAGAATGTGATAGTCTGTTCGGCTCACCCCATGTTTCGCAGCTCCAATGAGCAAGTCCCTATCATGAGGGCCACATTCCCACCAGACTGGTAGGTCTGGATTTGGATGGCAAAGCTTCAAGCGTTCAAACAATTGTGGATGTCGGAGGGCCTGTTCCCGTACTTTCCTTAGAAGTTCAATGCGATACAAAGTCCTTGAAGCACGTTCTTCTGTGATTGGCTGGATAAAAATATTTGGATCCACCAATTCTATGTTAAGACAAGAACAAAAACATTAATCTTGGAAACACTTTATTACAGAGTTAAACAAATAATGCAACTTCTAAAATGCAACTCTACTCGATATCACTGTGTAGTTTCCAGAATTTTTAAAATATTTTTAAGTGAGGAAAGATATAAGTTTTTAAAAGTACCAAAATCCATACATACAGTGTATAACACTGGATCTTCTGAAAGTGGGGAAAACGTAATGTTTTTGGGAAATATGTTAATATAACTATGAATTTACTTTTAAAAAATTCCCTATGAGCTATGTCCTTACTAATCTGTGTCTTTTATTATTTTTTTAATGTTTATTTATTTTTGAGAGACAGAGCACAAGTTGGGGAGGGGCAGAGAGAGAGAGGAAGACACAGAATCTGAAACAGGCTCCAGGCTCTGGAGCACAGAGCCCGATGCCGGGCTTGAACTGGGGAACAGCAAGGTCATGACCTAGGCCAAATTTGGATGCTTAACCGACTGAGCCACCCAGGTACCCCACTAATCTGTGTCTTAATCAAAGAGACAAACACTTACTTGAACTCATTTATAAATACAAATTAAAACTGTTAAATCATAGCCGATAAACAAACAGAAGTCCACATATTTCTAGCTGCACCAAGGAAATTCAGGGCATTGTGGTGAACTCACAGGAACACTTAAGGCTTTCTTAAAATTTCAGGGAAGTGCAGGAACACTGTCAAAGGCTATGTGAAATAGTGGCTTGAGCTGGCTCAGTTTCAACATTAGATCTTGCTGTATTTCTTTTGATGCGGTTATATCTTTGTGGGCAGAGATACTGGCAGTTCAGAAATCGACAGGGGCTTGTTGAAATAATGTGGGCCCACTTAAAGGAGCTGGTAGTGGCCAAATCTAGAACAATTTGAGTATCAAAATAATGAGAGTATTGGGTTCTAACCTATAGAGTAAAATAAATATATATGAGTTCATTCTGATATGAATAAGTAAATAATTGATCAACAGATGAAACGGAAACAACAGTTCTTGCTTGTAGCAGAATTCCACATTAAAAGCTGTTACACATAAGGATCTACTCATGGATACTAATGTCAATGGGTGGAAGTTTGAGGAGAAACAGGATTTGTGTGGTCTCAAAGTATCTCCTCAAGGTATCTGTTAACTGCAGGGGAAAGGATATCAATTTTACACTGGAGAAACATGGCATAAACTACTGTAACCAAGCAATCAAGAGCAACACCATCAGTGTTAGCTATCTTGACATCATGAACCCATTGATATGTTCTGAGAGGGACACATCATTTCTCTGGTACTCTTGACAAAAATGCATAACCTCAATGCAATCGGGTCATGAAAGACAAGAGAGAAACTGAGGGTCTGTTACAGACTGTAGGAAGCTGAGGGGAAAGACCAACTAAATACAATGTGGGATCCTGGAACAAAAAAGGACATCAGTGGACAAACCAGTAAGATCTGACTAGGCATTCAATTTAGTTAACAGCATTGTACTGTTAAGTTTCCTAGTCTGATAATTATACTGTAATTAGTCATGTAAGATTTTAACTTTAGGGGAGGCAAAGTGAGAAATGCATGGAAACTTCTGTGGTTTTTTGCAACTTTTTTCAAAGTCTGAAAGTAGTTTAGAACAAAAAGTTAAAAAAAAAAAAAAAAGACCATGCAGACATCAGTGTAGAACAGGAAACAAGAGTGGGCATATCCATTCTACCTCTAGGATGTGACAGTTGTATAGTCCCTGACAGGTGTATACATCTCATTAGTAAGTAACTGAGGTTATTTAAGAAAGAAAAGTAGTACTTTTTTTCTTTCAGCTTCTATTATGTTTTCAAACAATTACTAGATTGTTGGAAACAAATACTTAAGTTTTTTGGATCTACTTATTCATTAAACAGAACTTCTGGCCTCAGGTGCTGTGAAAAATTACTGAGACAGTAAGGGATCTATGAGCTGAGGAAGTCTGGAAAACTGATCTAAGTAAAACCTCACTCACATTTCTAACAAGAAAACTACCTTTTCGATCATTATTGATTGTCAGTAATTAACCCTTTCTTTTTAAAAACTGGAGTCAAAGTGGTTAATTTATTCATCACATTTTATATCGTTCGGGAATTAAGAAAATTAAAAAAAAAAAAAAGAAATGAGGGCCTCTCAGTAACCATAAATAATAGAAGACACAATACTTTGCTTTATCTCTTTAAACCCATGGACAGTCTCTCAAAAGACCTTTAAGTAGACTACTCTGGATTATCTGGTATTTGGGTAATCAAGTGATGGGCTACTCTATTCAGTAGACTGACAACAGATCTGTTAGGACATAAAATTAAAACAAACCAACCAACCCACATGAAATTTACGTCCTTTTATTAGCAATTTATATTTTGACTACGAAATAGGATTAGGAAGCCACTGGGTTTAGCAGTCAGAAATCATATTCAACAAAGAATGGAGACAGCTGCTTATAATAGCATGATTGAGAGGAATTGCTGACAGGATGAGTGATTTCTCTGGGCTTCAAAGACGATGAAAGTCACTCTCCTGGGTGAATCTGCCTTGCCAGTGCCTTGGCTGAGCATTAGCACCTCTGATTGGTTGTTGTTCTCCTTTTTTTGAAGGCTCTGGGTGATTTTTTTTCCCCTATTAAAACTCTTTGAAATGTCTTTAGAGAGGAGGCCTCATTCCTTGCAAAATTATTCACCGAATAAACCCTGTAAAACAGTTCCTATGAGATGGACTAAAACTACAGGTTAGTTCTGTTTATCTGAAGCTACTATTTATCTTCTACCTTCCCCCGATCATCAATCTAATATTGAATAAGCACTGGCTATCCCTCAAAACTCAAGGTGCAACTTTATTCTCTTTTGATCTAACTTTAATAGCAGAATTAACAAATAGGGGGAATCTCTGAACATAGTTAATTTACAATTTTGAAAAATAACTGATGTGTTGAATTAGACAGTATTGACATAAAAAAAGTTGGAAATTTCAGAATTTTAGGGATTTTTGCCTCTTTGACCAAAACCAGGAAAAAAAGAAGTTTTATACCTACCTTCTTTGGAAGGAAGACGACAAACCCTCCGACACATGGACATGAATGCATACAAATACTTCTCCAAACTATCATCAGTTTTCTTATGCAGCCTAGCCATAGCTCTAAATTTTGTCCAGTCAAATTGGCCTCTGTCAGGATCAAATACCACTCCAAATGTGGACACAACTCTATAAAAGTCAGCTTCTTCTCTTCTTGTCCATCTATTTTGAGTCAGATTAAAGAAAGAGCCACACTGGTCATTAAAATAAATATTAATGCTGAATATAATGACTATAATAAAATTTAAAACATTTCAAATACCTAACACTTTAAAGGATTAAATGCAAGGGTACTACTGCCTTGCAAATATATGCTAGTTGACTCATCTGTCCAACCATGCTTCTCTTCCTTCAGAAAATAATAGTTTTTTGCACATCTACTACGTAAGAAAATATGCAGAGGATACAAGATTACGTAAGACATGATGACCCTACCTTTAAGGAAACAGTGAAACATTTCAAACATATCCCTAGTATAAGGTGGTATGTTGTAGCTGTATGCATTCTAGGAAGCAAGGATTTTAGGAGAGTGCAGAAGATGGGAGGTCCAGTTCAGACCTGAGTGATCAAGAAAGCATCACAGAAGTAAGTGGCTTTTAAGATGGAACAAGGCTAAGATCAGGTAGGGAATTCTAGGAAGCGGACACAGTATAAGCAAAGTAGGAAGTAATCTACATTTGGGGGAGATGATGAGCATTCCAGTTTGACAAGGATATGGCTCATATTGGAGGCAGAAATGGGGTCTGATTATGAAACACTCCATATGCCTGGCTAAAAATAGTCTCTATTCAGTTGAAAGCTCCTAAAGATATTTTAAGAGGGTAATATTACCTTCACATACCACAAATCTCCAAACACAGTCTAACTTATAGACACTTTTCCCTAGTTAACTTATAGAATTGTGAGAACGAGAAAGAGTGTATGAGACCTTTGAAAAACATCAACAGGCCATTTTTATCATAGTGCTTCATTAAGAAGATTCATGTAATAATGCTGCAAAAATAGCCTGGGAAACCAATTAAATCTTATAAAGCTTACACCTGGGTGATGGAAGTAGGAATAGAATAGAAAGGATGAGTTAAAACACTACACAGAACACACAAAAATATGACACAGTGTCTACCCTCAAAGAACTTACAACTTAGGAAGACAAGACAGGGAAAAGAAAAACGTCCTTATAACATCTTGTATTAGTGTGATAATGAGTAATTTATTTGGATAAGTGCTATATGAGTACAGGAAACAATACTGTGAGCTGGCCTGTTTGAGAAAAAATTAATATAAGAGACAGGACAGGGGTTGGGCTCTGAAGGATGGGCTAGGTATGAACTAAAGAGGAGGAAGAAAGGTATCCCAGGTGATAGGAACAACATAAGCTAGGGTACTGAGTCAAGAATACGTAGGATATTATGGCAGAGGAAATAGTACTGGATAGAATTAGAAATGCATGCTGACATCTAAATTGAAGAGACTCTTGGACTGAGGCTTAAGAACTTAAACTTTATACCTACAGTAAATAAGGAGCCATTGAATATCAAGAGAAAACTAGTATTTTAGGAAGATTGATCGAGATCTGACAGACCAAGGGAAAATGTATGTGGTTAAAGATGGCCATAAATTCTTTGCCGCTCTTCCCGTGGACAGGTATAATCTCTTTCCCTTTTCTTTTAAACTTCATTGGCCGTGTGACTTTTTTTGACCCATAGAAAGTGGCAGAAGTGATGCTTTATAATTGCTGAGACTAGGCCTTAAGAAATCTCCAGCTTTTATTGTCTTTGTCACTGGGAATGCTCCCTCATTCAAGCTCCCAGCTGGCAGCCCAGCACCAACTGCCAGGTGTTTGAGTGAGGCCACTTCCTACCTGCTGGCCAAAAACACGGGAAGCAGAAGAACCACCTGGTCAACCAAGAGAATCATGGGAAATAAAAAAAAAACAACTGGTGTTTCAGTCACCACATTTTGGAGTGGGTTATGATGCAATTGTAGGTAACTGAAACAGTGTATTTACAGAGATCTAGAACATTGAAAATCTTGTTTCAGATGAATTAAACTCTGGTTATGATGGATGTGCTGCAAATAAATACCAAAGAACAAGATATATTTTCCAGAGAAGATCCAAGGATCCAGGTTTAACAAGGAGGCCAGGCTACTGCTAAACATTGCTATTCTTTTCAGTGTAGTCTATCCTCTTTAAGAAGTTAAAGCTTTTGGGGGGAGAGTAGCATGACTGTCTTCTTAACAAGGTCTTTTGCAGAAAGGTATACTATTTTTTTCTCCTTTGATATGAGTGGTTGCAAGGGTTCATCCTCTGTATAAAACAGATAAGGACTTGTCTTCCATACATTCTTACATTTCATAAATGTCAATATAAAGTAAGGTAGAATGGACTTTATTTCATGTAACTTAAATGTATGCTTTATTAAGAATTTAATTCTTGAGTTTGCTCTGCAATTTCATTTTTTTAATACCTCAGTATTCATAAATAACAGAATAATGATTAAGTACGAAGAGTGCAAGAAACGATAAAATGCAATGATCTTTATCTGTTTGATATATTTGTGTGCATGCATAAAAGCACTTTGCTTTGACCAACTTCTCTACCTATATATGTTTTTCACAAAGTGAGATAATCACACTCTAAGAGGCTTCGGAATGAAAAACTACATTTAGATACTAACATTAAAAATTTAGTGCTACTGTCTTACCTCTGCTGTCTTTCTATCTTGGCTGCCATTTTAGGATTAAGAGTGGCTTCTTCATAAAGAGGCTGCATGACACTGGCAGGCACTGAGAACGTGGGCTGTATCTGTTGGACTTGTCTGTTTTTATTAGTACGCTGATATGCAGTGATGAGACGCCTCAAACGTGTGGTTAAAGCTGATTGAGTTGGCCAATAAATTTTATCACCCTCCATCAGCTGACCATCTGTATTTAAAGAAACTCATATCAATAAAAAAAAAAACTAAAAAATGAAAACAATTTTGACCCTCCCCCCCTCCACCAAACTAAACAGAGAATGAAATGAAGCTCACAAAAAGAGCAAAATTTCCTTACTTAAAATATTTTTTCTTTCAATCTGATTATGTGGGGGAAAAAACCCACACAAACCAAACCTCTCATTATAAAAAGGTTTTCTTTTAACTACAGCTGTAAAAACATTACAACAAGTTTTTACAGCAGCTCAAAAAAAGTAGGTCACAGTGGAATAAAGAACCACAATATTATCTATTGAACTTTGCTTGCACAGAAAATACAACTCTTGCATTTCCAGGCCTAATACGTTTTACTGCCTGGCAAATACTCACTTGCCTTAATTTAAATGAATTAAAAATCAAACTGAAATCTTTGGGAAGTTGAATACTGTAGACACTTTTAAGTAATGCCTTCTTCTGTATTAAATCTATCTCAATTTATGTGAGAACCAAAACATTTTAAAGGCCATTAGTGAGGAACATATATTATAAAAAACTCCCTATAACAATGCTGTCACTTTTATGCTCTTATTCACCTAATAAAGTGCAGGACCTAGCTCTCTGTTTCCAGGGAATAATCTTCTAATTACATACACCATAATTAAGCAGTAATCATTCATGCTAAGCCAATGCTATTCCTTCTTCCCTAGTCAAACTATGAAAAGATGAGGCCCGACTCCACTTGGGTGCCAGGTGGGAGTGAGTGTACTCTAACAGTATGTTTCTATCTTGATAACCAGAAGGAAGTAGAAGGAAGACCCTGCAAAGGAAGGCTTTGTAGAAAAGGGGTGTGAGAAAGAATGGACCCTAACGTGCATATGGAACTAATAAGTTGTTGGATGGGTTACTGAACTAACACTTTAATGATGAAATCTCATACGCAAATTTAGTAATGTAACCATAAAATCATCAAAGCTTTGATTCCATAAAAGCTTAGTGAGTCACTGTGTAACTATTTGTAACTAAAAATACTGTTACATTTCCAATCAACTAGTATGTCTTATAATGATTACAACTGTCTTCAATAAAAATGTCATATGCATCAAACATCACAAAAGTGGAACAGTTTATTGATTTCATGGTATCATGAGAATGTGAATTTTCAATAATACTAAATAAAGAGATAAATGCAATGTACCTCCATCTGCTATAACAAGATCTCCTGGTGAAGAAACATCATCCTTTTAAAAGAAAACAGAAATTTGTCACAGGGTAATTGGGTCAAGATACACTGAAGAAGAAAAGAGAATCAGGTTTCTTAATACAGTAGTAGAGAACTTTTTGTAATAGAGTTTTTAATGATTAATTTATCAAAATTAAAAATTTTAATTTCTTGTTCTAAATTCCCACCCATTTACAACTTCTCTGTTGCCTTTTACACTTCAGACCAATTATTTTGCACTACAATTTTCCTCTTCCGTGACCACTTTTGGTCCAGTTGCTTTCCCCCCACCCTTCCTCTACCTGCAAATATGCCCCAGGCTTTCTTGCTGTTTTGTTTTTTTTTTTTCGTTCTATATACCAACTTCCATAATTTATTCATTCTCATATCTGATTATTAGCCAGCAAATCTTTTTTCTTTCAGCCTTGAACAGTTTGCTTGTGGTGTATATCTAATCTTTATCTGTCAACAGAGCAGCTCCAATTAGGTATTCCAACATTACTGTAAACATATTCATAACTTTGGTGGTTTTATTCCAATGACTACTATTTTTTTAAGTTTATTTTAATTTATTGTTTATTTATTTTTTGAGAGGGGTGGGGGGGGGGAGAGAGAGACAGAGAGGGAGAGAGAAAGAATCTGAAACAGACTCTGTGCTGTTGGTACAGAGCCCAACGTGGGTCTTGATCTCATGAATTATAAGATCACGATCTGAACTGAGATCAAGAGTCGGAGGCTTAGCCAACTGAGCCAACCAGCACCCCAACTGTTATCTTTTTAAAGTTTGTTTATTTGTTTGCTTACTTATTTAAGTCACCTCTACACTCAATGTGGCACTCGAACACACAACCCTAAGTTGTGCGCTCTTCCAATTGAGCCAGTCAGGTGCTACCAATGACTACTATTTTCTGTTGTTATTTTAGAGAAGACTGAAATTAGAACCACTGTCATTCCTTTTCAAGTGGGTCTTTTTTTTTTTTTTAATTTTTTTTTTAACGTTTATTTATTTTTGAGACAGAGAGAGACAGAGCATGAATGGGGGAGGGTCACAGAGAGAGGGAGACACAGAATCTGAAACAGGCTCCGGGCTCTGAGCTGTCAGCACAGAGCCCGACGCGGGGCTCAAACCCACGGACCGTGAGATCATGACCTGAGCCGAAGTCGGACGCTTAACCGACCGAGCCACCCAGGCGCCCCTCAAGTGGGTCTTTTAACTCTGGTTGCTTTTAACATATTCTCTTTGTTCGGAATATCTTTAATTTCACTAGGATGTTTTTTTAGAGTGGACTTAATTTTTTTTATCCTGCCAAGATTCACTTTATTTCTTGAATCTCAGGATTCATGTCTTTCATTAAGTCTGAAAAATTCTCAGCTGGTATCTCTCTTAAAACAGGTCTTCTCCTTTATGCTCTCTGGCCACTCCCTCTGGAATACTGATTGGACATATACCAACCAGACATCATCATGCTATCCTCCTTGTCTCTAAAAGAGTTTTTCGTATTGATTTATTGCCTCTCAGCCCTAAATTCATTACCTTTCATACCTTTTACGGGCCCTAAGAAAATGGATCTGGCTCTTTAAATACTATGTTTCACCAGCCTGTATGATGTCAAGCTTTGTCAGTACTGGCAGCCAGAGACACAGTATGAGGAAAAGGGTTTTTCTTCTTTGGTTTGGGTGAACTCCTCCCGTGCTCACCTCTGCAGTTCAAGCAGCTTCTTTAAGTGCCTATTGGCTAGCGGCTTTCCCTGGTGACCTCGCCCTTGGGTGGTTGTCTAGTGAAGTGCCTCCAGTGAGACACTTCCCCAGGAAAAGGTCCCTTGGCAACCCTGGAGGGTAGACTTCGGCAAGTTCCAGAGGGTGGATTTCCAGCAAGTTTCGCCACCAATGAGGTGTGGCCATGCCCTCCCAAAAAAGTGAGGATCTCAGCCCTGCTGGACATGGGGCTCTTCCCTAGGTGCTCTGCATCAGCCCTCAGAAGAGTACCCACTCCTCCATTCTTCAGCATTCTCTTTACTTCTTATCAGCCAATCTCTCATCACTTTAATCCACCGATTAGTCAATCATTCTACAAACCTTCCCTGTTCAAATTGCTATGTGGTCTCTCTCTCCTGATTGGGCTAAACTGAGCCATTGTGCTACACTGTGGATCCTTTCCTCATATCTATTTTCTAAATAATGTCTTCTCTCAAGATCTGGGTCTAATCTGCCTCTCCAGCACAATGTTTAACCTATTTGTTAAGTTTTAACTTCTAATGACTGTATTTTCCACTTCTCAAGTTTTACATAATTCTTTTTCCATATGTCCCTATTCTTTTAAAATCAGATCCATCTTTCTTTTATTCTTGGATCTTTCTTTAATGTCTTTAACCATTTAAAAATTACTTATTTTCTATTTTAATAGATCTATATCAGAAGTTCTTAGAGGTCTAATCCTGTTCTTTGTTGTATTTGCTAACATTTACTCCCGGTAAATTGTTCCTCATATTTTTAAAATTTTTGGATTTTGACCTCATTTCACAGAGGGTTTTATCTTCAGGACCAAGTATAGTCTACACTGAAGCTGTTTTTTTTCCATAATTCTTTTTCTTTATGTTTCTACTAGGTATCTCAGGGGTATTACAGCTTGGGATCCTTTTATGTCACATTTTTGGCTCGAGAGTTCCTGGACCATGCAGGTGATGTAAAAGAAATCAAACCATAAACTCAAGAGAAAGCAGGCCTATGGCTAATGAATTCTCAGGGGAAACAATTTTTTTTTCCCTACCCAGAGTCCACACTGTTTCTTGGTGCTGTTTGTCAGAGAGTGCTTTCCTCTGAGGGTTTTCATTTAGTATAGGATTTCCATTCTCACTGCCACACTCTGGCCCTCACTCTCACTTGTCCTCATACTGACATCAATATCCAAGCCCCTTGGCCACAAAGACCAACACACCTTACCTGACAGTTACCACACCATCTAGTCCTTTACCATGCCCTTGTTAAGTACTACAGAATTCCTCATTCTTTTTAACATCACTTCCCCCAATCCACAGACTCTTTTCTGTATTTTCACCAACTCTGCTTCTTCCTTTTGACTTTCTATAAACAGAACACACAGAACTATGTTTTCCCAGCTCAGAATTCCTCTCCTCTCTACCTTCTACTTTAAACCCTTTATGTGGGTATAGTTTCTATCTGTTGCCGTGTACTTTTAGTATCTACTTGTCACTCTCTGCTTTGGGATTTCTGCCCCAACACCGTGCTTCTTAGTTCCTAGCACTGCAGCACGTGGGCAAGCTCCACTTCATCCACACGTCCACGCCAGCCTCCAGCTTGTCTAGAAGGGAGATCAGGCAAATTCTGAATGATTATTTGTGATATCTGTCAACCTAAGTGGATCACTAACTTAGCTGCTCTTCTGAAGAACAGAATTAGGTATAAGGAAAACATGAAAGAAAGAAACAGCAAACAAAAGAAACCATGGAGTAACTAGAATTGAGGATTTTAAAATAGGATCCAAAGCGTACCTCCATATCATCTTTAAAGATAGCTGGGGCAGGTTTGTATTCTGGATCTTCCACATCCCTGTTAAAATACCAACAGATGCCACAATTACTGTACTGGACTTAAAACTTCTCTTGATGGGACAAATGGGAGTCTTGTTGCAAGGACCTTTTAGTGCGTTTTCAGACTGAAATTTCTGTTCTTTAGCCTGAGGACTCGAAGCCACAGCATGAAGGTGGTTCTATGGCAAGTCAGAAGAAAGCTACCTCTAATGGACTCTTACTACCAAGTTCACTTTTAAATGTGGTAATATTAACCTCAACATAGTCTCTTACTTTTCTCTTTTGGTAAGAAAACAAAGATGGTAAAGGCCCTTACTTGTTACAATGAACAACATCATATTTCTCTTCAACTGTAATATTCTTAGCTGTCTTCTTTCCTCTTAAGCCCTCAGAATTTTATGGCCTTAATGGCCATGACCATTAAGAATGGAAAAATGAAGGACTCATCACAAGAATGGGTATGGGGCAGGTCCAGCCTCTTCCTTGATCATACTGTTGGATAAGCACTAACTTATCAGAGTATCATTAGTTCTTTCCAATTGTAAACTCGGAAAGTTTACTTACTTAAAGATAAACATCACTGACAGAATATGTGATGTTGATAGAGATGCATGGAGAAACCAAGACCCTGAAGTGCACATACCCATCCATATAATCATTTGCCCTCTGTTCTGCAGCAACTGCTTTCTCATCAGGTTTTCCCACTCTTTCCAAGAAGCATAATGCTGGGTCTGCTCGGATAGTGTTATATTTTTCATAACCTGGAGGGATCACCAATTGTGAAAGTAAAAAGGATAAAAAGAAAAAAGATGTATAAATATAAGCATTCCACACATTTATGGTAGATAATGTTCCTGGACTAAATGGACCATATATTAAAATGATATACATTAAGCATGTTTTCCAGAAATTATCACAAATTACATGATCTGGCATGTGTATATTTAAAACTTTAGATTAAATTTATCAGTTAAAGTGAAAAGAGGAAAACTGATCACACAGAACACACTTGACCTAAGAACTCTTCCTGAGGGGAAGTTATGTGAGACTTCTGCCACCCTTTCATGAAGAAGTGTAGTGACTGACAGACATAATTTGGTGGTGTATGCTGTACCTGATATTGATAATAATATGAGTGTTTCTGGAATAAAGCTGTAGGTGGAAATCAAACTGAGAACTAGCTGAATTATATTATACACAGAAGACGACTCTACCTACCTTACTTCTCACTTACCATGTTTAAAAACTCCAATAAGAAGGGACTTATCAGCATCAAAATCCCACCATTCAGCAGGAACTTCTGAGTGGTCTGGTTCTGGGACCCAAACATCAATGTCACTTTAAAAAAGAAATCACGATATGGCACTATGAATGATTACAAACAAGTTAAAGAGGAGGCAAAACTTTACCTAGTTTGTAAACAGCATTATGGTTTTTAGGAAAAGATGTTAAGATTTCATTTCATTGATCTTTTTGTTTTCCATAATTGCCACCGATAAAAATTACAAAATCGCACAACATAGTTAGCATAAAATGAATTAATATTCCTAAACTCAACAGAAGAAATGTTTCAACAGGTTTACTTTACTCTTAACGAAGCATATTCTTTCCACTGATTTCCTTTAGATACAAACAAAATGTTTTATGGGAAAGTAGAATCTTATGTCAGCAAACAGCCTGACAAAAATCAGCTGGCTCAAGTATTTCATTTTGTACACCAGCAGACTGAGGCCCTAGAAGGGCAAATTAATTGCTTTGGGCTGCAAAACAAGTCATATCTCTTCTGGACTGCTATTGGTAAGAAAATCCCACTGAAAAATTAAGCATTGCTTACAAGTAAAGGAAAATGGAAAGTTGTTTTTTTTTTCTTTTTTAAGTATTTATTTATTTATTTATTTTGAAAGAGAGACAGAGGAGGGGCAAAAGGAAAGAGAGAGGGAGAATCCCAAGCAGGCTCCATGCTGTCAGTTCAGAGCCCGATGTGGGGCTCAAACCCAAGAACTGCAAGATCATGACCTGAGACTAAATTAAGAGTCAGATGCTTAACCAACTGAGTCATCCAGGTGCCCCCATTTTCATGTTTTATTTACTCATAAGACTTAGAAGCCTTTTGTTTTCATGGCCATTGTCCTTTATTTCCACTATATTAGTGGTTAAATATTGGGTTCTTGTGAACTAGCCCGGGAACATATTGACCATTTATCAGTTTCTTTCTTTTTTTTTTTTTTAAGTTTATTTATCTATTTTGGGAGAGAGAGAGAGAAAGCAGGAGAGGGGCAGAGAGAGAATCCCAAGCAGGCTCAATGCTGTCAGTACACAGCCTGACACAGGGCTTGATCTCACAAACTGTGAGATCATGACCTGAGCCAAAATCAAGAGTTGGACACTTAACCAACTGAACCACTCAGAAGCCCCTATCAATTTATTTCTATATGAAAAGTTATTTTGAGTTTCCAAAGACAACCAACTTACAAATGACCTTGGGCTACACAAATTATTTGTAAGTAGGAAACTCCTCACTTTTTCAAATATATCCATATAGGTCTTTGTTAATTAACTTATGAAATTTTGGTGCCGAGACAAGATGAAATTCTACTTCATTTTCATTACGTTTTATCGTATCTCTGATTCTTTGAAAACTGATAAATGACGAACGTCAAACAGAGAAATTCTCAACTAGAATTATTTGATTTCCTGAAATAATTTATCCTATCCAATCTCCATCTTCTTTGTTGAATAAAATACAAGAATGATGCTTGTGTGTGAAAATTAATGACATTTATTTGCTAATTCCTGTCAGACATAAGTTGTATGTTAGGCTAAGGGAGACAATGGCTTGAATCACTATGGTAAATAAGTAAACATTTTAGTCCTTCCATGTATGGCAGATTTTCCTTTTTAGTGGTGTTGTATGTATTACTTATAAAAGGTTTCTGGGAGAGTAGTAATTTCACATGATAAGCAAAGGAAATTATGTTTGCAAAATTAAAAATGCTCTTTAGTAGTTGTTTCATATTCCTGAAAACAGCTATATTACCACAGCATTCACGGAACGGATTTATTATAGTTTTTAGTCCTTTATTATATTGTCATTTTTTAGGCATGATAATTATATATAGCATACAAATAGCACTTTGAATGTTTTAATCAAATTATGAATCAAAAACTTGCCATTTTCTGTGGTGCTTGGGTGGTTCAGTCACTAAGTGTCTGACTTTGGTTCAGAACATGATCTCACAGTTTGTGAGTTTGAGCCCTGCGTTAGGCTATCTGCTGTCAGCACAGAGCCCACTTTGGATCCTCTATCCCCCTCTCTTTTTGCCCCTCCCACCTCATGCTCTGGCTCTCTCTCTCAAAAACATTTTTTAAAAACCATGAAAAGTGGATAGGAAATTACTTTTTATTTTTCATAAATCTTTTGCCAGCAGAAAAAAGTTTTAACCCAAGGAATATGGAGAAAAGGATGTAGACCTTTCTCTAGATTCTTAAAGGAAATTATCTGCACTTAAGTAACATTATTACCTCTAATCTTCTTTAAAAAAACCCAGAAGGGCTGCAATCACAGTATTTTCTAGCTTAATGAAGAAAAATAGAGAAAGAATGATTTTCCCGTGATTTGGTCAAAGTTGAAAAAACGATGAGGAAAAATACAGTTACAGAAGATATTTATTTTTGATTCATTTCCTGACCAGGACTAAAAAGTGTGAGAACCAAAAGATGAAGGCAGGAGGAAAGAATTTAAGAGGGTCAGGTAGTTCCCCTCACCAACCATCAGGTGGCACTCTAAGCTCAGAACACTGTGACAAGCATCCGAGGTAGAAAGATTTCCTACTTGTAAAGAGCATATACCTACCCTGTGTTTGATTTTAAGGGACAAATGGATGTTAAGTGTTTGTTAACTGCTAGGGAAAGGACCATAATGAGGTGCATGTGCTCCTGTTGTTGATTTCTGTTTTTAAAGATTCAGTTCACATGCTGTCTCTTGCATAAAACTGTCTTTAACTTCCCCAGGCCAGATCACTCATTCAAAATATATTTAAACAGCACTCATTAAGTGCCAATAATAGCAATAATAAGGCAGACACTTCCTGCCCTCATGAAGAGGTACCTGCACTACTGCATGGTGAATGGTGTGACAGGGTCCTCTGGGTACGTGCCTGACCTGGAGGCTGAGGTGATGCCAGCTGAGCAGGAAGAGCCCGGAGAATGGAGGAAAGGGGGAAAGGGAATGTTCCAGCAAGAGTGCAAAAGCCTGGAGGCGTTGGTAATCATGGCACCTGTGAGAACTGTGGACCTGAAGTTCAGGAGAGAGATGTGAACTGGAGATAGATCTGGAAGACCCTCAGTATAAAAACAAAAACTGATGGGGCACCTGATGGGGCAGTTGCAAGAGTGGGCAACTCTTGATCTTGGGGTCGTGAGTTCGAGCCCCACATGGGACATACAGATTACTTAAATAAATAAAACTTAAAAAAAAATTTAAAAAACACCTGACACCACAGAAGAGAGACAGCATCCAAGAAAAGGAGGTGACAACAAGAGGGCCTATGAGAAGGCATTTAAGAGGGGTGAAGAGGAGCCTGCAGAACAATAAGCAGAAAGAAGCTAGAAAGAACACATCCAGGTGAATGCTGCTACAGACACATTTTAAGGAGGCAGTGGCCAACAAAGGTGAAGTCAGATAAGCAGTAGGGTACATCCGTGTGTTCAGCAGCAAGCTTACTAGTGGACAAGTGGGCAGGCAGAAGAGAGGGGGTGGAAGCTGAGCTGTGGGGGAGTGCGTAGGAAATGGGAGAGCAGAAAAAGGAGACACCAACACAGAAATCAAGGAGAGTGATAATACAGTAGCGTGAGGAGACACAGGTCCAAAAGCACTGTGTGTGTGTGTGTGCGTGCGTGCGTGTGTGTGTG
The DNA here is from genome assembly GCF_018350215.1 of Panthera leo. Taxonomy (NCBI): domain Eukaryota; kingdom Metazoa; phylum Chordata; class Mammalia; order Carnivora; family Felidae; genus Panthera; species Panthera leo. Next base: position 30,810,643 of record NC_056693.1, on the reverse strand, counting down.
TGTGTGTGTGCCTGGATCTATGCTGAGGGAGATACAAATATGTTAAAATCCAAATGAGAAGTTGGGGGCCAGGGGGAGATTAATGAAAGAGGAAATGTAGGGATAATTCACAGATCACAGTTTCTCCACAAGTGGAGGCCAAGGGAAAAGAGGGGTCACTTGGTCAACAAATATGTATTGGGTGTTATTATGTCCCAGATTCTAGGGGCTGTGAAAAAATGATCAATACGACAGATAGCATGTTTAACCTTCAAGCAGCTTAAACTGTAGTGGGAAGAGAAAGACAGACAAATAAACATGATTCTAATAAGCATTTCATAGGCATTATGAATGAGATAAAGTAAGGTTACGTAGTAGCGAGTGACTGCTAGGCTTGCTTTAGCTAGGGAGGCCAGGGAAGGCCTATCTGAGGAGGTAGACGCTGAATGGAGGCCTGAATGACCTGAAGAGACAGTTCTGGGAAAGCTGAGGTGTAAGAGTGTACCAGGAGGCACAGCACAGAGTGAGCCTGACGTGCTGGAGGAACAGAAACACCAGTGTGGCTGCAGCATTGTGGGTGAGGGACAGAGCGCTGAGGAAAAAGGACAACCGGGTGGGTATAGTTGCATGAATGCCTACAGAAGACAGTATTACAAAAAAATTAAAGAAGACAGCATTTCAGGAAGAAGAGAGAAGTAGAATAAGGAACAAAGAGACCAGGGTGTCGGACAGATCATATGTGGATAAAAGTCAGTCACCATTCTTCCACTGGGTTAGGAGGGAAAAAGAAAGAATGAACACAGGGAAGGTTCAGTTTTAGATTTGGTGGCAGGAAGCTTGCGGCTGCTGCTGTTGTTGTGACAGAGCCAGATGATGATGGTGATGATGGTGATGATGATGATGATGATGACTGATACTGCTATTAGTGACAGAGCCAGATTGAGACTAACAGAGGAAAGGCAACAAACTGGCAAGGGTGAATTCTGTAAATTTGGTAGAATTTTCTTCTTGTGAACTTCACTGAGTAAGCAGCCACTTTGATAGACAGTTTTCTGGTCATAGAATTTTTGCTATTTTCAGTATATTACTGAAAATATCAACAGGTTATTTAATTAATTTACCTTGCATCAACTCCATCAAATACTTTCTGACACTCATTTCCAATGACTTCTTGCTTTAGATAATACAGCATTCTTACACGAAGCAAAACCCTAAAATGAGGGAAAGGAAATCAAAAGACACAAAGATATTAATCATTAAAGAAAATTCATCCATGAGGTTAAAATTGGAAAAGAATTTGTACACAGAATTTTTGTAATTAAGTAATTACTTCTGATTAAATAAATCTCATTACTACCATATATATAAAATAGGTTTCTCCAAAATCTTCACAATCATCATTATTTAATATCCAAGTAAGATATAATGAGATCATTTGGAGGCCAGTTTTATTTCTCTCTCTGTTGATGAAAACAGTGACACAAGAGGTATATACCATGATTTGCTGAAGGATACCCTGTAAGATTAAGATTAGGATTGGTCCTAGACCACACTGTCTCTGTACTCAAAATCAGCATGTTTTAAGATTTTTAATAAATTCAGAAATATAAACTTCTAAAGAGTTGTGTTAAAAATACCCTACTACCTACTTATTACAGTGATGTTTTATATGTTTTTTGTATCCTTCATCTTGAAGTAGCTGCTCAGGATTATATTTTCGAAGCCATTCTGCTTTCTGTATATCAAATGAGCTTGTTTGAGTCTTTACTTTCTTCCCTTTTCGACCCCTGGGTACTGGGGCTGACAGGCCTGTTAAAATGAGAAGGACACGTGATATCAGGGATAATCTGTAGAAAGATTTGCAATTTGGCACATTTTTTTCAACACAAGAAATTTCTGGAGACTTTCAGAGGTCTGTGCAGGCTGTATAGAGATCTTTAAAATATTAATGGTAACATGGGGCGCCTGGGCGTCTCAGTTGGTTAAGCCTCCGACTTCGGCTCAGGTCATGATTTCATGGTTTGTGGGTTCGAGCCCCGCGTCGGGCTCTGTGCTGACAGCTCAGAGCCTGGAGCCTGCTTCAGATTCTATGTTTCCTTCTCTCTCTGCCCCTCCCCTGCTCAAGCTTTGTCTCTCTCTGTCTCTCAAAAAAAAAAAAAAAAAAAATGTTTAAAAAAATATATATTAATGGTAACAATACTGACCCAATCACAAGGTAAGTTAACATGATGATTATACACACATATTAACAGTTCCCCACAAACACCCAATAATTCTGTATCTGAAATTAATCACTGTAATTTCCATTTTGTTCTAAAACACATTATTTGTTTTCCAAATGTAAAAACCAAAAGCTAAAACCTGTACCTCTGCTTTGCTTTTAGTTTCTTTAGTTACAAAATAAGCTTTGGCCTCTTGATTTTCAAAACTGCATTAGGTTTAGTCATTGTGGATTCCTGTTTAAGAGAGCTATATTCATTTTATGTGATACTTTTGTTGTGAAATATTTCTTTTTCTTTTACTATTTTAAAGTAATCTCTACACCAAACGGAGGGCTCAAACTTACAACCCCAAGATCAAGAGTCACATGCTCTACTGAATGAGCCAGCCAGGCGCCCCTGAAATATTTCAAAACTACAGAAAATATATTCCTACTCTTAACCTTAGCATATTCCATATTTGGTCAGTATTTTATTAAAGGAAATGAATACGCATAGTTGAAGTTCAATTCACTCCTTCCTTCCCAGAGATAATCACTACCCTGAATTTGTCTTTTCATTCCATGCCTCTTTGTATTCATAGGTCGGAGAAATATTTAAGTTTACAGACATTGTATTTCACATGCAATTCTGCAAATTATTGATTACTTTGGTATTTTTTTGAGAGTTAATACTTGCCGACTCACAAGGCTGTAATTTATCCATTTTAACTGCTGTTAAAAATCTACTGTATGAGTATCACTGCATACCACCACCTACCTATTAAACTCAATGATGCTTGAGTTGTTTCACTTACAATTTTTAACAATTACTAAAAAAACAGTTTTGATTCCTTTCAATTTCTATCTCGTATCTCTTTTCCTTGCTGTCCTCTACCAGCCAGGAATCTTACCACAACGGTAAACAGAAGCATGCTGTGGCCTGTCCATTTCTTCTGACAATATTGGCAATTTTGCCTTTATATTTTGAGACCGTTTTGTTTGGTGTATAAAGTTCATACTTGTTATATCTCCTTTTATGGATCAGTCATTTTATTACTGTGTAGTATCTCTTGTTGGTACTAATTAATGCCCTCCACCTTAAATTGCTATTCTGTTCTATGTTAATACTGTTCTATATTCCAGAGTCCTCCTCACTCTGATTTGGAAACCAGTGCATAATTAAAAACATACATACTTAAGTTTTCCTAATAAAACATGTAGATATTCCATATAAACTTCTCTTTAACAAAACTGCTTCAGATTTCATCACATAATCCTATTTACTTTTTCACTTCTGCTACATGCTAATTTATAATTTACACGAGATCTGTTGTGCTTGACTATTTCTACAGCACCTTATTCTTCCTCCAAAATCACAGTATATTTGAAGTATCTTTAAAGATATTAATGCTGGTTTAAAAAAGTTCTTTTCCTTGCATAGTCCTTATTTCCTCCGAGTTCATTTAGATGGTCTGTTTCTCGTCTCTACCTCTCATGTTGGAAACTTTCCTCGGGTGTCTGGTATCCTTGGTTGTTTGCTCATATTTGAGACAGACCAAAAAGTTGACACAGATGGTCTGACGGGACTCACTGAAGGGCAATCTGCTGTTATCCTTCATATTGTTAGGTTTTGCCCTGATCAGACTCCGCAAAGAAAATTCTTTAGTTTTCTTCCTTGAGTATGACATTGTTCAATATACATACATTCATTCGGTCCCCATTTAGGAGCTCCATACCTCAACTACCAATGCAACCCAGAGACCCTCCACTTCACTCTCCCTAGAGAACAAACTTTAAGTCATTTTTCATCCTGATGACACAGAACTGAAGAGGATATTTAGCAATCTGAACTCTGTTTAAACCACTTGTAGTCAAAACCTCTGTCCTTTACACCTACTTTCAGAGGTTCCTGATATGTCACAAGCTGAAACTTTTGGGTAATCTGTGCAGCAAACCAGTCGGTCGTTGCCTTTTCCTACTGCTGACCTAAGATTCAACTCTCTCTGGTTGGTTGAGTTAGTCACCACTCACCTATTTGCTTCCAGGTTCCAAAACTGTGTTGCTATTTCCTCTCCCATTCTCTCTCTTCTTTTGAGGGTTTATGCCTATTTACTTTTTAATTATGGAATTAAGCATAGTCAAAAACAGATGGAGAAATATGAAGGATCACAATGTCCTGTCATCCAACTTTAATAATTATCAGCTCATGGTCAATTTTGTTTCATCTATACCCTGTTCACTCCCCAACCTTCTATGTTATTATTTTTTTTCTTCTATATTATTTTGAAGTAAATCTAAGACACCAATCATTTCATGAACAAATATGACTATCTTTTATTTATTAATTTTTAAAATTTATTTATTTAAGTCATCTCTACCACCAACGTGGGGCTAAAACTCACAATCCCAAGATCAAGAGCTGTACTCACCTCTGACTAGGCCAGTCAGATACCCACCCCCCTTTTAAAGTTTATTTACTTAAGTAATCTCTACCCTCGATGTGGGGCTCTTTTAGCGATATATAAAAGACAAAGCCTCCTTTAAAAAAATAACCATTATCAGCCCCAAGAAAGGCAAATAATACTTCCTTAATACTTGATATTCAAATTTACTATTATCTAAAAAAGATAATTTTAAAAAATCCCCTGGGCTGTTTGTTTCAACCAGGAATGAAATAAGACCCCCACAATGCAAGCAGTTAAGGACTCTTAAATCTTTTAGGTTACAGCAGGGTTTTCAATCTCGGCACTGTTGGTATTTTGAACTGCATAGTTCTTTATTGTGCAGGGCTGTCTATATCCCCGTGCCCTCTACCTACTAGATGCTAGTGACATGCTCAAAGCAGTGACAATCCTAAATGGTGGCAGGACTGGGCACAGAATCATGTCTGGCTGAGAGCCACGGGTTTTGGATAGCCTCTTTACCTGCCTGCCCCCACTTTGTTGAAGAAACTAGGACTTTTGTCTGTGGAATTTATCAAGTGTAATGCCTTAATTTTTTTTTTTCTCTTCACTGACATGTAAGTGGGGTTTCAAGGAAGAGTGAGATTATATTTGTGTCCATCTTCCATCCTTACCTGAAGTCAGTTCTGCACGTTACTGATTTAATTGCCTACAACTAAGACAGCCTCCAGTGATCACCCTAATCTAAAATAGGTGCTTTCTGTTTTCTCCATTTCAGAAGTTATTTTATTTACCTCACAGTACTTATCACATTCTGTAATTATTTATCTCCTTTCTTATTATGTCTATCTACCTGGCCGGAATGCAAAGTTCATGATGAGCTCAGGGATCTTGTTTCTTCTTATCTTCCCACTACCTTGCATGAGAAGCACACAGTAGACACTATAACAGGTATGTGTTGATTAAATAGAACAAAATTGTAACACAACTTTCAGGGCGTAGTAATCTTTTTTATCTTTACAGAAAAATCAATTACTTTATGCTATGAAAGAATTACTTTATGCAGAAAAGAATGTTCTATTAGAAAGGATGTGGAGAAAAAGGGACTTATATATACCTTATATATACAATTTACAGTTGTAAACTGGTATAGTCATATCTGATGGCAAATTAAAGTATTTATGAAAACTTAAAATGTATACATCAGTGTTTCTCAACTTTAATATACATACTAATTGCTAAGGAACTTGTTAAAATTCAGTTTCTGATTCAGTAAGTCTGAGGCCCAAGATTTTGTACTTCTAGGAAGCTCTCAGGAGATGCTGACGCTATTAACCCATAGACCACATTTTAGGTACTAAGGATGTACATAAGCTATCCTTCGACAATTCCAATTCATGGTATTTATTTTAGTGAAAGGTTTATTCACATGAACAAGGATAAACGCAGAAGGATCTTCACTGAAACTTGTTTTTTAATTCTCTACAGTGAGAAATGGCCTAAGTGCCCATCATTAAAAGCAGATGCTAAATAAACTATGGAATAGCAACACTATGAACTACTAAAAAGGAGTTTTAAAAATGAGATAGATCTATATGAACACGGATGAGGGAAGACTGCTGAGACAACAACCTGCAAACGGATTTATGTTGGATCAATAACCAAACTGCACGTAAACCTGTATGTGAAACCCAACCAAACTGGTAACACTGGTATTTTCTAAGTTGGAACTTGAACTGATTCATTAGTGTTAACTGTACAGTGCTTCAACACTTTACAGGGTACTATGGTGCCACCTATATAACTAAACACAAATGTAATAAGAAAGAATGTTCTTACCCAGATGATTTTGTAGCTCTCGTGTCTGCCCATCTTCAGTTGGAGTAATGAGATCCCATATGAAGCCTTTAATTTTCTCATCTCCTCGGTAGTGAACAAGGCAATAAGCTAAGAGGGCTCGGCAAATTATTTCTACATCATGCTCATTCAGCTGCCTTTTAAAACGGCCATGAGACAGAATCTCTCTCCATCGGCCCCATCTGGTTAAAAAAGGTAAACTTACATTAATATTTAGTCAAGTTCTAGAGAAAAACAGAACTCATGGATAAAAGGCTTGAAAACTACAAAAAACACATTTGTCATGAATAGGATTTACCTAATAAAGTTTTTTTCCCTGAGTGTAAAATGCAGAACCATGGTATAGTGATTTCAAATGTGTCTTATTCAGTAATGGATAACAAGATTATCCATTTTATATTATTGAATATGCAAATCTCAGAAAAACAAGGAATTTGACTTCAGTGATACATTTATAATTTAAAACTTAAGGATACTCCATCATTCTGCTATTAAATATATGTTAAGCATATAAATGTAGGGTATTTTAAATCTACTTAAAATAGATTTTTATTGATTCTAACAAGATGAAAAAATACACTAGAATACAGTGTACGTTTTCTGTAACTTTATATAGACTATTAACAAGAAACATTAAAAAATTTTTTTTACCCATAAACTAGAAGATTTTTCTCTACTCTAAAGCATTCAGTTCTTCCATAGCCATTGGAACGATCACAGGGTCTCCGGAGTTTGGGCTTTTCATCCCCTTCACTTTCGGCTTCAGATAATTCCGCCAACTCATCTTTTGTGGCACTAAAGGGTCTTGTTTGCTTCCTAATTCTTGGAGTGTCAATAACCAAGCTGTTCTGTAAAATTGTTAACAGCTATTACTTAAAGGTCCTTTTACTATTTTGTTTATAACAGTGTTTTATATCTTCACCTTTCAAATTGTACAAACAATAAAATAATTACAAAAAGTCAGAAAAAGAAATTACTAACAATTTCATCAACCTACCAGATCAACTTAAAAATTTTTATATTCCTTTAAAATGCTTATTACCATACACATATAATATTGTGACATCACAGTCATAGGATGAAAAGAATTTGGTATTTGGTCTTATCATTAATATGAGAGTTATTGTGTTATGCTTTATATAATAACCATAATATATTTTTAAACTATATTTATGCATCTTAGTTTTCTTTACCTAATTCATAGTTTAGATTGTTTTCAATTTTTTTTCGCCTTATTTTTAAGTAGGTTTCACACCCAGCGTGGAACCCAAAGAGGGGCTTGAACTCACAATCCTAAGATCAAGACCTGGGCTGAGATCAAGAGTTGGATGCTTAACAGGTTGAGCCCCCCAAGAGCCTTCGTTTTCAATTTTTAAAATACATAATGCTAAAGTAAATATTTGTTAAAAAAATTTTTTTTAATGTTTACCTAGTTTTGAGCCAGAGAGAGGCAGAGCATGAATGGGAGAGGGGCAGAGAGACAGGGAGACATAGAATCTGAAGCAGGCTCCAGGCTCCGAGCTGTCAGCACAGAGCCCGACACGGGGCTCAAACTCATAGACCATGAGACCATGACCTGAGCCGAAGTCGGATGCTTAACCGACTGAGACACCCAGGTGCCCCATTAAAATAAATATTTGTAATCTAAGTTTATCCTAAAGATAAATCCAAAAAAGGGAAATATCTAGAAATACCAATACTGGTCAAAGGATTTAAATATTTTATAGACCCAAAAACATGTTTTAGTCCTTTCCAAAAGAGTTATATTAATACACAAAAAGCAAGGTAATTAAGTGTATGAACCTCACCGTGTTTAATTCAGTTTAACTCATTCAAAACAACTTAAGTTGACATGTTTTTTACCTTCAATGAAATATTTCCAAGTTAGGAAGATATTCTTTGAGAACATGTAAAAAGTCTGTTTCTCCTTCAATTTTGCCCACTAATTTTAGAATTCATCAATGGGTCTTGTCTGCTACAATTATTACTGTGGGCAATACATGGTAGAACTCTTCTCTTATTCCTTCTATATTTGTTAATCAGCCTTTTTTCAGTAAGAAAGAGTTGTCCTTTTGCCCCACCCCAGCTTCTTTAAAGACAAAAAAAACCCCAAAAAACCCTAACTGTATTTTTTGAGTAAATTTTCAAGTCTTCTGCCCACAATCTTTTGAGGTTTGATGTATTTTTGATCACCTTATATGAGCTTTCGTGTAATAACAATATTGACTTTGATATAAATTTCTGCTATAAATAAGTCTCACCAGTCTAACTGCCCTTTTATTTTCCATTAAGTACTCTGGAGTACTTAATGGAAAAAGTACTTAAGTAGTCTTATGTATTTGCATATGCCAAACATTTCCTTTGTGATTTCTTTCTAATTTAGAATGTTTTCCCACCAAGTATTTGATAAAACAGAAATCTAGTTTTTCCATTTTTTCATACTTTCGAAGAATTAAAAAAAATTTTTTTATTGCAAATTGGAGTTTACTTGGTATAGAGTATATCATTATAAAGTTCCCCCCAACGCTAACTCAATATTCTAGTCATGATTATTATATAATGCCTTTTTCTCTAATATTTCTTTATTAAAACTTATAATTTGATCTTTTTCTGTTATTTTGTTCTTATTCTTTATATCTTTTTCTCAGTAGCATGCTGTTTTAATCATGTTTATAATACATTATGTTTTAATAGATAGTAAATAATGCTAGTCTGCCTTCTTTGTACCTCATCTTCAGAAAACCTTTAAATGTCTTTTTCAAAGCATAAATAAGAAAATGTAACTGTACAAGTATTAAATGAGTAAGTGCTTATAAAAGTTTACTTATAAAGTGCTTAACTCCCCAAGGTAATATACAAGGCCCTATAATGTGACCCATATCTATGGTCTCTGACCTTGCCTATCACCTCCTCACTGTCTACACTACCATGTCATTTCTATTTCTGGAATACCAGAGCTTATTTCCACCAATGGCTTACTGCCATTCCCTGTACCTTGAAAGATTTTCCTCATGTCTTTACATTATTGGCTCTTTCTGGTCATTCAATCTCAGCACAACTGAGAGTGACCTCCCTTGACCACGTCGCTTAATGCTGTCTCTACACCTCCCAGCATTCTCTGCCATCTGTTTCATTTTCTTCCCTCTCTGAAACTATCTTATGCACTTGTTTACTTCTGTCTCACCTACCAGAATTCATAAGTTGTGTAAAAGCAGTGGTTGCTTTGTCTTGGGCACACTGTCCCTAATGTGAGAATGGCACTTGACTCATAGTTGGATGAATGCATAAATGCATACAAGTGTCTCTGGATCCCCAACAGAGACTTTTGAAAACTCACAAATATCACACTATAGGCAGTGTTCTGTATCTCCCTCATATTTTAAATTTAACTGTGTTGGAGCTCTTTCTATATCACTAGTACATAGGGATCTACATGATTATTTTTACTTATTGAATTAGACAGTAATGCATGCACTAATCCTCTATCGTAAGAGGTTTAATTAGTTTGTAAGTTTTTTCTAAAACAAAAAAATGTGGCAATGAACATCACTGTACTGTTGTTATCATTGTACCTGTATGATTATTGCTGTAAGACAGGTTCCTAAAAGTGCATTTAAAATAAACATTTAATATTCTTGACAATTCATTTTTCCAGGGAAACTTTACATATTGTCTGGTTATATGAAAAAACTGTTAACATTTTGATTTTGGTTGCGTTTCTATGTTTATAAACTCTTTTTTTAAATTTTTTAAAAATGCATTTATTTATTTTTAACAGAGACAGAGAGATAGGAGTACGAGTGGGGGAGGGGCAGAAAGCGAGGGAGACACAGAATCCGAGGCAGGCTCCAGGCTTTGAGCTGTCAGCACAGAGCCCAATGCAGAGATCGAATCCATGAACCACGAGATCATGACCTGAGCTAAACTTGGAAACTTAACCGACTAAGCCACCCAGGTGCCCCTATGTTTACAAACTCTTAAAATGCTTAAAATATGTAGTTTTCTTGCCAACTGACAAATCTCCCAATTAAATTTGATAATTTACTTAACTAAATCACATATATCTGTCAGTAAGTATACTCCTAAGTGTTTGGTATCTTTTTTTCCTTCTGTGAATAGATGTTTTCTTCCATTATATTTTTCTACTTCTGTTAGTACCAATATTTAAGAAGGCTAAGTGGTGTATTTATCTTCTATCCAGTTAATTCATTAAACTCATTTATTTATTTTTAAATGTTTATTTTATTTTAGAGAGAGAGAAAGAGTGAGAGGGAGCGAGTGAGGAGAGGGGCAGAAAGAATCCCAAGCAGGCTCCGTGCTATCAGTGTAGAGCCAGACATGGGATCTGATCTCATGAACCGTGAGATCATGACATGGGTTGAAATCAAGAGTTGGAGGCTTAACCGACTAAGCCATCAGGGCACTCCTATACTTTTAATGAGTAAAAAATTCCATTGCTTCCAGATTCCACTGCCTTTTTATTTTTATTTTTTTTAAATGCTCATTTATTTTTGAGAGAGCTCAAGTGTGGGAAAAGCACACAGAGGGGGACAGAGGACTTGAAGCAGGCTCTGCGCTGATAGGCTGACAGCAGCAAACCCGATGTGGCTCCAACTCACGAACTGCAAGATCATGACCCAAGCCCAAGTCGGATGCTCAACCAACTGAGCCACCCACGTGCCCCTCCATTGCCTTTTTAGACATATAAACATGCCATATGTAAATAATGATGTTTTTATAAATATCGTTTCAAATTTACTTATTTGTTTCACATACAATTACACATATTTCTGAAACACATTAAATAGTAACGATTGTGTATGGCAGTGGTATTATTTCTCATTGTAAAGTTTTACATTTTAATTAAAAAGACTATCTATTAAAATAGATCCCATGCACCAATGCTTAATATAGAATTCTTTTAATCATTTAGCAGTTATCTTGCTAATAGATAAGATTCACAAACATTGATTCCTATACATAATTAGACAGGTGTCTTATGAAGTAAACAGTTATGTTATTATTAGTTCTACAAATTGTATTTTAGCTTTTTGGCCCTTTCTTAGCTCTAAGTAAAGTTAAAAAAGAAACAGTTTTGCCACTTTCTTGACTGTTTTTTTTTCTCCTTTTGTATCTGACTGGATCATCATTAATGGGAGCGGACTCCAAGGAAACAAAGTTAAAGAGCAAAATAAACATAACTGATGATTTGAAAACATTTTACAAATTAAAAAACACATTACAATTTTAAGAATATGAGTATCCAAACTTAAATTTTCCCTGTATTACAACCTATCATGATAGATACCAGAGGTATTAAATTGAAGCAGTGCCTAACTCAATATATGATCATTCAGATACTCCACATCAATTTATTTATGAAGTAAATTTATTTCAGTAAGTACACAGTTGAATACCTTAAAATATTATAATAATATGAGAAAGTATCCTAATAGATAATTTTTTAAAGGGAAAGAAATACTTACTCTGCCACTGATGGCATCTATATCTATTTCTGCCTTTTTAGCCCATTTCTGCCAGAAGTTAGGATCATCTAAGGAAATATCTGTCCGATTTCCAGATGCCACAAAACTCGCCTGAAATACATAATGGCAGTTTTTCAAAATGTTTTGAAGTTTAGAGGAAAATCTATCAAAGTATATTTACAACATTATCTCCTCACATTTATTGGGGATAGAATTTGAATTCAGCATACACACATACATTCAAAGGATACTCCAAATGCTATGGTCTGAAACAGCACAGTATCTGCTCACGGCAAAAGGCTCACTGCCAACATAGGCTGGAGTTTTTAGGAAAGGATTAAGTAAGTTATTACTGTTTTTAACTCAAGCTTTTGATAAGTAAGGATCAAATCTCTTTGGTCAAGAAGCTACACAGGACAGAGATACGCTTTCTAGATATACTACATGAATATTAAGAAATTAGGTTAGAACAAGAATTTCAAAACTGCTTGCCCTATACAGTTCATTTTCTGGTATACTCCTACTTTATTTCCATCATATTTTTAAAGAGATAGATCTCCTAAAGAAAATGCAATACAGGATATAAGAAATAAAAAAAAAATCAGTCTGTCTTTACCTTAAAATGCTTTTCCTTACAACAATACTGCATAGTCATTGTAAAAATTTAAGAGATTACAGAAAAACAAAAAAAAAATACAGATGATTTACTTTCTTAAATATTGTAGAAATCATACAATCTTTTAGTTGGAACAAACTTTAGATATTGCAGCTCAACACTGTCACTTACAAACTAATAACCGTTATTTGAAACTTAAGTCCCTGAAAATAGATACGCCACTTCAAAGGAAGTCATCAAAGTGCTTTATAAAAATGAAACAAACAGTAAAGATACGTGATGCTTTAAAAAAGAAAAGAGCCTGAAAAATGCATGGGAACACTTACAAGAGTTAAAGGGAAGAATGTAGTCAAATTATTTTCAAAAGAGAATATAATTGGTAAATGGCTTACAGATAATGCTTAATTATCTGGGATATAATCAAATGATAAAAATCTTCATTAAAAAACCCATCTTGATGGCATTTTAAAAGAAAATTACACATTAAAGAGATGATAAAGCAGCTATACCCAAACAAGCCATTTATGACATTCAAGGTAAGTCTGCAAGTCTGAAAGTTTGAACAGTGGAACACTAATGATATGAAGGAATCACTGTGAATTTGATTTTTGAATGTAATGGTAAGTATTGTGGGTGTGTTAAAGAAATCTTCATATATATTATACATATGCCTGTATATATACTATCTGGGATTTCCTTTAAAATAATATGAAGGATGGATAAGGTAATGATGAAGCAAGTTTGGCATGAGTTGATACTTATTGAAGCTGAGTGATAAGTATACAGGTTTTATTATACCACTGTCTATATTTGTACTTTGAATCTTTAGACTGAGTCTAACAAATGAATTAGAAACAAAATTAAAATCCTAAATGCCTCTTATGAACTTAAAAGATTCTGTTCATGACACTACTTACCAAATATTAAGTATATTCATTCCATCAAACATTCTTTTGAGGCTGGGTTATTAAGATGCTATATAAGAAGTGTTGAAATATTATAAATGTTTAAAATGTACATTTTGCTGGCATACTTATGAAACAGAAGTGATAGCAATAAATATTTTAATGAAATGAATTTAAGGGGCGCCTGGGTGGCTCAGTTGGTTAAGCGTCCAACTTCAGCTCAGGTCATGATCTCACAATTCATGAGTTTGAGCCCCGCATCGGGCTCTGTGCTGACAGCTCAGAGCCTGGAGCCTGCTTCGGATTCTGTGTCTCCCTCTCTCTCTGCCCCTCCCCTGCTTGTGCGCTGTCTCTCTGTGTCTTAAAAATAAACATTAAAAAAATTTAAAAAAAAGAAATGAATTTAAATTTTATGGGGTTTTTTTTGTTTGTTTTTTGGTTTTTTTGCTTGCTCTAAAACTATAGCTTTGTAGGCTCTAAGTGTAATCACAACTGTCCTTATAAGAGGAAAAGGCTATGTGACAATAGAAGCAGAGACTGGAATAATATGGTCACAAACAGGAAACGTAGGCACTCAAAAAAGCTGGACAGATTCTCCTCTGGAGCCTCCAGGGAAAACCCATCCTACTGACACCTGGAGTTTTAGCCTGTAAAGACTCATTTTGGACTTCTGACGTCCAGAACTATAAGAGAATAAATGTGTGCTGTGGTGATTTGTCACAGTGGCAACAAGAAATAGTACAGCCAGACTCCTCTTCATGATAAAATACATATTATAAAAACCCATATCCAACTTAAAACAGCACAGGCTAACCAACTTGATAAAATGAAAAGTAGTAGCCATCATCATCTGCATAGATGTATTTGATGACAAAGTATTATGAACGAGTGTAAGGAAGAGATATCTAAATTTGCTCAAGTAATTCTTAAACTATGAGGGGACTTCTACTTGTTAATTCAGAAATGAATTTCTCATAACTGAGGACATATGATATCCATACTTTCAAATCTTCATTAATTAGATTCATCAACTTCCAGGAACACTGAAAAGTTCACTGAGGTTCTTTGGGTTTTATTTTGTACTATATAGTTTCACTGATAACATGCTTCTTGAGATTTAACAAAGCTAGCAAATGAGCATCTGCTTTACATGGACATTTAATAGGAAAAGACATTAAATATGAAAAGCCATTAAAAATTAACAATTAGATTTCTGGCACATATTAGATTATGATTGCTAATCTTAAAAAAAGTCCTATGTTACTGTGGATGATCACTTTTATTCTGCTACCAGGTAACTGTTGATAATTAAAATAATTTACCTGGAAGAAACTATCCTTCACAATTGCAGCTTTTGTTATATTCATTGTAAGAAAAATGATAAATTTACTTTTCAAATAAAATTAAAAAATATTTCTAAATAATTTTAGATGCTATTGTCAAATGACATATAGCCTATTTTCAAGATGACTTTCAAAATTCTGAAGGATTTTAATGAATTAATGCCTATAAAAATAAAATGCCTGTTGTAGAAGATGTTATCAGGTATAGGTTTACCGATTAATTCCAAATGTTAAATCTTAACATTTTTATTCCTCCAAAAATATTTTTCCTTAAATGTTTTCCTCTAGTCATTAAATCCTTTTATTATTTACAAAGGAAGGTATTTTATATGCTGAAATCCATCTTTCTAAATTAGAAAGTAGCAGAAAGATAGTGGGTGCACAGAAGGGCCTTTACAAGGAAGCAATCCACTGAAGCTTGATACAGACTGGTTTGTTTTTGTAAATTAAGCAATTCAAAGTCTTGTTCGATACCAGAAAAAAAAAAAAATCAGACTAGAACATTTCTATTTCTAGGATCCACCTTATTGCCCTTATGAAAATTACCTCAAAATAAAGTTCAAGTTACCAATAAGGAGTTTTATTTGATGGATATGTACGAAGTCTGAATAGTCTCATTATGCACTCTGCTCCATATATATGGCTTCTTTTAAAAATTATTTGATAATGCAAAGAGATGGATTGGAATTACTTCATTTATCCAAACCACTAAGAATAACTGAGCACAGAGGAAGTCTGGAAATTCCAGGAAAAAGTATAAAATACTACTAACTTTGCACCTTTGGTGCCACTACATACTGGTGCCATATTCTAATATGCCAAATGTCCACTACATAGTGGCATTCCCACACAACTGTGGAAATGAACAAATTCTAGGACAACTACAGGCAAATTCTCTGGACTCGCTCAGCTACTTAAGCACCTCTTCAGCCGGCTCTTTTTTCAAATACAAGTTACTCCCTGGTCTGAGGATTTCAAATAGAAATTTAAATGCTTAAGTATTTCACATTCTTAGAGCACAGCTGGTTATGACTAGAGTATACTTGAGTAAAATAATACTCGTCTAGCACTTTATTATAAAGTAGAAAAGGCCAAGACTATTACGCTGTCTTTTTAAAAAATATTTATTTATTTATTTTGAGACACACACACACACACACACACACACACACACACACAGAATCCGAAGCAGGATCCAGGCTCCAAGCTATCAGCACAGAGCCTGATGTGGGGCTTGAACTCACAGACCTCGAGATCATGACCTGAGCCAAAGTTGGAAGCCTAACGGACTGAGCCACCCAGATGCCCCTATGCTCTCCTCTTTAAAGACAAGAAAGACTCCTAAAGGTTAACTGTCCAAGGTCACTCAGCTTCAGAGTCAGAATTCAAACTCTGGTATTCTGACTTTCATGATGATTCTCATTAGCATGGTAAACTTGGGAATCTCCTGTGGTCGTTAAACACTTTACATATGCCTACGTTAACTAAAAAATAAAACAAATTTAAGATTTTCTCTAGACATGGAATAACCAACAATGGTGATTTCTGTAGTAGCTGGACGCAGTGTGTTGACAACTTGGGTAGAGCCGAGGAACCCAGAGTAAACAAGATTTCTCAGGAAAGAAGCCAAAGCCATGGTACATCTACCCAATCGTGACCAGTTGTAGTTCTCAGCCTTATACTTCTGCACTATTCCTTTTGTTTCCACAATACTACTTTTTTCAGGTTTATTCTTTGTGAACTCTCAAATCTCTATCTGTATCCTAAACAACTCTCCCAGACACCTCCTCTTGGATCCCCTGTAAAGGCCCAGTATATTGTTTTCTCCACATAAACTTCCTTCTTTTGCATTCTCTATTTTACTTATGGATACCATGACCCTTCTAGCTACTTAAGCCTGAGATCTTCAAGTCCTTTTTGATTCCCCCTTCCATACATTCCTAACTGGTCATCAACTCCTGTTGATTCAAGTGGCACTCCGCTACCCTAGTTCACCCATCACTGTATCCTATATAAGCCTCTAATCGGTATCCCTGCCTTTAGTTTTTCCTCCTTTCAAACTCATTCTCTACACTGCTGCTAGCATTAAATTTCTAAACTGCATTCATTTTGTCCATTTTCTGCTTGAAGGGATTTAAAAGCTTTTTAACTGCCTCAGGATCAAGTTCAAATTCCTCAAAATGGAATTTTTTCAGCCCTTCACAATTTGGATCTAACCTTCCCTAATCCTTTCATTTTCATCTCCCTGTGCATCTACACATGCCTATGCATAGTCCTTGAAATCTTCCTTATAGTTTAGCAACACAGGATTCATTTCTTGTGATGTTCTCTGTAACACAATGAAATTCACACTGCCTTCAAGACTCAGATGTTATTTTTCTGCAAAGGCTTTCCTGACTCTCTGGCTCTTCAATTTTATGCAAAATTAATCATTTTCTTCTCTACTTTTTCAGCAACTAGAACGCTTTCATTTTAGTATTCCCAGTATTTAGCAAAGTACCTGACACATGATTTCATTTTTGCTGAAGGAATATAAGAGAAAAATTTTCATTTGAAGACTGATATTATTTTGGATATAGTCTCTATACTACCTGCTGTAACACAGAGCTCTCCATAAAGATAAAGATAGACTTCCAGGTTGAAAGTGGACAGGGGGATACAGAAAGGAAGTAAAGGGAAAAGGAGAAAGCCTGTATGAATCAGTGCAGGTGACACAGAATATTGCAATAATAAACTTTTCAGATGAATATAAGATATAGGTTTATCATGTCTCCTTGTAAAAAAAAAAAAAAAGGGGGGGGGGGTAGAGGTGAATCTAGGAATTTAGTAAACTTTTGAAATGTTTTCCCCAAGTAAGGTAGTTATTAACACTTCCTTTCCAGACACAAATTTTCCCCTCCCCAGATTAGATTTAAATATTTAAGATGAAATTAGAAATCCTTTCTCTTCTTTAAGTACTTGAAATTACTGTCAGTTAACGTAAGATGATTTAACCTACATTCTTACATTTTGCTCTGACTTCAGCATAGATGTTCTTTAATTTCTAAATCTTATTTTAAGTGTTCTACTCTAATACATAGAACTATTCCTGGTTATTACTCTTACTCCAGTATATGTGAAATTTGATATGAGAAATCAGAAAAAAGAAATGAAGGAAAAGAACATTTTATTTACTTCCTAAACATTAAGTAGGTACTCTGCAAATGATTAGTAGAGTAAGAGTGGAATTATTTTTAGTAGTAAACATTACTGGTATATTTATAAAATATCACTCACTGTTACCTTGGCAAATGTTGACCCACGTCCTTCTGACTCAATTGTGATAGTTTTTGTACGACGTAGTAAAATCTGATCGATATCCTCCTCACAGAATTTAGAGCCTTCATCTTCTTCCTCCATAATAGCACCATATGCACCTCTTCGAAGCAGATCCTCTATTTCCTTTTTGGAAAGCTGTTGAATCTAAAGAGAAAATAGTTTTGGTAACAATATTATTTTGAAATTCATAAAATGAGAAAGCACCCCTAAAAAATTTCAAAATACAAAGAGTCATGTTTAAACTGCATTTGGGTTTACAGTATAAATAAGAAAGAATTCTCTGAAAGAATACATTGAAATTGTTGACTTTTCCTTATTATCTTTAAAGTAAGATTTGCCTTGTACCTATAATAGCTTCAGTTACAACAAAGCCTATAGGGCAGGTAACCTCTCAATGTTCTTTTTAGTAGTAGGATTCTACAGTTGTTACAAGCATAAGATATGAGACAACAATCTTGAGGGAAAAAAAAATGCCAAAAAAACCTTACTTATAACAAAACAAAGCCAATGCCAGTAGTTTGACACCGAAAAAAAGCTGAAAAACTGTTTATAGAAATAATGTAGAAAAATTCACCAATTCTGTTTTGCTATGCCATGATACAAACAACCTAAAAGCACAGCAAAGACTTTCTACCTTGAAAACACATTCTCAGAGTTCACAAGGCCTGTAGCAATATGACAGAAAATGATTCACAAGCATTAGCTAAATATGGGTCTATTCTGAAATGCCTCCTTACATAAAAGCATCTATTTAGTGTTCAGGATGGACCAGAATAAAATGATACGCAACTTGAGGTTAAATTAAAAGCAAATAAGAACATAAAAGCTCCAAGTAAAAAGAAAATATACATACACCACCAACATTACTTTCTCTTCCGCTCATGCTCTGTAACACAGCCTTATCTAGACCCAGTTTCAGACTGGCTCGGTCAAACATCTCTCTCTCATAGGAGTTTCGAGTTACTAGTCGGTAAACTTTAACTGCTTTATTCTGACCGATTCTGTGGCAACGAGCTTGGGCCTATAAAAAAAAAAAAAAAGTTATAGATTCAATTTATTTTACAAAATAGCACAAAATGCATTATACAAAAGGCATTTAACAACAGACTATCTCAATGGAATACAAAAGTATGGAAGAATTTTTAGAAACTCTTGCTATTGAATTAGTTATATCCTTTTCTGAAATGAAGACAGTGCTTACTAAAATGAGAAAGGATTCCACAATCAGCAATAAGTTAAAGCTTAAGCTTTTATTTCAGATCATATAAATCCATGAAGAATCATTTTTAATTTTTCAAATGTTTATTTGTTTATTTTGAGGGGTGGGCAAAGAGAGGGGGAGAGAGAATCCCAAGTAGGCTCCATGCTGTCAGCACGGAGCCCCACACAGGCCTTCATTTCATGAACCATGTCGACCTGAGCCGACATCAAGAGTCAGACGCTTAACTGACTGAGCCCCCGAGGCGCCCTCAGAATTCTTGTTTTTTAAAGAGGGTACCATCAATATAATTTTAGACAGTAATATAAGCTCTACAAACATTATTTTTAACTGCTGGCAACTCAAGCTTTAAATTTAAAATCTAACCCTAAATTTCTCAATTTTTTTTCTACTACCTTATCAATAAACTTTTCAATACACTTTAGTAAAGCTGGGGGGGGGATAAAAACTTTGGGGGGGGATAAAAACTTAAAGTGAATACCTCTGGAGACCTAAATTTTACTTAAACAAAGAAAAAAATTATTTAATATGTAGATACATTGGAAGTAAAGACATCAGAGATTACATAAGAGCTTCATATTTTATCTTGAAGTCTTACTAAACTTAAAATTTATTTCTTAATGTTTATTTATTTTAATGTTTATTTATTTTTGAGAGAGGCAGAGACAGAGCTTGAGCAGGGGAGGGGCAGAGAGAGAGGGAGACACAGAATCCGAAGCAGGCTCCAGGCTCTGAACTGTAAGCACAGAGCCTGATGCAGAGCTCGAACCCACGGACTGTGAGATCATGATCTGAGCCGAAGTTGGACGCCCAACCGACTGAGCCACCCAGGTGCCCCAATATTTGTTTATTTTGAGAGGGAGAGTGTGTGCATTACCAGGCAACAGGCAGAGAGAGAGAGGGAGAGAGAGAATCATAAGCAGGCTCCATGATGTCAGCATAGAGCCTGACGCAGGGCTCGATCTTATGAACTGTGAGACCATGACCTGAGCTTAAATCAAGAGTCAGATGCTTAACCCACTGAGTCTACCCAGGCGCCCCTAAACTTAAAATTTATGTAATAAATTTAGACTCTAAGGGTTCCACAGAATCAATGGTCTTTCTCCCAAATTATTAATCACCTTCCCATTATCTTCAGAAGACTGTCATAAATTGTGGCATTACAATTTATAGGTGGCATTGATACTATACTCTTTTTGACATCTTTATTCTATCATGCTCTTTAGAACTCAGAATTCCGAGTGAACAACATTGCTCTAGGTCTAGGGAAAGTATAAGAGGCCAAATTTTTCATTAGCCTATAAAGAGTAGATCTATATTAGTAGGAAAAACCAAGTGAGAGGGAGAAGTTGTCCCCAACTTCTGATACAGTTTTTCCAGGTTCTATAATGTACTTATATTATTTTATTTTAGATGTTTATTTTAGAACATCACATGCACTGTAATTTAAAATTTTTTTTACTGTTTATTTTTGACAGAGAGAGAGAGAGAGAGAGAGAGAGAGAGACAGAACATGAGTGGGGAAAGGGCAGAGAGAGAGGGAGACACAGAATCAGAAGCAGGCTCCAGGCTCCGAGCTATGAGCACAGAGCCCCACATGGGGCTCGAACGCACAAACTGTGAGATCATGACCTGAGCTGAAGTCTGATGCTCAACCGACTGAGCCACACAGGCGCCCCAATTTTAATATAAATATGTACCCAACAGGCAAATAATCATGATTGGGGTTTATCCTACAGATTGGTAAACTACACCCTGTGGACCAAATCTGGCCTGCCAATTAAGAATGGCTTACACTTTAAAAAAAAATTTTTTTTAATGTTTATTTATTTTTGAAAGAGAGAGACAGAATGCAAGTGGGGGAGGGGCAGAGAGAGAGGGAGACACAATATCCGAAGCAGGCTCCAGGCTTGGAGCTATCAGCACAGAGCCTGATGCAAGGCTCATACCTACAAACTGTGAGATCGTGACCTGGGCCAAAGTTGGACACTCAATCAACTGAACCACCCAGTGCTTGTACACTTTTAAGTGACTATAGAAACAAACAACAAGGAATGTGTGGCACCTTATGTGATCTACAAAAGCCCAAAATATTTACTAACTGGCCTTCTATAGAGTTTGTCTCATCTGTTAAATTTGGATCTTTGATATTTTGAACTAGAATACATATAGTTACACAAATAAGAAGTTAAAATCTTATTTTTTAGAAAGCCAGGTTTATTCTCAGTAACAATTTGGAATTATAACTACCTAAAGTAATAATAATATTAATTTCAATACAATAAAGACTACCATGAACAATAAAAGAATTTCTCTTAAACTTCATGTTTTCATATCTTTCCTCGATGCTTATCTTCTGCATACTTTGATGCTATCTGATCACTCTGTTAATATTCCTATTTCTATGAGATCCAAGTATTGTCCTAACTTACACGTATACCTTAATTCTGTATTTCATAAAAAGGCATGGTCTATTAGGTCTTAATTCTATGCGTACTACATTATATGATGACTGAGAAGGTGAAATTAGGATAAGCGCTTATTTTTCAGAAAGTAAGATTCTGGGATTTTTATTTATTGCAAAGACGTTATTCTTAAAGCTCTCTCCAATTTACATAACAGACTTCAAACAAATACTGTACTCAAGTCAGTAAACCTATTTAGAAGATATATAACCTAAATGTATAATCTAAATAAGTATATTTTGTTATCATTAAATTAAAATTAAGATAATTTAACCTATTAGGGAAACATACATGGTAGTTTGTTCAGATAAAAATACAAGAGGTGGAGTATCAAGAATAGTTATAGGAATGAAAAAAGAAATTTATTTAGTTAGTTTATTTTTGAGAGAGAGCAAGCGTGAGCAGAGAGGGGCAGAAGGAGCGGGAGAGAGAGAATCCCAAGCAGGCTCCGCACTGTCAGCATGGAGCCCGATGTTTATCTGAAACTCACAAACCGTGAGATCATTACCTGAACTGAAACCAAGAGTTGTATGCTTAACTGACTGAGCCAGCCAGGTGCCCCGCCCCCCTGCCAATAAGAAATTTAATTCTCTTAGCCAAGGAATGTATTTACCTGCAGGTCATTCTGAGGGTTCCAATCAGAATCAAAAATTATACATGTATCAGCAGCAGTTAAGTTGATGCCCAACCCACCAGCTCGGGTGCACAGAAGGAAAACAAATCGATCTGAATCAGGTTTACTAAATCGATCTATAGCAGCTTGTCTCAGGTTCCCTCTGACTCTTCCATCAATTCGCTCATATAAATATCTATCAAATGAAATGGCATACATTTAGTTAGATGAATATAATGAAAATAAACATACATTCTATCAGATGTAAAGTCAGTTCTCCTGCAACATTATATTTACTATAAAATTAAGAAGCAATATCACCCAACCAGTTTCTATGGTTTTTTAACTCTTGGTGTTGGTGGTAGGGAGAAAATACAAAGTAATATAAAGACACAAAATCTCTGCATTCCTGATGTATAACTAAAATACCATCATAATATCATTTTCAGAAGTTGGAATTCAAAAAAAAAAAAACATGCAAAAACTACCTTGCTAATCTCATTATAATAAAAAAAAATTTTTTTTTAAAACAAAAATCAAAGACTTTCATAAAACCTCAGGAAACTTCCCAATGTTTCTCTGTCTCAATCATGTTATTCTCTCAAGATATACTTGATCGCAAACTATGTATCTATCAAGGGCAAACTACAATGCTAATTCTTTTCTTTTTCATCTTTTTAAACAAGTCTGTTTATTAAAAGGATCTGAAAATAATAATACAGCTTTCAACATTTAACAAATTTTCAAGATGTTAACAATATGAAACATTAAGAATTTGCTTCAAAAAATCCAAAGTTTTCTGGATCATTCCAAATCATTCTGTAAAATGCTAATTCTTTTCTTTTTAAAAAACTTTTTAATGTTCATTTATTTTTGTATGAGAAAGAGGGACAGAGCATGAGTGGGGCAGGGGCAGAGAGAGAGGGAATCCAAAGCAGGCTCCAGACTGAGCTGTCAGGACAGAGCCCAACGCAGGGCTGGAACTCATGAACTGCAAGATCACGACCTGAGCTGAAGTCAGATGCTTAACCAACTGAGCCACCCAGATGCCTTGAATGCTAATTCTTTAGAGTCATTACTATTAAGCAATTAACTTTTCACTTCTTTTATCTTTTCTCATTCACATAAAATTCAGAAAATCATAGACATCAATAAAATTAAAATATACAAAACTTTAGGAACTAGAAGGGGGATACACACATTTGCCACACCTCTTGTGGTTCAAGGCACTTCTTTATACATGTAATTTACTAGAGTCTCAGCAGGAGCTCACTGTTGTCTCTACTACCTGTGAAATGGGGGTGTGACTTCAATAACATGACTTGTGACATTAAAGAAATTTGGGGTTTTCCATGAGATTCATCTTTATCTTATAAAGTTCTTTGTGTAAGAAGATAAAGAAAATGTAAGAATAGCTATTCTTAGGAATATTGCAACTTTATCTCATATGATATAAAGTTGAGAATAATACGTATTTTGAAAATAGACTAAAGGAGTGTAACACTGAAACTAAAAATAGAACTAGAAATAAAATAAAAAACGAAAACGAACTACACACTTTCCGATAATCTCAACTAGCTAGGCGTTTACTTATATATAAGAGTCAAAATTTGCTGAACTAAAATCTACAGCTGCATCTTCAGATTCCCTTTTATGGAAATATGTTGATATCTGACTAGACCATGAATGTTCTGAGAACATATCCTTATGATAAATATCCTTTTCATCTAAATACTGATTAGACACTATTTAAGATTTATTGTCACGAACCAAAACAAAATTCCACATTAAACAAATCAGAAAGGATTAAAGCATGAATAAATGTCATATGGTAAATGGCAAGAGTGAAAGTGCAGCGAGTTCAGGTTCTAATTAAAATGAAAGACCTGAAAAGGTGAACCATTTTCTTTTATTTTTGAAGATGGTTATAAGTCCATTTAAAGAGTCATTACCCCAAAATTTACAAATCAATAAAATGTAAACTAAAAACCCATTCCTAGGTCAACAAGTACCCATCAATGTACAAAGTTTACTTAATCAGTCTCCTTAGCCCCTCCGACTATGTACAACATACACAGAACACCTGACACATCCTGAACATCCTAAGCAATCCTTACAAATTAAATGGATTCTTAGATCAAGAGAAAGATGTGAGTAGAGCTAGGTTACAGTACACTGATGCCAAATCCTTAGCAGCATGTATTTAGTGTAATTCATAGTATAATTCAGTAGATGAATACGCCTTACCTTTTATGAATGAGATAGTCCTCTAGGATGTCAAGGCAGCGTACCATCTGAGAGAAGATGAGCACTTTATGACCTCCAGCTTTCATTTTGGGAAGCAATTTATCAATAAGGACCAGTTTACCAGCAGACTGGATCATTGCTTGAAGATGAAAATCAGAAGCAGCTGGATTATACGTATCCCTAAATTCTCCAAGTATTTTCTCTTCAGCACCTGTCAAAGACACGTAAGAAGACAGCCTCAGTGCACAAATGCAGGCAGCCCCCAGTTGCTCTCTTTTAAAAACAAATCAAAATTAGTGTTCCTCTGTGCTTTTGTAACACATTATACTTTTCTGATGATAGGTACACTGTTTTTATTAGTATTATTTATGTTTGTGGCTAAACACCCATCAACACTAGACTATAATTTCATTGAGGATATGGGCAATGTCTTAAAGCATCTTATTATCTGTCGGGACCCCGGGCATAATGCCTTATATAAATTTATGTTTGCTAAATGTTTTTTTTTTTTTTAACATTTATTTATTTTTGAGACAGAGAGAGACAGAGCATGAACGGGGGAGGGTCGGAGAGAGAGGGAGACACAGAATCTGAAACAGGCTCCAGGCTCTGAGCTGTCAGCACAGAGCCCGACGCAGGGCTCGAACTCACAGACCGCGAGATCATGACCTGAGCCGAAGTTGGATGCTCAACCGACCGACAGAGCCACCCAGGTACCCCACATGTTTGCTAAATGTTTAATGAATGCTATCAGGGAAAGAATTAATGAAAATGTGGTCTTAACCTTAGGTGAGTAAACATGTATTTTTAAACAAACATCTATTATTTAAATACCAATACGACAGTGATCATCGAGGGTGATCACAATTAATCTGGATGTGTCTATGGGTAGGTATCCTTGCTGGCCATCAAAACAAGGACAATTAAGAGGGAAGTCAAGTTATAGGTCTCTGTGATGCATACTTCCTCCAGAGAGTCTAATCAGTATTAAAGGCTCTTTGCCTTCCCTCTGCCTGTCTGATCATTAAAGAATAACAGGATTGAAAGAGAGTTAATTATAGGGCTAAGAAACCATATGTCTTAGATAAAGATGGGATAATATTCCCAGAAATAAGTGAAAAGATGTACAGAGAGAATATTAGTAGAGAACTTAATAAGACCTTAAAAAGCAACATGATTACAGCACAAAAACAGACACTAACTGGAGACCTGGACTGCAAAGGGACGAGGGAAAAGAAAAATGTAAACCCAGAGGCCCAAAGGTAGGCTTTGCTGTCTTTGCCCATGAGGAGGATTCTATTGGAGGAGGAAGTCCAGTCCACATTAGACTGAACCAAGTCCTGCTCCTGTAACCTAGCATGCAATCATGGGGCACCCTGATGCTGAAACACCAAGAGTGGTACATCACTGCCTTTCCTCGTAACAGCCACTGCAGCTGTAGTGGTGGTGGTGTTGCTGTCGTTAATTCACGAGCATTCGTTCAAAGAAACAAGTATTTGTTTGCAATCCTTGTTAGCTACCTTTGATAAGATATGGATGATTGCAGCACTTCCTGAGCTCCATCATGGTATTGACCAAATTAGGTACATTGGTCTGCCCTGCCCCTTTGGATAAAAAGGAGAAGTTCTTCTCCAAAATAGCCCGGTAGTATTTCTTTTGAATGTTAGTAAGTTCCACTTCAATGATGGTTTCTTCCTTTGGTGCCAGCTTCTTCTCCACATCTTCTTTCAATCGCCTCAACATCATGGGTTTCAGGATAGCCTGAAGTTTTTGCACCTGCATAAAAAATGATGAAAAGATACATAACGTATATGTGCATTTAGTTACAAATACATAAACACAATCACAGTGATAAGAGATTTGATGCCTTTGTTTACAAGGACCAATGAGGATACCTGTTCTTCTGTTTTCAGATCCCCAAATTCTTGCATAAATGTTGATTCGGAAGGAAACCTTAAAGGTTCTAGGAAGTGAAGAAGACTGAATAGTTCTTCAACTGTATTTTGGAGAGGTGTACCAGTCAAAAGCACCTTGTGTTCCTACATGAAGCAAGAATAATTCATGTCACATACCACAGTACTAAAATTATATGAAAGCTGACATAGGTTATCAAATGTTCAATGTTTTTCAAAAGCAAGTATCTTTCCCAACCATAATTTTCAAGAGTCAACTCAAAATACATCTCTACCCACAAATCTTCACTAATTTTTCAATTGCTTTTTAAAAAACTCTTATCATTCTTGTAATACTTCCCTTTTACAGGTTATTTTTACCTATTCATGCTTTTAAAAGAAAATTTCTAAATAATTAACAAGCATATTTTATATTTTCTCAAAGAAATAGAACTTTCAAGAACAAAGAAGCTATTTGTTTCTTTAGTACTCATTCTTGGCATGGTAATTTGTATGCAAAATGGTTCTCATTCTTTATCATTTGGCTAAACATCACTGGACTTTTCACAGAAGAACAAGCCTCAAATCATTAAGACTACAATGCAACAATATGAAGAGCTGACTGGAATATGCTTCTAAACTAGAGTTGCATTACAAACTGAACATAATAGTAATAGGAAATAGACAAGATATTTCTGATGATAGTATGAATTATCATTTAAAATTTGATTTGACAGTATCTCTAAATCCCCAAGCTAAATATTTGTATATGTATCTGTATATCTGCATATGTAGGTATACGCCAGTAAATGTTTAGTCTAGAAAGATATACACTCATCTATAAACACTGGAGTGGAGAGTGGAACTAGTGGGTGGGCATCAATGGGGCATAAAAAGAAGGACTTCAATGTGTTCCTGTATGTAGTTCCGCATACTGGAGTGACTTGTTCAAGTGTCCGTGTACTAATTATGTGATGTTAATTAAATGAAAATGTTAAAAAAATGGAAAAGACTCTGATTTGAAATAAGCAAACACACTAGCAAGAAGACTTTAAAAAATGCCATTTATTAATTGTAACCAATATATGCTGAGCATGTGAAATTTTGTTCCTTAGTAATTAAACCGTAAGAGAAAACAGAAAAAACCTCAATTACCAGACAGAAATCAGATATAACCATCTTCTAAAACTTAAAAAGGAGTACATTTAGCATTAGCTCTCTGCCTTTGCATTTCACTACGTAGCTAAGAAACTGAATTAAGTCAAAATAACGATAAGTTACTTACCAGATTCATGAGTTTCAGACCTTCAAGAAGTTTACAATTTTTATTCTTTAACCTATGTGCTTCATCAATAATCACACATCGCCATTCAATTGCATTTAGCTCTCCACAGCCACCAAGAATCATTTCAAAAGTGGTGATGATGGCTTGGAATCTGTAAGCTCCTCGAATGATACGCCCCTAGAAATTTATTATCAAATACAATAATTTGCTAGAATGTCTTCATCACAATTTTTAATTCCTGTCAAATTGCATAAAAATACATCTAAAGACATCTGCTACATTTTCCACTGAAATTTTTACATATGCATATATTTTCTTTAAATGAGGACATTTAGCATTAAAACTATATTATAGTGTTTTCAAGAATAATGTAAAAAATGTATACCAACACAATTATTTAATTTATAATTATATTCAAGTAAGTATTCCCTGATAAAATGTTTTATAGTTTTTAAGAGTTATAGTAACAATTTTAGATCAAGAAAGAAATGGCCATTACAAAATCTGGCCAGTGAAATTTCAATTTTAACATTTATCATTTATATCCATGAGTTCACACATACAATGGCAAATAAATAGTTGATATCAAAATTAACCACCTGAGTCATGTATTCAGCAAATATTTATTGCGTGTCTATGTGCCAGGCCCTGCTCCAGATGCTGGAGATATGGCAGTAAATGAAACAGAAATAATTATCCAAGTGGAACTTACATCCCAATGATTCAAATTCAGGACACAGCCATTGAGAAAAAAACAAAAATTTTTTTAAAAAGTTACAAAGTGATAAGCGCTGTGAAATAAAACAGGGATAAATAATAAGTGTAGGGTCAGAGGTGACCACTGTAATGTTATGAATTGGCTGGGAGGCCATTACTAAGAAGTGACATTTGAGCAAAGTCCTGAAGATGAGGGAGAAACCCAGGTGATACCTAGAGATCTAGAGGAGAAAGCATTCTTGGAAGGAGTAGCCAAGCATGAAGGTCCTCATGTGGGAATATCTTTGGCAGTCTTCATGTAATAGTAAGAATGCCAGAGTGGCTGAAACCTGCTGAGTGTGAAGGGGATGGAGCTGTGCTGGGACATGAAAGTGTGCTAAGGACTTGGCTCTTTCTCTGAGCAAGAAGCTATTGGGGGGTTCTGGGACAAGAGTAACATGGTTTGACATGTATTTTAAAAGAGTAATTTTGGCTTCTATGGTAAAAATAGTCTGAAAGAGGCCAGGGACAGATCATAGAGGCCCATTAAGGGACTGCCATAGTAATCCAAGCAAGAGATCATCATGGGAAGTCATGAGAAGTATTCAGTTCTAGATGTATTTTGAAAGGAGATCCCAAAGGATTTGAAAGGAGAGCTACCTAATGGATAGGTATAGAATGAGATAAAGAGGATTCAAGCTTAACTGCAGAATTTTTTTATCTTTTTTATTTTTAATTTTTTTTTTAACGTTTATTTATTTTTGAGACAGAGAGAGACAGCATGAACGGGGGAGGGTCAGGGAGAGAGGGAGACACAGAATCTGAAACAGGCTCCAGGCTCTGAGCCATCAGCACAGAGCCTGACGCGGGGCTTGAACTCACGAACCGTGAGATCATGACCTGAGCCGAAGTCAGACGCCCAACCCACTGAGCCACCCAGGCGCCCCCAGAATTTTTTTATCTTGAACAATTAGAAGGTGGTGCTGCTATTTGCTACAAAGAGAAAACTCAGGATTTTGGACATGTTATATTTGAGGCGACTACTAGATATCCAAGTGGAATAGCTGAACAGGCATTTGGATAGGACTCTGGAATTCAGGAAAGAGGTTAGAGTTGGTGATAAGATTTGGGAGCTTCTAGCAGTACAGATGGTACTCAAGTTGTAGGACTGAATGGAGCCTCTGATGGAGTAAGTACGGATATGAAAGAGTCTGAAGGTGGAGCTCTGGGTCACCCCCAAGTTCAGATAGGGAAGATAAGAAGGAACCAGTAAAAGGGGCTTCAGAAAGAATGGGTAATGATATAGGACAGCACGACAACCTAGAAGCCAAGTCAAAGGAATGTTTAAATGGGACTGAAAACTATACATTATTAGGGATTAGGAGAAATGAAGGGTTAAGAAAGATTGTATATCTTTCTGATTTAGGGTTTAATTCCTACTATTGATCATATACAGTGGCCATTAAATTGATCCAGTAGAATATTATTAGAATAGGGGTAAAGTGTAAGTCCATGGCATTTACACAGCTCTAACAACCTAGGATAGGATGCTTTCAGTTAAATTGACATCACAATGTTTAAGAATAAGAGCTTTGGAGTCTAAGTGACCTGGGTTTATTAATCCCAGTTTTGGTGGGGTTTTGGAGGAAACTATATAACTTCTTTATACTTCAGTTTCCTCATTTGTAAATGGGGCTAATGTTATTACCTATTTACAAGGTAGGCATTACAAAGATTAAGCAAAATACTGTCTCTAAAATGTATGGCATACTGCCTGGCACATGGTAATTACTCAATAAATATTTGTGATTATTAGTATTATTATCTCTGTTACTTTTTTCAGGGTAATTCAGAAAATGTTAGCATAATTTTACTGCTACTATGATAGAAGGTAAATATTCAATTAATTTATATTAAAATATACCTGAAAGAGCTCATAGTTAAATCTGTATTTATTTATTTATTTTTTAGATTTTTTTTTTTTTTTAACATTTATTTTTGAGAAATAGACAAGAACGAGCAGGGGAGGTACAAAGAGAGAGGGAGACACAGAATCCGAAGCAGGCTCAGGCTCTGAGCTGTCAGCACAGAGCCTGACACGGGGCTCAAACCCACAAATCCGTGAGATCATGACCTGAGCTGAAGTCAGCTGCTTAACCGACTGAGCCACTCAGGTGCCCTTTGAATCTGTATTTAAAGCACAAATCTATTTATCTCATCTTTAAAGGAGACATTTTTACCTTTTTAAATTTTAAACCTGTCAGAAAGTATTTTTCCAGAATGTATAACATTTACTACAAAAATATAATATTTTATATATACTATTCAGTTTATAACACATCAAGAATCTTTTAGCTTTTAGGCTCTCATGTTCATACCAAGCTCACATGAGACATCTATTAAAATTGCAACCCTGTTAAACATCTCTTAAGCTCCCAAAGTTTTAATTATGCCTTTTATATATACTATACATATATAGTATATATAGAACTATATACATATATAGTATATATAGAACTAAGTCAATCATAATCATTTTTATGATACCATGCAGCTCTTAAATTCTACAAATGTATGACTGGGAAGAATAAAACACTATAGAAGGAAATCAAACTATAATCTAACTGAAATGTCATAGGCTTGAAAGGTACAAAGGTGACAGTTTCAATATAACTGAGGAATAACTAAAGGGTTAAACAGATGCTTTATTTCATAGGAGATGTAATTGTTTCAACCATAAAAGAAGGACAATGAGGTTGAAGGAACTAAATCAATTAATCCGTCCATTTTCAGCCTCCAATAGGTAGAAAATCAGTTACACTTGGGAAGAAAAGCAGTAGAAGGCTGGGCACATTACCTTACTTCAAACTGTATCATATCCCTTGACCTGGCCATGTGTTATAATGAGCCTTATAAAATAAAAGAATCAGTGAAAGAAAAATAAAATGTTAAGGTGCTACTGAGGCAAAGTGTCAGGCAATACACCTATTCCAATTAAAAAGTATAATTTGTGTGAACTATGTTTTTATTGATTTTGTTATTTCTTAATAAAATTCTTAATCTAAAAGAGTCCTATTACCTACCACTCAGAACTGCAATTAGCACTTAATGCTTTCTAGATTTAACTTTCTGCTAGAAAATTCTTTATTATGATGTCATCTCTTAATTTTATGATGTGTGTATTTAGCTGAAAAATAAGAAATCTCCTACTCAAGAGTAAGAGGCCAAAGGAAAACAGAAAATGTGCCTTTAGGATTTAGGGGGAGAAGAAAGCCACCAAATCACCACAGTACTGGAATAACCAATCCAAACAGGAAAAAGATATAGAAGTGTGCTTGTATCTGCATACAAAACAAACAAACCAAACTTTAAAATATGTCTAAAAATCAAAATCCTTTGAACATGAAAGAGAACCTAGGTTTTATCTGAATAGGCATTTAAACCCATCGTGTTCACTGAAGATTTAAATTTTTAAAATGGAGGGGAGAAAACTGGAGGATGATCAAAGAAACAAATACTATTCTAAAAATAAATTTAATGTGCATTTAAAAGCAATCAGTAAAACAATTATTCTAGTTGAAATATTAGGGATACAATCAAATTAGTACATTTGTATAAATCGTCACACTTTATAGTGAACTAGAACATGAACCTAATTCCTTGTCATTGTTCTCTTCAGCTACTAAAATTTATTGGAAAATAGATATGATGAATAGAGCCTGAACAAAGACGTTTGTAGGCAAATAATATGCATCCTTAATTTGAAAACAATGAATGTGTAGTAATTAGCTTTTTCAAACCTGACCTTTCAAACAACCAACAAAATCACCAGCAACACACCTGTGAGTCCCTGAAGTACATCTCATATTGCTGTATCATCTGTCTGCTAATCAGGCTCCCATGGTAAACCACAACATTAATATCAGTCCATGTACGGAATTCTCTCTCCCAGTTTGCAATAGTAGAAAGTGGAGCGATAATCAGGAAAGGTCCTCTTATACCAGTCAGAAGGATTTCGTAGAGGAATGTAATTGACTGAATGGTTTTGCCAAGACCCATTTCATCAGCTAAAATGCAGTTTCGTCTGAAATAAACAAATATATTATCCATGTATACATTGGGTTTTTCTGTACACTACAATGTCTTTAAAGATAAATATTCAGAAATAATCAAAGATCAAGTTAAAATACTTGCATTTATAAAAAATAAAAGTTGCTGAAGTGCAGAATAGGCATATCATTATTTATATATATAAAGTTATAATTTTATTATAATCCTGATGAGGGAAAACTGTAGATTTTTGTAGCTCCAAAATAAAGATATCACCCGTTAGAGGTATGATTTTGTTAAAGAATGAAATGGCAAGAGTAAGGCAAACTAAATATATTATTTTTTCAGGAAGCATTTATTAAATACCTTCTATTATCTCAGGGACAGTATGAGAAGATAGGATACAAAAGAAATAGAACATGTTCTCTGCCTTCCAGGGGCTTGTATCTATTAGAAAAGCAGACATGCAAATAGATAAATAAATAAACAACCAACCAAACAGACAGTTATGCAATGTGCTATCACAGAAGCACAAATAAAGCACTGTTTTTCAACTTTGGCTGTGCATTAGAAGAACCTGAAAGCCTGAAAGAAACACAAGATACCCAGGGCTTTCCCCTACACATTATGATTCAATGTGTATGGAGTAGGATAAAAGCAGCTATAATTTAAAAAAAAAAAAAAAAAAAAAGTTCCACAGATGATTATAAGGCCAGTTGAGAATCATCAGAGTTAAGTTTATTAAGAAGCTCAGAGGAGTAAGTGTCCAACTCTGGCAAAAAGAGAGAGTAGAAGAGATCTCTTTCAGAGAAGAGGTTAGTAATGGGTAGGATTTTGCCAGAGAGCACAGCAAAGGAGTAGAGGTGTAAAGAACATGACCAACTGGGAGACTACAAATATGGTTTTGAGATGAGGGTAAAAGGAGGGGGTATTATTGAGATATGAAGAGGTCATAAATGAAGAAGGTTAGACATCATTCTGTTATGCAATGGGAGTCAGTGAGAAGTTTTAAAGAAACCTGATGAGATTGGGTTTGTATTTTGAAGTTTACTCCGGTTCCACTGTGGTTATTAGAAGGTGAGGTGACTAGAAGCTGGGACACTAATTGGTGAAGTACTGTAATAATGCAGGAAACAATGATGGGCACTTGGACTAAGGAAGGGGGGCAAAGAGGAGAGAAAGTTAATTATGACTCGGAACGATTTAGACTTAGTGACCAACCAGATATACGTGGTATCCGATGACAGCCAGATTTCAGTCTGGTTGACTAAACGAACTGTATTATTGTTAATTTATTTTAAGTAGGCTCCACACTGAACATGGGGCATGAATTCACAACCCCAAGATCAAGAGTTGCATGCTTTACTGACTGAGCTAGCCAGGTACCCCTGAACGGTGTTATTCTTAACTGAAATACAAAATATGGAAGAACAAGAAGTTTGGCATGGAGGAAACAGGAAGTGATATGGTTAATTTTGAATTTTGTGTTTAAAGAATTGGTGAGATAGACTTTAAGGGTAGCAAGAGGCAAAGGGAAATATGGGCTTGGAGTGAGTTCAAGGTCTTAGTTAGAGATAAAGATACGAGACCATTAGGATGTTGTTGATAAGTGAAGGCACAAGGGGGGGTGGAGAACAAACCTGTACAAGAAGAGAGCAACAGAGGAACTTCAGGAGGAAAAGCAATACTGAAAGGGCAGGCAGAGGAAGGAAAACCAGCAGACCTGAAAGTCACAGAGTCTGGACAGAGTCACACTATGGAAGCTGCTGGGGGCGAAAATGGGGGAAAGTTTACAGAAGGAGCAATTACTACACAAATCACAAATCAAGAATTTGCAGCAGGGACACAGCAAATTAGGGCTGAAAAATACCTCATGGATTGGGAAACAGAGCGTTACAAAGATAGAGAATCAAATCCAAACAACAGGTTTAGAGAGAGCTGGAGATGAGGAAATGGGAAGAGACCATATGGCCTGTTCTTCCTAGAAATTACAAAGAGGGCTCGAGGCAGCCAGAAGGAGAAACAGAGCCAAGAAGAGAAGGTTTATTCTTTTCTTTCTTGTATTTTTACAACAGGTTAAACCCAGATTTGTTCGCAGAGTGAAGGGACAGCACTACTCTTGAGAGGGCTTGAAGAAGTGACAGAGGTGTGAGAGTTGATCGAAGTGCTGCATCTCAAGAACGTAGGTAGCAGCTTGAGTCTTGGTCCTGGGGAGGCACCTTTTAACTTCTGGTACATGAGGATGGGGTAAGAAAAGCTAAGAACGGAGCTACGTTTATAGGCCTGGCTCTGAAGGCAGGCAGGAATCTGAACAAGCTCACCTGTGGGCCCTGGGCTCCTCTACGGAGCAGTCACATGGGCAGTGAGAAGGGCTGGGCTGTGATAGAGGGCTGTGAGGGAAGTGCTGAAAGTTTAAAACAAGCAGTGGAGGCCATGGGAAGGGTACTGATGAGGGAATACAAGTAAAACAATATTTTGTTAACTATTTTACCCGGAAGGTTCTCCTGAGAAAAATGAAAGTCAATATTTAGAAAATATAAACTAGAAGAGTGCTGTGTGAGGTAACAAGTCCCCCCTAACTCCATATGACTGCATCTCATGACTCCCCATTACTCAGTGTAACAACTCAGAAGAATCAAGTGAGAAGTAAAAACACAGAAGAATGATTCTGAATAAAAGCATCATCAAATTTTGCTGTTATTACTAATAACAATGCCTTATTGTTTGCTCTTTTGTATACACCACCACACTTTCTCAGTCATGGGTCTGTTTTTCACTTCTTTTGCAATTATATTTTCTTCTCAGCAAAAAAGTGAGATAATGTTCCACACAGCATTTTGAACAACATGGAAAATAATTAAAGGGGTAAATTCATTACTAGGTTCTTACATTTTGATTTCTGCTTCTGTTTTTTTGTTTTTTTTTTTAAGTAGGCTCCATGCCCAGCGTGGGGCTTGAAGTTATGGCCCTGAGACTGAGAGACTTGCATGCTCTACTGACTGAGCCAGCCAGGCACCCCTTATATTTTGATTTCTACTCCTCATCAACTGCTGACAAACTGCTTCTTGAAGACTTAAATAATAAACCTACCTAATTCTTACTGGTATAATTGCTCACACTTTACTAACCAGATTCAATTCCTGGCAGACAGCAGTCTAAGCTGATAAACTGAAAAATACTTTGTAACACAACAGATGTTTTATGATGGTAAGAAAAGTATTTCAAATTTTATTATTAATCATTTAAATTAATTAATCATCTTAATTAATCATCTGATTGGCATACCGTTAAAGGAAGGAACTGAAGTCAAAATCCTAAATTGTAATTTATATATTTTCCTGAGGTAATCTCACTTTTAATAATAAAAACTCCATGACAGTAACAATACAGCAACATCAGTACCTATTTTACTTAACATATTTTGACACAAATAATAAAACAACACAATTTTTTTCTATTAAGATGTACTACCTACCTATTGTACCAATTGAATAAGAGCCAGTTGAGTCCTTCCAGTTGATATTCCCTGAGTTGATTGCCATTTTTATAGTCCCTGGATTGATCAATTTTTTTCCAAATATTAGCGGGAGGACGATCCTTTA
Source organism: Panthera leo (assembly GCF_018350215.1). Lineage (NCBI taxonomy): Eukaryota > Metazoa > Chordata > Mammalia > Carnivora > Felidae > Panthera > Panthera leo. Next base: position 30,774,468 of record NC_056693.1, on the reverse strand, counting down.
GAAAAAAAAAAGAATGATGTATTTCAGAGTTTTTTAATCTTCCATACATCTCATACATGGTAAAAGCATTGCTTTTAAAGTAATTATAGAAGCATAACATTACATAGTGTTATGACAAAATTTTACAAACATCTAGAGACCAAGTTAGTTCTGCACAAACTCTTCCAGAAAATTGAAGAAGGCAGCATATGTCAACGCATTCCATGAAGCCCTGATACTAAAATCAAAGATATTACACAAACTCACTACACACAATATCTCTAATGAATACAGATGCAAATTTCATAACACAATTTTAACAAATGGGATCCAATATTGAAAAGGGTAATACATCATGACCAAGTGAATTTTTCCCAGGAATGGAAGGTAGTTTAAATATGAAAATTAATCAATGTTGATCAACAGACAAAAATAGATAATCTCAAAAGATGCAGAAAAGGGATTTAAAAAGTCTAATACCTGTTCCTGATAAAAATTCTCATTAAATTTTGAATAGATGGGAACTTCCTCACCTGATACGGTACATCTACGAAAAGAGCCAAAGCTTACATCATACTTAATGATTAAAGACTGAATGTTATCTCCTTAAGAATGGAAAAAGGTGGGGTGCCTGGGTGGCTTGGTCGGTTAAGCGTCCGACTTCGGCTCAGGTCATGATCTCACGGTCCCTGAGTTTGAGCCCCGCGTCGGGCTCTGTGCTGACCGCTCAGAGCCTGGAGCCTGTTTCGGATTCTGTGTCTCCCTCTCTCTCTGCCCCTCCCCTGTTCATTCTCTGTCTGTCTCTGTCTCAAAAATAAATAAACGTTAAAAAAAAAATTAAAAAAAAAAAAAAAAAGAATGGAAAAAGGTAAGCATGTGCACTGTCCCCACTTTTATTCAACATTGTACTGCAGGTTCTAACATGTGCAATCAATCAAGAAAAAGAAATAAAAGGCATTAAGATTAGAAATGAAGAGGTAAAACTAAATTCGAAGAAGACATGATTTGTCTATGGACAAATCCTGTGGAATCTACAACAAAGATAAACTAAACAGTGATTTTATTAGCAAGGTTGCATGACACAAGATCAATATACAGAAAACAATATTCTACATCATAGAAACAATTACAAACACATTAAAAATTATCATAACAGCATCCAAAATATGCACTATTTAGGAATACATCTCACAAAATCATGTAAGAGTGGTATATTTAAAACTATAAAACATTGCTGAGAGAAATTAAAGAGGTAAATAAATGGACTTTCAGAGACTGAGTCTCAACATTATTGTTAATACCTTCCAACTGAAAAACAGATTCAACATAACCCAACCAAATCCCAGCAATGTTTTTGTAGAAATTGACATGCTGATTCTAAAACCATATGTAAATGCAAAAGACTAGAAAGATCCCAAACAATTTGAAAAATAATAAAGTTGGAGGATTTATAATGATTTCAAGACTTGTAGAAGTTAAAGAATCGAGACTGGGTGGAACAGTTGTAAAGATAACAAATAGGTCAGTGGAACAGGACAGAGGGTTTAAAAATACACCCGCATGTATGAAATCCATTGATTTCTGACAAAGTAGGAAAGGCAATTTAGTGGACTAAAAATAATTATTTTCCCCCCAAAATGATGCTAGAACAATAGGATACCCATAAGCAAAAAATGAACTTTGATCGTTACATATACTATATGTAAAAATTAACTAAAAATTCATCATTGACCTAGCAATCCCTACCAAAATAACACCAGCATTCTTCACAGAGATAAAACAAACAATTCTAAAACTTATGTGGAACAAGGAAGGATCCAGAATAGCCAAAGCAATCTTGAAAAAGAAAACCAAGCTGGAGGCATCACAATCCTGGACTTCAAGCTGTATTACAAAGCTGTAATCATCAAGACAGTATGGTACTGGCACAAAAACAGACACTCAGATCAATGGAACAGAACAAAGAACCCAGAAATGGACCCACAAAAGTATGGCCAACTAATCTTTGGCAAAGCAGGAAAAAATATCCAATGGAATAAAGACAGTCTCTTCAGCAAGTGGTGCTGGGAAAACTGGACAGCGACATGCAGAAAAACGAACCTGGTCACTTTCTTACACCATACACAAAAATAAATTCAAAATGGATGAAAGACCTAAATGTAAGACAGGAAGCCATCAAAATCCTCAAGGAGAAAGCAGGCAAAAACCTCTTGATATCAGCCGTAGCAACTTCTTACTCAACACGTCTCCAGAGGCAAGAGAAACAAAAGCAAAAATGAACTATTGGGACCTCATCAAAATAAAAAGCTTCTGCACAATGAAAGAAACAAGCAGCAAAACTAAAAGGCAACTGATGGAATGGGAGAAGATATTTGCAAACGACATATCAGATAAAGGGTTAGTATCCAAAATCTATAAAGAACTTACCAAACTGAACACTGAAAAAACAAATAATCCAGTGAAGAAATGGGCAAAAGACATGAATAGACACTTCTCCAAAGTCATCCAGATGGCCAACCAACACATGAAAAAAGGTTCGCATCACTCATCATCAGGGAAATACAAATCAAAACCACAATGAGATACCACCTCACACCTGTCAGAATGGCTAACATAAACAACTAAGGCAAGAACAGATGTTGGTGAAGATGTGGAGAATGAGGATCTCTTTTGCACTGCTGGTGGGAATGCAAACTGGTGCAGCCACTCTGGAAAAATAGTATGGAGGTTCCTCAAAAAATAGAAGTACCCTATGACCCAGCAATTGCACTAGGTATTTATCCAGCGAATACAGGTGTGCTGTTTCAAAGGGGCACATGCATCCCAATGTTATTTATAGCAGCACTATCGACAATAGCCAAAGTATGAAAAGAGCCCAAATGTCCATCAACAGATGAAGAAGATGTGGTGTGTGTATACACATACACATATACACACACACACACACACACACACACACACACATATACATACGATGGAGTATTACTCGGCAATCAAAAAGAATGAAATCTGGTTATTTGCAACTATGTGGATGGAACTAGAGGTTATTATGCTAAGCGAAATTAATCAGAGAAAGACAAATGTCATATGACTTCACTCATATGAGGAATTTAAGATACAAAACAGATGAACATAAGGGAAGGGAAGCAAAAATAATATAAAAACAGGGAGGAGGACAAAACATGAGAGACTCTTAAATATGAAGAACAAACAGAGGGCTGCTGGAGGGGTTTTGGGAGGGGGGATGGGCTAAATGGGTAAGGGGCATTAAGGAATCTATTCTTGAAATCATTTTTGCAGTATATGCTAACTAACATGGATTATAAATTTAAAAAATAAAGCATAAAAAAAATTCATCATAGACCTAAATGTTACCTAAAACTAAATAAGAATTTCTAGCAAAGATTTCTTAGATATAATACCAAAAGTATGGTCCATAAGGAAAAGACAGATAAACTGGACTTAATCAAAATTAGGAACTTTTGCTCTTTTATAGACATTGGTAAGAAGTGAAAAGACAAGCCACAGACTAGGAGCTAAAATTTACAAATCATATATCTGATAAAGGACTTATATATAGAACACATAAATAGTTCTTAGAGCTAAATAATAAGAAAGCAAACAAGCCAATAAAAAATAGGCAAAATATTTAAATGTCTCTTTGTTAAAGAAAATACACTAACGGCAAATAAACACATGAGGAGATCCTAAACATCATTAATCATTAGGAAATGCATATAAAATCACAATGTCGTACCATCATATACATATTAGAATGGCTAAGATTAAAAAGACTGTCAATATCAAGTGTTGACAAGGATGTGAAGCAACTAGAACTCTTATACAATGCTGTGGAGAATGTATTATGGTATGACCAGTTAGGAAAAAGTTTGGCAGTTTCTTAAAAAATTAAACAGAACACCGAACATATGACCCAGCCATTTTACTCATGCGTATTTACTGAAGAGACATGAAAACTCATGTCTAGACAAAGACTTGTATACTAAAGTCCATAATACCTTAGTTCTAGTAGCCAACACAAGTATTCATCAACAGACGAATGGATAAACAAATTGTGGGATATTACAACAAATCCTACTCAGTAATGTAAAGGAATGAATGAACTATCAATACATGCAATAACATGAATCTCAAATGCTACATGAAAGGAGTCATACAAAAAGAACAGTATAAGAACATTTAAAACAATTCATAGTGACATAAGGAAGATCGGTAATTGCCTACAGGTGGGGAATGGGGTTAGAGGAAGGAAGATTTTGGGGGGAGGGATTACAAAGGGGCATGAGAATATGGGAGTGATGGATAGTTCATTATCTTGATAATAGTGATGGTTTCAGACATCAAAACTTACCCAACCGTATACTTCAAATATGCAATTTAGTGCATGTTGCTTCAAACTCAAACTATCTTTTAGACATATGATGTAGCTGGGTCTGGTTCAAGATGATGACAGAGGAAGAACCTGAACTTACCTTTTCCCACGGACATCCTAAATCTACAACTACGTATGCAACAATTTCCTCTGAAAGCAACTCCAAAACTAGCTGAGTAACTCCTACACATCAGGCAAATGAGAAAAAAACAGGTGAGACAGGCTGAGACACAATGTCGCCATAAACCCAGTGCCCTGTGTAGTGACCCATAATCAGGAAGGAACTTACAACTCTAAGCTTCTCCCTGAGAAGCAAATGGTTTAAATGCTGTATATTGGTACCCCAACTTTTAAGATCTGAACCTGAGAGATGAGCCCCCAAAACATCTAGCTTTGAAACCCAATAGGGCTTGCATCCATGAAACCCACAAGGCTACATAGCTAACTGAGAGACTCTTCTTCAGGTGCTCACGTGGACTCACCTGGCTACACCCCAGGACTAGTGCAGAGGCAGCCGACTAAAAAGGATGATGTATATCGAATTTTCACTCATATTTTAAATCTACCATACTTCTCTATACCACTTTTGATATTCATGGTACAACGAATTTCTTTGAAAAAAAATCTAGAAGCATAACACTGTATGCAAAAAAAAAAAATCATTTACATATATACTTTAGTCCCACTTTTCAATATATTTTTTCTTCCCCAGTAATAAAAAGCTCTGTCATGAATTTATTCTGGATAGCCAAGACATAAACTTTCTTAAGACTGATGGATGGGTGGAGAGAGAACAATATTCTAGCCCCAAACTAGTAGGGTCTAGGTCTCAGGAGGATAAATACATTTCTGAGAAACAAATGCAAGGTTTCCTATGGTCTCCCACTTGCAAGTGAGAGTATATTGTTACTAATCAACAAAATGACACCTCTAAAAATTACCAGGATGGTCAGGGTCAGCATATGGTAATCATGAAAGAAAAACAAAATAGGCTATTAGTAATCTGAAAACAGCTGGCAATTAAAGCTCTGCTGGAACTAAATACAATCAGGGTTTTACTAAAGAAAACATTTCTTAAATGGTATCCAGTGAACTTGAATTTCCAGAATCTCTAAAAACACTTTACATGTTTTATATGTTGTTTTATTTAATAATAACCTAACCTAGCAAAAATCCACTTACCTCCTACAGTATTTAACTATGCTTGTATCACTGTCAAATGCATGTGGTACATGAATTAAGGGGATTGTTTCTAATGGCTAATCTCCCTTTATCAAGGACTAAGGCAGTGCTTTTCTCAGTCATGTGTATCAAAATCATCTTTTTTAAAAACACTTTTGCCTGGGGTCTGCTCTGAGACATTCTGATTCTGAAGCCAGGAAATAGAAAACCAGGCATCTTGAATTTCTGAAAAGTTCCCAAGTGATTCTGATATGCACTTCTGACTGAGGATCACTGACTGATGAGGCTAAAAAACTAGGTTACCACTGAGGCACAGTCCCCAGTTCCAAAAAGAAAATCTTTCCTTTCCATTATATCCCTTGACCCACCCCTCCCTTAACTAGTTAACACTTTTGCTTCCCAGTACAAGGGAAGGCATTCTGTAGTCAAAGGAATGGGGGTAAGGCTGCTGTTCTCTTGGTAACAGATGATGGATATTACTGAGAGATAAATTAAGAAGAACAGAAAAGAGTTATTATAAAAATATGATCTATTCCATGAACAATTAATTTATTTCCTACTCTTACGTCATATCTCCACATTTTTCATGGCAGCCTTCCTCACTGTGATGCTAACTGAAAAGTGATCTGTGCCTGCCTTTCCATGTATAAATTCCCTCTTCGGTGAAGTAAGAAATTTCTGTGACCAAATTACATTTGAAAGAGGACAGGACAAAATATTTAATAAAATCATAATAGGTCTCATTGTGAATTTCTTTTGGTTGGCCCCAAAACTGGATTCACAGAATAATCTTATGTTTTAGAGTTGAAATAAACAATTTTAGGAATTAAAAGTAAAAAATTATTCAACATCACTCATCATCAGGGAAATACAAATGAAAACCACAATGAGATACCACCTCACACCTGCCAGAATGGCTAACATTAACAACTCAGGCAACAACAGATGTTGGTGAGGATGCAGAGAAAGAGGATCTCTCTTGCAGTACTGGTGCAAGTCGCACTACTGGTGGGAGTGAAAACTGCTACAGCCACTCTGGAAAGTGGTATGGAGGTTCCTCAAAAAATTAAAAATAGAACTACCCTATGACCCGGCAATTGCAGTACTAGGTATTTATCCAAGGGAGATAGGTATGCTGTTTCGAAGGGACACAGGCACCCCAATGGTTATAGCAGTACTATCAACAATAGCCAGAGTATGGAAAGAGCCCAAATGTCCATCAATGGATGAATGGATAAAGAAGATGTGGTACATACATACAATGGAGTATTACTTGGCAATCAAAAAGAACAAAATCTTGCCATTTGCAACTACGTGGGTGGAACTGGAGGGTATTATGCTAAGCGAAATTAGTCAGAGAAAGACAAATATCATATGACTTCACTCATATGAGGACTTTAAGACACAGAACAGATGAACATTAGGGAAGGGAAGCAAAAATAGTATAAAAACAGGGAGGGGGAAAAAGCAGGAGAGAGTCTTAAATATGGAGAACAAAGTGAGGGTTACTGGAGGGGTTGTGGGAGGGGGGATGGGCTAAATGGGTAAGGGGCATTAAGGAATCTACTCTTGAAATCATTGTTGCACTATATGCTAATGAATTTGGAGTAAATTATAAAAAGAAAATTTAAAAAGAAAAAGAAAATAAATCAAAGTAAAAAATTATAGAATTATTAGCAATAACACAACTTGCCAGAGCCTTCTAGAATTCTAGTTTCTGTATTAGAAAAGTCAGTAACCTGTTCAAGTTTTTTTAATTTTTTTTGACCAGGGAAGAGATTAGTACTGTCCCAGCCAAAAAAAACAAACAAACAAACAAAAAAACCCAACAACAACAACAACAAAAAAACAAACAAAAACCAATGTACTTAATTTATGTAGGCTTTTTACCAACATTCCATATAAAAGTTTCTTTAAAAATTTTTTTAGGGGCGCCTGGGTGGCTCGGTCGGTTAAGTGTCCGACTTCGGCTCAGGTCATGATCTCACGGTCTGTGAGTTCGAGCCCCGCGTCGGGCTCTGTGCTGACAGCTCAGAGCCTGGAGCCTGTTTCCAATTCTGTGTCTCCCTCTCTCTCTGCCCCTCCCCTGTTCATGCTCTGTCTCTCTCTGTCTCAAAAATAAATAAAAAAACGTTAAAAAAAAAAAATTAAAAAAAAATTTTTTTAAGTGTAAAAAAAAATTTTTTTTAATGTTTATTTATTTTTGAGGGAGATGGAGACAAAATGTGAACAGGGAGGGGCAGAGAGAGAGGGGGACACAGAATCCGAAGCAGGTTCCAGGCTCTGAGTTGCCAGCACAGAGCCCGATGCGGGGCTTGAATCCACAAACTGTGAGATCATGACCTGAGCCAAAGTAAGATGCTCAACCAACTGAGCCACCCAGGTGACCCTAAAAGGTTCTTTTAAAATAAAGCTATTATTGAAAGAGATGAACTATTTAGTTATAGAGAATTAACTGGTTTATAGAAAAGGAAAAGGTGAGTGTAATAAGGATTTTTTCCTTAATTTATACATACAGAGAATTAATAACTCCACCTAGAGCTGAAACGGATACATTTTTGAGAGAGAATGAGTGTGTGCGTGCGCACGCGCACGTGTGGGCAGAGGAGGGGCAGAGAGAGAGAGAAAAAGAGAGAACCGCAAGCAGGCTCTGCACCATCTGCACAGAGTCCGATGCGGGACTCCATCTCATCAACTGTGAGATCATGACCAAGCTGAAATCAAGAGTCTGACACTTAACTGACTGAGCCACCCAGGGGCCAGTGAAACTGATATTCCTGATGTATTTTTTATTGTTTATGTACTTATGTTAGAGAGAGAGGGAGAGCAAGTGGGGGAAGGAGAGAGAGAGAATCCCAAGCAGGCTCCACACTGCCAGCGCGAAGTCCATTACAGGGCTCCAACTCATGAACCCTGTAAGATCGTGATCTGAGCTGAAATCAAGAGTTGGACACTTAACTGATTGAGCCACCCAGGTGCCCCTATTCTTGATATTTTTATAAATGACCTGAGAGAAAAAGTAGTGGGACACTGTTAAATTCAGAGATAAGGTAGAAGCATTTGCAACTTTTCTGGAGGGAAATCTGAAGGCAATAGTCATCAGAATTATAAATGCACATATGCTCTGACCAAGTGATTACACTTCAGATTTGTCTTACAGACACTCGTACAAGGGCTCCGTGTTCAATGTTCGCATTGTTTATGACAGCCAAAAACTGGAATACCCAGTTTTTAGAGGAATAAATTAACATACATAAGATATTATGTAGCAATTTTTAAAATACAGTATTCACTGTGTGCCAAAAACGAAATTAAAAATGCAAAGACTACATAAAACCTGTTGAACAGAGAAGTGTTAAGATTTTATGAAGTTGTCTAAGACGCAGTTCTTACCAAATGTCTTGTGTCAGGCCTTGAAGCTTGTAACTGTTCAAACTCTTCTATTTTTGCAAGATCTACATCTTCTTTTAGTTCCCAAGTACTATCTTCATACGGTAATGAGCACCACTTTACTAAGTAGTAAATAACAGGCTGTAAAAAAAAATTTTTCATTTTACCATTTTGAAAAAGAGTAGCTAGAAACAGTTTCAATATACTCACCCTACATCCATAAAAACTAAGGAAACATTTTTCAGTGTTTTTAGGTCATTAATTTTTCAAGAACAGTAGGTTTTAACATTTGGCAAGTTTAGGTTTTTAATTTTTTTAACTAAATATTTACCTCACCAGTGTCTTTATCTTCACAAAAAGAGACTTCTAACACTCTGTCTACTTCAACGTAGTCTGGGTTAAATGGTTCCTCTTCCATCTATAATTAAAAAGTAACTTGATCGATATTTGACAAAGAAGTAGAAAGATAAAAGCATTACAAACACAATTTAACTAGCTATTTTCTATACAGCAAACGTAAGTTTGATTTCAATTAAATTTTCAATGAATGGGATACTTCCCTTTTAATTTCCAAAAGATACCTACGATGTTTGTCTATACTATGAATCAGCATGTTACATATAATAAAAGCAACCAAATAACACTAAAAAATAAGGTACCTTGGACGAGTAGCTTACTCTAGAAGACACGTTCCTTAAAATTTTCCATAAAGGGTCTCTGTACCTTTCTTTTGCCACTTTCCTCAGGTCTATGTGTTGGAGGCCAACCACCCCACCTGTAGGCCCATCTATCAGTTGTATCAAACATTCTTGATCTACTGATGATTCCTGGGCCCAGGACCCAATGACTTAAATGAATGAGGACTCTCTATCTGAGTGACCTCAAATTGCACTCATTTACTCTTCAACCTATGTGCGCTTCTTTCCTGCAGTTTCCTACTAGGCTAGTGATAACACAGCACTGCCCCCGCCTCCTTATTCCCAGTTACACAAGTCAGACATGGAGAAGTCAGCTCAGATTCTTTCTCTTTTTTAATCTCCCACATCTAATAAGTCATCAATTCTTATAGATTCTGCCTTTAATGACAGCTCAGATTGGTTCCTCCTTCCTCATTCTCCCTGCTTCGTCACTTCTTATGTGGACTCTGACAACCTCCTAACTAGTCCTCGACTACCTTCTTGCCTCCCTTTAATCCATTTTCACATTGACCCTCGGGTGATCTTTCTCAAATATAAATCTTACCCATGGCTCCCCTGCTTCAAATCCTTCAGTGACCCTCCCTTGTTTGGGGATCAGGCCCACATTGGTTTGTGCGGAATAAACAGGATCGTACCTTTTCCTCCAGCCTCACCTCCTACTGCTTGGCACAGCTGTACCCCAGATTTCATGCTCCCAAAGTACAAAAACACAGCCTTTTCAAACTCCATGTTATGGCACACCTCCATGTTTTTATACTCGTTCTTCTCCCTTCTGAATGGATTGTTGTTCCTTCTCTTGTCTGCCTGGCTGTTTCCTACTCATTCCTCAACGCCTTACTTTCAATAGCCCTTCTCAACTATCTCTGCTGCCTCTCCTCCTCTGCTTAACCTTTAAATACTGTAGTGCTCCATGGTTCTGTCTTTAATTCTCTTCACTGTCTCAAATCCTTCCTGAACAATGGTATCATCTCGGGATCTCTTGATAACAAAGACACTGCCCAACATCAGAATGGTAACGAGGTACTTTAAGACAATCTGCATAGTTCCAATTTATGTTGTACCTGAGTCAAGTGAGAAAAATTAGCCTTTGTGAAAAGTTAAAAGATTATTATTTCTAAAATCTTTAGCTCATTAGAAATTTCTGTATTAGAGTGAGGAGGTGAAAAAATTTTGACCTCCCAGCATCCATAAACTGAGGAGGTCATTAGAATCATCAAATTTTTAAAGTCGATTTTATAATTAGAAAGGAAGTAAGAGTAACTTCATGGTGCAAAAATCTGCCGGATACCACCATAATCTAGTGATTAAAGTTACCACCACCAGTAATGGGGCAAATAGGTATTGTGCACTTCCTGATATGATTTATTGAGAAGGCTACAGTATCATTTCTGTGGTGGTCTTTTACTTTAATTCCAGTGGAGTCAATACACAGAGTTACATTAGTTTCAGGTGTACAATATAGCAATGTTCTTTTAACATGACTTGAATCCCGAGGAAGCATCAGACGCCACCAAATTTACCACCTATACTCTTTTTTTTCTTTTTTTTTCTTTTTTTTTTTTTTTTGAGAGAGAGAGATAGCAAGCGAGCGAGCAAGGCAGGGAGAGGGGCAGAGGGAAGAAAAACAAGAATCCTAACTAAGCAGGCTCCACGCTCAGTGCAGAGTCCAATGCGGGGCTGGATCCCACAATCCTGGGATCATAACCTGAGCCGAAATCAAGATTCAGATGCTTAACTGACTGAGCCACTCAGGCGCCATTACCTATACTCTTAAAAATGTTCAAGTAATGAAAAACAAAGAAAGACCAATTAAAAGAGATATGACAACACAATTCAACATATGATGCTGGATTGGATTCTGGACCAGTTTAACAAACACGAAGACACATCTTTTGCTATAAAAATAGTGGAGCAGTTAGTGAAATATGAAAAAGGTTTGCAGATGGGTTAATATGACATCAATGTTAATTATATTATTATGTAACAGAATTCTTGAAAACTTAAATACTGATGTATTTGCAACTTGCTTTCAAATGGTTTAAGAAAAAAGGAATGTTCATGGGAGAGAGGCAGAGACTGAGGCAGAGACTGAGGCAGAGGGAGAACGAATGTGAATGAAAAGCAAACATGGTAAAATGTTAACATTTAGGGAATCGTGTTAAAATATATGTGGGAAAATAAAATGTACAGCATAGGGAATAGAGTCAATGGTGCTGTGATTGCTGTATGGTGACAGATGGCAGTTACACTTGCGGTGAGCACAGTGTAACATACAGACTAGTGGAATCACTATGTTGTACACCTGAAAGTAATATAACATTGTATGTCAACTATACTTCAAGTATAAAGATAGATATAGATACAGATATATACGCATGTGAATTCATTGTACTATTTTTACAACTTAAGATTTTCAAAATAGAAACTCTAAAAAAAATCTTCAAATTAAAAAGTTAAAAAAAAATTTAGATGAATCTAAAACTGCTCTAAAATAAGCCCATTAAAAGAAGAAAGAAAAAAAATTTAGAGCAGAAAAGGCCATCAACTAATAGGTGAGACCGTTCAAGTGAATTATTCCTATGATGTTTTTGTTCATACACACACCACCTGGCATAGAAAATATGCAACATATTTCATGTACTGAAAAATCTTAAATTTCCATTTATTTGCCACATTACCATTTCCATTACTTGAATAACTCTGCTGATAAAATTCTTTGAGACATTAACCCACTCATATTCAACTCTTAAGTACTGAAATACATGTGACTTTAAAAATACAAGAAAAAACTAAAAATAAAATAAAAATAGAAGAGTTATCTGCCACTCTGAATTATCAGTGCTCCTGCTGCAGCTAGTTTCCAAGCTACATTTGGGGAGAGAAAATTACTATATGAAGATGGCATTTGTATTCAAATATCAAACTTGGAAGCCTAAGAATTAAAATGAATAAGACTTAAATTGTTGATGAATAACACTAAATGTGTTCAGAGTTCAACACATAATAGTTTCATTTATTTCCTTTTCTTACGTCTGCAAAAAAATGTGCTCTTTGTGCTTGTCTCAGTTTGAATCGTTTGATTTTCTGCTGGATCCTTTTATCTTTCAAAAGCTGCTGTTCTGTGGCCCACTCACAGTGAAGATAGGAGCTAAAATGTTTATAAAAGCAATATATTAGAATGACAGAGAAAACCATGTTTTGTTTTGTTTTTTTTAGATTTATTTTTAATCATAGCATCCAATACAAAATATTCAACTTTATGAATAGGCAGCTCATCATTTCATTTAATGCCAACAGACTCCGTACAATTTCTAAAATAAAGCCACTGTGATCATTATATCCTAAGGAGACTGTAGTATAAACACGTGCAATTTGCCACACAAGACAGAATGGTAAACCAAGTCATCAGGGCAACGAGATGTGATTTATCAGTTACTTCTTCACTGTATTAGTTTTGTTATGATCAGAAAGCTAACTTATTTCAAAGCCAATGTAATTTTATTTAAAACACTTTCTGTCACATAAGTATAGGAAAAAGTGGAATAAAATCTGAAAAGTTCAACAACATAACAAGTAACGTCTATAATTTGTAAAAGAATATTTTATTCTTTCATTTTGATGTTAATAATTAGTGTTTTCTGGAAGAAAATCCCCTTAAACTTTTTTTTTTTTAATGTTTATTTGTTTTTGAGAGAGAGACACAGTGAGAGGGGAGGGGCAGAGAGAAAGGGAGACACAGAATCTGAAGCAGGCTCCAGGCTCCGAGCTGTCAGCCCAGAGCCTGGCATGGGTCTTGAACTCACGAACCGTGAGATCATGACCTGAGCCGAAGTTGGACGCCTAATCGACTGAGCCACCCAGGTGTCCCCAAATTCCCTTAAATTTTAACATAAAGGGTTTGCAGCCTTTTAAGTTCATGCATTAATTAAACACTTTAAAATGCAGATAAAATAAAAATAATTTAACTTAATATATTTAAATGTTAATTTATATTTAAATCAGTATTTTCTATTATTTTTCTATCTCAGATACTTACTAATTCTTGTATTTTACAAAAAATTCTTCTGTATCAATCATCACTCCAGGTGATACCTAAGGAAATAAAATCAACACTTAGGAGTGTAACACTCAGGCCACGTAAAGTGTGCAACGTAATGTGAGATTACTTACTTCCTTTTTTGTAATTCTAGAAGACAGGATTTTATCCACGATTGCAGCATCTTCTTCACTTGGATTCTCCTATGGGAGGGAAGAAAGAAAATACGACGTCACATTTTAAAAACTCCTTTAGTTGCTACTTTGTAGGTTTACGAACACACTAAAATTCAGCGGATGTTTATTGAGCATGCGTGCCGGGTGTGGTGTTAAATGTTAGGAATATAAAAATGGAAAAACATCACTGTTGTTACTGTCCTGGTCAGCACCTGCGTCTTCATCACCGGACACGTACTGTGCCTAATGGGCTCAGCATGATCATCAGCACTTCATGTAAATATTAACTCATTTAACCCTCACAAGTACACAACAAGGTAGGTACCATTATTGTCTCCACTGTACCAATCAGGAAGCTCAAGCACAGAGAACATAAGTGCTTGCCCAAGGTGTCAGATCACTCAGTTGGCAGGTGAGTGGCTGGGCCACAATCCAGACAAGGAAGGTGACAAGAACGCGCAGAGAGGAAGATGCACGCTCAGAGATACAGAGCGTGCACCCATATTCATAAGGCCAGAGGAGTCAGTGCTTGTGAAGAAGTGGCATGAGGTAAGGCCTCCCTCCCATCCCCCCGCCCCCCAAAAAAAAAAAAATCCACACAAAGGGCTCTGTGCACTGGGCTAAAAACACATCATTCTATTCTGTAAGACTTGGGGAGCTATTAGAGGAGGTTTCAGTAGAAAAGTACTATGATCAGGACTATAATTCAGAAATATTCTGCAAAAAGGATAGCATTTGGAGGAGTTTCAGAAATACATATGTAAGGGGTGAAAAACAAGGTGATAAACTGTATGAAGAAGCAAAGGAAGAAAACAGAAAGGATGAATCTCTAGGTTTCTGATCTGAATAATTAATGGTTCCTTTAACTACAATATGGAATCCAGGAGGAAAAGTTGGAGCAGATTTTAGGAGGAAAGATAATGAGAGTATTTTAAAGAATGTATGTTGACTTCAAATGATTTGTACTTATAATCCCAGATCTGTCTTACCACAAATAACTGTAAAGGCTGTTCACCAGGTAAAGGAGCTGAATTCTTTTTTATTTTCATAGAACCTTTGAGCTCTTCTTCAGATTGTTTCCCTTCTGCATCTTCCGCATATTTTTTTCTTTTAATTTGACGATTTGATCTTCTTTTCTGTAATGAACCATAAGGATCATATTTATATGACAGATTTTAAAGGAAAGACTTTAAAAATAATTACTCCTAGTGTGGCAATTTTGTACATTAAATTTTTGAAATTGTCTTCAACATCCATCTTTTCTCATTTTTCCTTTTAATTAAAGGAAGATTATAATTTTCCCTTTGCCACAGGCTCAGAATCTTGTTCTACTTCCTAACGTTTCAAATAACAAAGAATAGTCATACCATTATTACTTTTCTTTAGAAATTATTACAATTAAAAAAGATTTATTTAACCACTTCACACCTTGGGCAAAATATATTTTATTAGTAATACCTTTATTACCTGTCTTTAGAAACTATTGTTGAGAAGAGTAAAGACATGTTTTATTTAGCTATTTCACACTTTGGGCAACACACACTTTAAACTGTTAATACTTTTGCAGTTTTTGCTTCAAACCTAAAAAGTGCATCAGATGTATACTGGTTAAATAATTAATCGGGGACATAAAACTAGAACAAGATATTAAATAATTGTTACCACAAAACCCACAAACTTCTGTTTAAAACAGAATGAAATAATGTAAAATATTTTAAAAGAGATACACAAAATAATCAAGTAAATCTACCAAATAATTTAATGTATATGAAAGAGGAAGCTGTTTTTTACTGACTTTACTAGCTTCCCTTAAAAAATAAAAAACACTATCAAAAGCAGAAGTAAGCCTTTTGAAAAGTATTACATTTTAAAGTAATCTAAGTGATTTAAAATCAGGTATAATACACATGGCTTTACTTACCTCCCTACATATCTAATATTTGATCTTCCCCACTATAAAATCAAAATCTCAAATTGGCTTGAAAATTTCAAAGAACCTAGGTTTGCTTTTTTTTCCCACATCCCTAAAATCTCATGGGTGGAAGCATCTCAGCCAACTTTTCTATTGCTCAATATTTGGTAAATCTACCCCTTCTTCCTTCCTTTTTCTATGCCATTTTATATATTTAGTAACTCCCATGACATCCCCCCACATTATAACCAGCAAAATGACCTATGCATTTTCCTTTTGGTTTCCGCGAATATCCTCAATTTGGTAGGCCTTTCGTATTTCCATAGCCATTACAAAAATGCCTCAATCAGTGCAGCAGGCTGAGGACAAACTGCATTCAAAAAATTGCAGTGGCCTTTTACGTGCCTCTGCCTCTTTCTCGAGTTGTGGAATACTGAGAGAAAGAAAGGTACTAATATGGTGACTTAGGTTAGCCAAATACAGTAGATAACCTCATGACTCATGTAGGATGGGTACCATCTCTTGGCCATGAAGACATACACATTTTCAAAACTCAAGGTAACACTGTTGCTAATATGGGAGACAGGAAGGTGGCATATAAAAGTTGTAATAAAAGGAACTTCTAGAAACCCAAATTTTCCCACATCTTATTTTGAAAAAAAAATTACTATTACTTGAGGGAAAAATTCTATGGATCTCTAATCTAACACTAGGCTGAAGGAATATTTAGAGTTCTACTACAGGCATCATATAGCTCTGAATACTCAAGAATAGCTTAAATTAATAAACCAACAGTGACATTTATTATTCTAACAATAACATGTATTACCAATGTTATGTCTCATTGGGCACAAATCTTCTAGGTAGTGAAGTTTAAGAGTAATTCGATATACTTTTAGAAGATTCCATTTGATGTTTTCAGCATTAAAGTTTCCTTTCTGGTCACTTAGGTATCTATTAGTACTTTGAAATGCCTCATTTAGGTCTTTCGTAAATTGTAAATGAGTGGCCTGAAAGAATCCTTTGCACTAACAAAAGTGCACATTTAGATAATTCTTCACAAGATAACATGAGAGGCACGTATCGTAAGCTGCATACTCATCCTATGAAGACTTTATCAATCTAAAAGATGAATTAAAAAGTGTGAGTTATGTGATTATTGCTGGAATATTATAAGATTATTATAGATACTATAAGATTATAGCTGGAATCATTACAGTGGAATAAATTATATTCCACTAGAGAACACAGCTACACATCAGGCCAAGCCAAATGAGGTGCCACTCTCAACAAATTATCTTTCTCTGTCATGTAATATCTCTACTACTTTAAAAATACAAAAACTAATTTGGTGTGCACATTTTTGGCTAACGTGCTTTTGTCTGGCTTTATTTCTCTATAGTGTTTTGAAAGCACAATTTAAAATGGTGACAAATTCTTTTTTTGAATATTTTTCTAGGTTTTTCTTAGAGGCTTCAAAAGATCAAACTACAACACTTTACATAAGAGGTCAGAAACAGGCTTTTAAACAACACATCATTCCGATAACATGTCACTTGTGTCCTATAATAATCCTAACGTAATGTACTGTATGCGCTTTTAAAAATATTAAGTCTGCAAACATAGTCAGACTACTGAAGTACTCTATATGAAGATTAAGGGTAAAAAAATTAAATATCACATTTAGATTTTTATTCCACCTGACTCTAAACCTAAAACTTAAATTAGTTTTCACGCCTTCAAATCTTGAGAGTCCACTGTAAGTGAAAGCTACATGGCTCTTTCCATCATTCATATAATGGAACACTTAAATATATCAATAATATAGATTTATTATCATTTATCAGAAAATATTTCTTTCCTTCCCCATTTATATTTTTGTGTTAACGCAATGCAGCAACCTACAGCGAAAAGCACGGAAGAAATGCGCATGTTAACCTATTCTACCATTTCGTTGTTTGGCAATAACAATAGTGGAAAAATGGCCAGCAGTATCCTAGCAAAAATTCAACTGAATTTTCTCATGTTGAATAAGTTAACTGTAAGTTTGCCTAGGTTAAGGATAACATGTGAAGAAAAAGCCAGGCCATATAATATTAGGAGCTTCAGTCACTGCCCTTACCTCAACTCTTGCAGCAGCCCAGGAGCCTTGAGCCACTACTCTCCCATTGGATAAGAAGCTGCATAAGGAAGAAGAAAGGCCATTCAGGGGCTTTCTGGCCCCATAATTCAACAACTGCCACCACCCATACGGCCTAGAGTTGTACTTTAATTATTAGAGAGCAGAGGGTGGCCTGAATTATTATGACCTTCACTACATATAGACTTTTTAACTTCACAAGGTTATTTTGAATATCCACCTATTCAAAAAAAAAAAAAAAAAAAAAGGCAAAATGCACAGTATTCTTGTCCACATTAGGGGATTTTTAATAAAACTGGTTATCTTTTCTTTGACAGAAGCAGACCAACGGAATTATCTCTAGGAACGATTCAATCCACTTGCTCTATCATTCTATGTGATTCTAAAAATCAGTATCTCCATCATTAAGTTCACTCAAAAGCACTCCATAAGTACAGGATAATATCACTAGATATTTCTCCATACTAAAAGCCATCAGGGACTTTGGACTGTTACTTAACCTCTCTGGGCTTTGGTTTCATTATCTGAAAAATGAAGGGTTTAGAGAGGATATGTAGGTTCCCTCCCAGATCTAACGTTCTATGGCAATACTGCTAGAAGCACATTTTGCTGTCTTAAAGTTCTACCATGTAATACAATGTAGTTTTACTACTAAACTAAAGTAGAAATAACCATAAAGCAGTTTTATGCTATCTAAATAATTCTACCAGTGCTTCATTTCTCAGAAAAAATGTAATACTCACTTGAGGGTCTTCCTCTTTGAGTGTGTGCCGTGGCATCTGCTCTGTATCAGATATTTCATCTGAAGACTCATTCTTTCTTTTTTGTTTCTTACCCAACGTAATAATGAGTTTGCTGTTTCAAGAGGAAAGGAACCAACAGTAAGAACTCTTTTGCCTTATTTCTATTTTTGGTCATATTAAGATTGGCATGATAAACTTTTTTCCATTTTGTATCACATGAATGTTCAACCAAAGATAACTATCATGAAATCCATAATGACATTTTCAAGACAAGAACTGTATTCTAATGGAACAAACACAAGCCAATATTACAGTTAACATACTTCTAAGCATAGAAAGGCAGCCAAGTTTTAGCACTTGTTTCTCAGGCTCAAAATCATTTTTCATGGGAAAAATGTCAGGTGATAGAACTGTAGTTAATAATTAAAATAATCCATTTATTATCTTGTAGATTTGGAATGAGGGTTTTTTTCCCCCTTTCTACCTCTTACTGAATTCAAACTCCTCACTTCTCCCCTACTTAAAACACTTTAACAATGAATTGCTCTTTCATTATTTCATTTATGTTAAGGCCTATCTTAGCTGTACTGTATGTTCCTAAAAAGTTAAAAACTCTTCTTTTATATTTCCACAGTTTGCCTGTCTCTCTCATATGTATGTGTACATGTGTATATTAATATTTATACACACCCATTAAATACAAATGTTTAAAATGAAAATGTGTTTTCAACTTTTTTTCTTGATCAGAGGTATAGAAATTATAGAGCTCCCACATTTCCTTATTTTTCGTTCAACAGATAAGGGGGCATGATTTTAAAGCACCATACTAACCACAAATCATGCTAATTGCTTATCAGGGAAATTCTATTTTAGATATCCATATTTCAAAGAGAGAAAACTTCCCAAAATATTTTGAAGTGTGATATATCAGAAACAGAATTTTCTTCAACAATTATTTAACAACGTGGGGCAACTTGGAGGTTAAAAGCACACACTTTGAAATCATAGCATCAAAAATATTAAAACTGATTCCACCACTTACCTATCTGTAAGACACCTGGCAAATTACCTGATCTCTTTTAGCCTTAGTTTCCTTGCCTGGAAAATAGAGATATTCTAATAGCTACCTCTACTGTTGTTGAGCATTAAGTGGGATAATGCATATGAGCTCTTGGCAAAGTCCTGATACAGTAATTTCTGAACTAACCTCTAATTATTATATGCCAGGTGCTCCTAGGTTCTAGGATTTGAAGATAAAGTGGACAAAGTCCCCAACATTAAAGTGTCACTGTTAGAATATGAACACAGTTAAAAGGCAAAAGTGGAAGTTAGTGCCAGATGTAATGTGAACACCAAAGAAGAGGTGCTTATGTCTACTGAAGAATAAAGGAGGTACAGAGAAAAGGTAAAGTTTGAGATAGGAAACTAATGATAAAAGGGGGTTTGCTAGTGAAAGAAAGGGGAAGGTACATTCCAGGTAGGGGGTGATATTACAGAAGAATGAGAGAAATGTGCAGAGATAAGGGTGTGTCAGAAATACACAAAGTACTGGGGCACCTGGGTGGCTTAGCTGGGTAAGCATGGACTCTTGATTTTGGCTCAGGTCATGATCTCACGTTCTTGAGTTCAAGCCCTGGTGTCTGCTGTCAGCACGGAGCCCACTTTGGATCCTCTGTCCCCCTCTCTCTCTACCCCTTCCCTGCTCGTGCTCTCTCAAAAATAAAATAAACGCTTAAAAAAAAAGAAATATACAAAGTAGTGCGGGAGGAGGAAATGGAGAGATGGTCATCTAGACAGAGTGAACAGAAGATCCTTGTATGACATGTAAGGAGTTAATATTTTAGTTTAAGGCTAGATTTTAAGCTCCACAGGGTGGGAATTGAAACAATCTAAATCTGTCTTGTTCACCACTGACAACAAATGGCTCTGAGATACTCTGAATAAATGAAAACAACCAAATAATAAACCAATTGGGAGATATGAGAATTTTACACCAATAAGTTCTAGGGATTTAATAATATAGCATGGTGATGTTAGTTAAATACAATACTGCATTGTCTATTTGAAAACTGCTAAGAGAGTGAATCTTAAAAGTTCTCGTCGTGAGGAAAAAAACTGTCACTAGTGAGGGGATGGGTATTAGCTACACTTAATTGTGGTAACAGTTTTGTAATGTGTACATATGCCAAATCATTATGTTGTACACCTTAAACGAATATAATGCTATATGTCAATTATATCTCAATAAAATTGGTGGCAAAAGGAATTTCCAACAAGAGAGCAATGCAACTCAAAGAAGTAAAATGCAAGGCAGGGAAAGGAGCAATCAGGCAAATGACAACTAAAGCGAGAGATGGTGAGAGCAACGGGGTCAATGACTGGTTGCCCACATGTGAGGCAAGAAAATTCTAGGAAGAGTTATTCCCAGATTACTCTTGTATTGTACTGCATGATTACCACCTTCAACAGGAGAAGGATGACTCTGACTTGGTATGTCACCTGCACTCTTCTGATGACGTGGAGAAAGCAGACAAGAGGTACAAACACAGCTTATGTTGGAAGCAGGAAATCAGAGAAAGTCCAAAAAGATATTCTGAAACAGTAAGAAGGAACTAGCCGTGTTTGTACTTCATTCCTTCTCACTACTTTCACTGGTCATGTGTTCCCCTGTCTGGTGCCGTTTCCTTATGTTGGTTTACCTCCTAAAATACAACTCTCCCTTGAGGTCATGTCTACGATTAGATACCACATGATCCTGTTCTTCCTCCCTCTCATCCACACTTCCTAAAAAAGTTGTCTACACGGTCGGTTTCATTTTCATTCCTCAACCGGCCATTATCTGAACTCTTGGAACTACTTTTCATTTTCAAAGCTTCCACTTATCTAGCAGAGGCAGCCTCTGCTGACTTTTGCACGCATTCTCTCATTTGATGTTCGTATGATTCCAAGGGGCAAATACCAGCATCTTATAAAAGGAAATGGAGGCTTAGCGAAGTTAAAGAACTTGTTCCAAGTCTCACCTATAGTAAGAATAGAGATAAACATTAAGTAGGCCTCATTCTAAAGCTTGAACTCCTAATGTCTGAGGCCACAAAGGACCTTTGTAATGCCAAACCCAAAGGGAATTTTTAACGCTTTACTACCAACGCATAACGAATCAGTTTTTCCTTTTCTATACCCTTGGCCATGGGACACAATACTCTCCTGGTTCTTGCTAAACTTCCTTGGCTCCTCTTCCTCCATCTATTCTTACTATTGGTAGTTTTCAGCATGATTCAGTCCTCGACAACCCTTTTCTATCCATCCTGTAAACCTTGTTGTTTCTCAAATTAGGGTCTTCAGCCTTCTTTTCTATCGACAGTCCCTGAGAGATGAAATCTATTCATAAAACCAGCTGTTACTTAGACATGTCCACATGGATATCCCACTGATATCACAATCTCAAAATGCTCCAAATGCAACCCCTTTCCCCAAACCTAATAGTCTACTAATAATAAAGTTAAGTTCAGAAAAGTGCACGCATCAAAAGAGAACAGCTTCATGAATTTTCTCAAATGAACACAAATGTGTAACCAGCTTCTAGATCAAGAAACAAGACATTATTGGGGCACCTGGGTGACTCAATCAGTTGTGTCCAACTTTGGCTCAGGTCATGATCTCACAGTTTGTGGATTTGAGCCCCGTGTTGGGGTCTGTGCTGACAGTGTGGAGCCTGGAGCCGGCTTCGGATTCGGATTCTGTGTCTCCCTCTCTCTCTGCCCCTCCTCCACTCATTCTCATTCTTATTCTCATTCTCATTCTCTCTCTCTCTCTCCCTCTCAAAAATGAATAAACATTAGGGGCGCCTGGGTGGTTCAGTCAGTTAAATATCTGACTACAGCTCAGGTCATGATCTCCTGGTTCATGAGTTCGAGCCCCGCATCAGGCTCCGGGCCGTGGAGCCTGCTTCAGATTCTGTGTCTCCCTCTCTCTCTGCCCCTCCCCCGCTCACAGGCTGTCTCTCTTAAAAATAAATAAACATTAAGAAAGAAAAAAGAAACAAGACATCATTAGTTTCCCAGAAGTCTCCTCTAGCGCCTCCTCGTCCAGTAAAAATCTCCTCCAAAGGGTGAGCATGTTGTTCTTTGTGGTTACACAATACAACCTAAGGCAGTTGAGCAGCCCATCTTCAGTGGCAAAGTCAGGGATAACTAAGTAAAATCAGGTAGCAGAAATATATGTTTGATGCACTCCCCCATTTGCTATCCATCTCCAAACCTAAATGCATATTTCAGACTAGTTTGTAGATGAGACCAAAACTAGTAAAAAGGACACTTTAGCTACTTAAATAACAATTTCCTATGAAATGCAAACTAAGGCCTGTTAATACCCTTCAATATATTGCATAAAAAGGCATTTTCTCAATGTTGGGTAAGCTAACTGAATTATGTGAAATGCATCTTCTGATACAGGTTGCTTAAAAACTCAAATCTATAAGGTTGCTTAAAAACCCAAACCCCAAAAGTAAAAAATTCAATGAAATCAAAAGCAGAGATACTTAAATATTTTGTATTTATGAATTACTATGAAGAGGTTACACTGTTCCTTTGTGGCGGTGTAACGTAATGAAATGAAATCTCTCTCAGGACAGTGTACCAGGCTGCTTAAACATTAGTTTATAGATAAGTATTGCCTAAATCTCTAGAAAAGAAATACTAATAACTGCTACCAGATCAACTTTAGACATCCACCCTTTTTTGGCTGAGAAGGGTAAGTCAGATAAAAATATTTTCCATAATAACTTAGATAAGCCTTCATTATATTAATTATTTGAAAAACGTTCTTAAAAAATTTTTTTTTAACATCTATTCATTTTTGAGAGACAGAGAGGGACAGACTGTGAGTGGGGGAGGGGCAGAGAGAGGGAGACAGAATCCAAAGCAGGCTCCAGGCTCCGAGCTCTCAGCACAGAGCATGACATAGGGCTCGAACCCCGAACCGTGAGATCATAATCTGAGCTGAAGTTGGACACTTAACAAACTGAGCCACTCAGGTGCCCCTACTTGAAACATATTCTTCAAAACAAAACAGTGCCTTTTAAATTTTATTTTCTGTATATTCTGTATTTTCTTCCAATGTTGTTCTATAGGCCTGGTACAGGTATCTTTTTCCACGAACTCATTAGCCATTCTTAATCCAGGAAAAACTCTTTTTTTAAATCCTAACTTTGTAACAGATATTTCAAATATAGTAGTTTTCCACATAAACCTTTCAAAGTTCTAAATATCTACACATGACCTTTCTGTTCAAAAACGGTGCATTTCCATGGTAGGAGACAAGTTGATTCTAAAACATTAAGTCATGTTTGACTGACATATTTCTGAGTAAAATATAGATATATTTTAAGATTTAAAAACTAGGGTTACTTACACAGAACACTGATTCTTGGAAACAATGAAGTCATATTGGTTTATTATAAAGTTCTAAAACAGTTATATAGGTGATACTACAAAGGGGAACAAAAATTAGGTTGGTATTGATGAGTAACTCCTAAATGTGTGAGGCAGCCTTCATTGGAAGGCTGTCTGTTAAAAATAAAGACTCCTAATCAGAAAACCTCAGACAAACTCAAACGGAGAGACATTCTACAAAATCACTGGCCTAGTAAGCTTTACAACCAAAAACACCATAAAAGACAAAGGCTGAGGACTGTCCTGAATTGGAGGTGGTGTAAGGGGGGATGACAACACAATGAAATGTAGATTCCTGGCTAAAAAAATGGAACAACTGACAAAATTTACATGAGGTCTCTAAGTTAATAGAATCGTGTCAGTGTGTGTGTGTGTGTGTGTGTGTGTGTGTGTGTGTGTGTGTGTGTGTGTTTTCTTTGACAACAGTGCTTTGGTTATATAAGATGTTAACCTTTGAGGAAGCTGGGTGAAGAGTCTAAAGGAACTCTGACCTATTTCTGCAAGTCTGAGATTAGTTCAAAATAAAGAGTTAAAAAAAAAATGACTGATTTGTTGGTCCCAACCCTATGATTCTGATCTAATAAAGTGGGACTCCAATCGGACTTCTAAAAAATTCCTGAAGAGATTCTGATGTTCCACTAGGTTTGGGAACCACTGGTTCAGAGTTATTGTCATTGAAAACTCTATGAACAAGTATTCAGGATAATAAAACTATTGTATATTCATAGAGCACTTAAAATACCAAAGTGCTTTCGCCTACAATATCTCAGTTGATCCTGAGAAAAATTCTGACATAGATAAGGTACTGGTCTATGATACTAATAGGGAAACTTCAGCACCAGAAGGTGAAATAAACTGCCCAAGTCATAAGTTTAGTAAAAGACAATAAAGGTCTCTTTAGTCCTGGTCTACTTTTTAAGAACACATCTTACTGATTTTAAAATAAAATGACATTACACTTCAACCAGTCAATAGATACTTAATATCAATAAATATACATACATAGTTTAATGGATACAGAGAAATATGAAACTATTACTGTCATTTTGTAATTATGGTTAAAATTTATCCGATTTTCAAACAACCAGAAATCTCTACTGCATGTATAATAACAAATGATTCCCATAAATATTATGTGAGGGAAATCAGATGATCCAAAAGTAGAAAAAATAAAATGAAATCAGACAAGTAAAATACCCAATCACGGATCAGAGTCTACTGTATGAATTCTAAAATAAGATTTCATTATAAATGAAACTAAAATTTCATTATAGACACATTCTTCAAATAAACTGACAGTTTGCTATTCTTAGAAATATCACCAAAGTAAAGTGCCAAATACAGAATATATTAATAATAAAGGCTTTTCACAAGCTTTTTTTTTAATTTTTCATTAAAGGAATCTGTTATCAATGTTAGCAAATTGCAGCAACAGATATTCAGGCAAGTGAAAGAACTAAATATCAAAACATTGCTTGTTTCAGACAGCAAAGGGCAATTTCAAACTAAGTATAAATTTGAAATGTTAATTCATTTGATAAGTATAGGCACTACAAAACCTCAGTGTTTATACTTGACATCTATATTTGATTTTCAGATGTAATTTATGCACTCATCTGAATCCTGCCCACATGTTTATTAGTAGAGGCTGGTAACAAGTTGCATTCTACACAGTGTCAATCTGTAATTGCCCCCTGCTGATTCTCTCTGCAATAATTGGACAAACAATGAATCTTCCCCAATTAGTCCATTTGTTGTAATTAATGCATCCAATTCATCATAAGTGAAGGAAAGAAGCAAAAATACTATTTCACATTACAATGTTGAAAGGCAGTGTGACTATTTTGAAAGTCATAAAATATAAACTTTTTTTTTTAAGAAACACTTAATCTGGTGAAATTTCTCCAATTTAGGATCAATGCAAGACTCCAGCTTAAACTCCTTTGGGAAAACTAAGTTTTAAAAGGATTCTTTATTTTAGTTAATCCTTTAATTTGTGAAAGTAACATTGTATTGTATGCTCTTGGTTAATTTGGGACTATAAAAGACTTCGTGTTTAAGGACAGAAAGGATTTTTTTTTTTTAATTGAATTCACTGAATTGTTTCATATACTTAGGATATAAGTATTAGCTAAATATTAATCATAGTCCACATATGTACCAGCATAGTTTCTTATTCTTAAAAAATACTTTGCTTTTAAGAAAGAAAAGGCAGGCGCCTGGGTGGCTCAGTTGGTTAAGCATCGGACTCATGATTTTGGCTCATGTCATGAGCTCATGGTTCATGAGATGAAGCCCCCCATGTCCAGCTCTGCACTGACAGCATGGAGCCTGTTTGGAATTCTCTCTCTCTCTCTCTCTCTCTCTCTCTCTCTCTCTCTCTCTCTCCTCCCCTCCCCCACTCACATGAACTCACTCTGCCTCTCAAAATAAATAAACTTAAAAAAAAAAAGAAAATGGTGTTTATGCTAAAAAAAACATTGACAGAGTAGGAGCATTAAATCAAAAGCTTTACTTTAGTTGTTCTAAGATACATATTAACATCTATTGATTCCCACATCTAATACATTCCCACATATTAACATCTATTGAAATCGATTCATTTAATAATCAAATATATGCCATAGTTTTAACTTGCAATATTTTTTTTCTTTCTTACACATAAATTATTGGTGTGTCTTATTAATCAATGACATCTTAGATTCAATGAAATACATACAACACATTGTTTGGTAAGAACAGACCTTAGTAAGGTCTTACATTTTACATAAAGGTATACTTCTTAAAAATGGAACTGTAAATCTTCATTAAATTCATGATAACAAATAATGTATACTGTATCAATTCTTTCTGCAGATGAATGTTTCAGATTTTCACTGAGTTTAGGTTTAGATCTAAACAGTGAAATCAACAAAACATTTTACCTGCTTGGCGTTTAAAAACTATAGAATTTCTATAGACTACTAATGGTATATGATTAATAATAAAAATACATAATAAATGTACACCATACATTTTTCAAAGTTTCATATGCCTAAAAATAATTAATTAATACATTTATATTTTATCCAAACATATCAAATTGTTACTATTTTGAATAAATTCAATCAGGGTCTTGTCACTTTATTAATAACATGGACTATAAAGTGATAATTCTCAATTTCTGATGATTCATTGTATTTTTCCCTCAGATTTTGTTTGTTCATTTTTTCCTCTATATATTTTGTTATTTAGATATAAATACATCTCTATAGACATGCATATGGACAAACTTACATTTAGTTTTGTTTAAAAAACACATACATACATATATGTGTGTATATATATATATATATATATATATATATATGATATTAGGTAATTAATAAATGTTATTTTCCCCCTTCCTTCTTGGAATTTCAAACTATAGCAAAAAAGGGCACAATATAATTTCAGAATTTAATTATGTTCATTTTCCTTTATAACATGACATCCTTAATTTCTACTTGAATATTTAGATGTTTTCTGCTTTAACTAAAGAGAAAGGCTACTTCTAGCACCTAACATCTAGCATACAGAAAGAATAACTATGGACGGCACAAAAAAGAAGACAGAAAGTTTAATCATGAAGGACTACTACTGATTAAAACTATGGGGCCACAAACATTGTTAAGTATCAAAATCATTCTACCTATATCAGTCCAATAATCTGTAATCTGTAATATAAAGAAGTATCCTAATTGGCAACACATAAACATAATTTAAATGTCAAAACTACAAACCACAAATTTAAAAATGCTTCAATCAAATCATGTGATATTCCTTTTAAATTTTTTAAAAAGTTATTTCAGAGAGAGAGAGAGTGAGCAAGCACAGTAGGGGAGCAGAACAAGAAAGAGAGAGAGAGAGAGAGAGAGAGAGAGAGAGAGAGAGAGAGAGAGAGAGAGAGAGAGAATATCCTAAGCAGGCTCCATGCTCAGGGCAGAGCCTGTCATGGGGCTTGATCCCGTGACCCTGAGATCATGACCTGAGCCGAAATCAAGAGTCAGATGCT
This sequence comes from Panthera leo, assembly GCF_018350215.1. Classification (NCBI taxonomy): domain Eukaryota; kingdom Metazoa; phylum Chordata; class Mammalia; order Carnivora; family Felidae; genus Panthera; species Panthera leo. The sequence continues at coordinate 30,746,336 of NC_056693.1, read as the reverse complement.
CAACTGACTGAGCCACCCAGGTGCCCCAAATCATGTGATATTCTACCACACAATCTCAAATCACAAATAGAGCCGTAAGAAAATTCTACTTGAAGGCTTAGAATGGATTTATTTTATAATTTAACTTTCTACTGTTACTAAGCCATTAGTTATATTCCTGTGGTTTCAGTGAAGGACTAGTTTGCCATTTCTGTTTTTGATTTAACAAATCAAATTCATCCATTTGGTGCCATTTGATACTTAACCTTTCACTCATTTATCCATTCGACAAAATTCATTCTATTCCATTCATGGAGCATCTATTATGTGCCTACTATTACTAAAAAAAATCTGATATTCTACATGAAAGGGAGCTTGTTAGAACCTGACTGCCAAGATCATGAACAACATTAAAATAGAAAAAGGTTGTTTCCTGCCCTACCTCACTCTTTATTTCACACCTGCCATTTCCATTTCAACTCACACCCTTCCCCATAATAGTGTGGGCAACCTTTCAAACTCCAAGCATATTTCAAACAAAATTTACCCCTCCTAAATGCTACTCTAGCTACTTGATAAGCAGAAGAAGCATGCTCATATGAAACAGTCATTAGTAACCTATTACCCCTCTTAAAAATTAGCAACTGCTTTTGTTTGTCCATTTGATTTTTTTTTAAGTATATGTGCTACTAGATTGAGCACTCTCTGCTCGATTTTTTAACTGGTCTCATTTAACTGGTCTCAGAGCCTTAATAGAGAATCTAGGCAGGTGAGTGAAAGTTTAGGCTTGAAAGAAGGGGCGTGGCTCATGGCCACAGCCTTCTCCCTAAATAGCTACGTGCTATTTATGCTTTCAGAAAACAATAATGGCTAACATTTATTAAATTCCAGGTACTGCTCCATATGCTTTAAATGTTATTAAATTATTTCATTCTCAAAATAACACAATGAGGCAAATACTATCATTATCCCCTTTTCACACAAGAGGAAACTAAAGCTTGAGAAGTTCAGTATCTGTCCAGGGTCACACTGCTTATAGGTGACAAAACGGGAATTTGTACAAATGTTCCTGGCTCCAAAGTCAAAGAACTTAATCAAATTTGCCCACTGTGCACCAGCCTAACTCACAGAGGTGTGAAGATTAAATGAGACTCTACAAAAGTGCTCTGAAAAGGATACTTTTTTCCTTGTATTAAAAAATTCATCGACAAAAGTAGCAGAAATAATAAAAAGGTTTCAAGCACACTAGCAAGCAAGCAGAAGCAAAACAATGACACGCATGGGTTAAATAAACACCAATTCTGATTATATATCAACCATAACTTACTGTTTACAAATTTAGTTACTCTTAAAGTTTCTATTTCACACTGCTGGTGGTTAAGCTCCAGCACACATTCCCTTCAACTTCATCTGATATCTATCATTTGATATTAGCAACAGCTAATTTTCTCAAACTAATAGAAAAATAAAACTTTTTCAAGCAAATGTTTAATATATCATGAAATACTGTTAATTAAAATTCTGCAACTAAACTACTTAAATGATGACTTCACCAGAAATTAAAAACTTGGCAAATTCAAAATTTAAATAGCAGCTTACTGGAAAGCACAGTAGTGAAAATATTTCAGCTGACTAGAACAGGTAAGCTTCCATTTTACTTACTTGGCTGCAACTTATAAATTCCTCTATCAAAAGGATGTTCTTATATTCTCAACAAGTTTTTCTCTAGTAACTCCTCAGTGTCTTGCCACGTACTTATCTTTTCAGTACAATTCTCACCTATTTTCTCAAGAATGCTATCTCTAAAAACAATTACTAAATTGATCAATGCTGTGCAGTATTAAAATCATTTAATAATCTATTTCTAACAAAAATATAAATACCCCAGGATAAGTCAAGCATTCTACTGTGATATGTTACTACTCCCTACCACATTACATTTTCCAAAAATCCATGTTTCTCTATTATAATTATTTCCTAATGTCCCCTTATGTACATTGCTTTTCTTGAACCAGATTTACTTCTTGTATCTTTTGCCTCTAAAAGATACTATTCCCTCCTAAATTTAAAGTTACTGTAACTTTTGAAGTTTCTTTACCAGTTTCTCTTGGTTTGTGCATTATTTTTTGAATGCACTTCCAAATAGTACACCACTTTGCCTATGTATCTGTTTAAGTTAAAACTGAAAAACTTTAATTATACTAACTCTTAATGCATTGAACGATTAAATACAGGGTTTCCTATTTAAAACTAGACAGAATATTGGAAAAATCAGCTGCTTTCATGCCCAAACCACTAAATATAAAAGGAGTAAATATTTAACTTTCAAATTTCATTTTAGCTGTCTGCAAATAAAATGCAAAATCACAAATATTAATCACTGCTCCATTACGGCAAGAGAGCCCATGTTATTTAATGGTTGGGATGGAAAGGCATCAAGCCATAACAATATAATTCAGTTTGGTGACAGCATTTAAAATGCTGAGAATCAATGTCTTCCAAATTTTTGTCACTTCTCGGTATCTATACAGTGTATCAGTAATTTCTTACGCAAATGAAGATTTTCATAATAAACAAATTCTTTACTGTGTACTCTTTTGTGTGGAAAAAAAGAAAACAGGTTGAACACCTTATCTAAAATTTCACATAAAGCCTTCAAAAATGACCAAATGTTTCTGCAAAAATAACTCTAAACTGTTGGCCCTGGGTTATTTTTACCCTTGCATGCAAAAACTTGCGTATAATACATATATTAACATTTATTACATTTTATTTTTGAAAATGTATTAGATAAGTCATCAGATAAAAACACTGAGCATTAATGTACCCTCCTAGAGCAATTCCTTGTCCTTATAATTCTCTTGGAGCATTAATCCTCACCTGGCCTCTTTATTACATAAAGTAAATCAGAGAGAAAGTGAGGGAGTAAACCAGGGAGAGCTGAACACTGCTCATCGTTGATTTACGTGGTCTTGGTTTTCCTGCTATTCCATTTAGTCCAAAGTTGTGGGTTTTTGAGAAAATACTGTATTTCACGTTTCCAATCTATAAGGTGCCCAATGAAGTACAACCAAGAGGTAAAGAAAACTGATAAAAATATTTCAGTGCACTTCCTACTAAGGAAGTGACTTTGGAACTGGCACAGCAATGGGTTTGGTTTTGTTTTCCTTTTTCTGTTCTATGTATGCAATGTTCTCCTATTTTAAATTTCTTTTACTAATATTAATGTACAGAAAGCTATGTTGAGAGAAGATTAAAACGCAGTAAGTCTTAATTACTCAACTCATTCAAAAAGGAAATAAGGTACACATAGTATCTAACCACTTAAAACTTCAAAGTAGGAGTAAAATACATCACACGCAAATCAAAAGTAAAAGATGAGACAGACTGCACTTTGACAAAAAAATTCAAAGGAATTACATTGATCTCGAAACCAACTTACCCAATTTTTGTCTTCTCTTTCAACTTTGAACAAGTTTTTGTTTTTTTGCTCTCTTTGTCCTTTGGCTTGGATTTCATCCGTCTACCTTTCTTTTCCTCTTTTCCTTCAACTGAAGCACTAGGAAAGTTCTCAGGACTCATTACTCGTGGAATATTGCGTTCCCCACGCTCCTTTGCTTTTGCTATGGCCTCTGATATTATCCGATTAGCCTTTTCTTGCTTGCTTTCTGATTCCACTTTTTTTCTCTGTTTCTTCTCAGACATGATCCTCACCTGGGTATTCTGCAACTTAGTGTATGTCCCAGAACCGTCACTCTTCTTGGAAGATGGAGGCTAGAGAAATCAGAATACTTTTTACACAACATGCCAAAGTACAGCTAAACGATTAACATAAATATTTGAACATTTAAAGTTATGCTCAACGAAGTAAAATACGTGAGCCGACATGTGAGTGCTACAAACAAATGTAAAATTATAACATTTTGCTGATCTAGAAATTAGTGTTGGTATATAAAAAAGCTCCACTACTGCTTTTAAAAACGGTTAAAGAAGGAAAACGTAGATTCACTGATATTTTCACAGCATTCTTGATTAGTTAGCTGATTCAAATTTTGTCCTGTAAATACTCTGTACATTTGAAATAAAAGTCTTTTCTTTCCTTTTCACTCCAGAACTGTGGAATTTATTGATAAATTTAAAATAGCAATTTTGGTTTAGAATACTCCTTATAGTTTATTATTATTTTTAGAAATACAAAGCTTCTCTGCTTTACAAGAAATTAGAACTAGAACCCAAAATCATTTAAATCATTTTTTAATGTGCAATCTATGCAGCAACATAGCTAGTTAGTAAACAGACATTCCCATACTTAAAATTAGAGAAAGTTTTAGTTTTTCCGTGAAAGAGTTAAATGTGGATTTTTTTTTCCTCTCTCTATATCATAATTATTTTGCTCAAGCAATTCTGGAAAAAAAAAACAAGTTTTACAGTTTTACGTTAAAATTATTAATATTTTAGCAGTATCACAGGAAGCAGATCAACAGCATTTAAAAAAAGAATATCCTCTTCAAACACGCATTCATCCACATATACTTAGATCACAGTTTTGTTATGTTCTTACCCGTAAACATGCCTCTGACTATAGCAAAGGAAAAAACCACCAGGAATTTCCAAACACATTTTCATGCTGATTCCAGTGTGCTTCACTGGATATCTTTTCTATACCTGCCTCATCAAAGGTTTCATAGCAGTGCTGCAGCACTGGGAAAGGAAGGAGGGTTTAGAACGCTCACTAAAATGCCACCTTAAGGCCTACAGGCTATAACAAATAACCAAGACTCGAGAAAACAGCAACAAGCTCAAGATGGCGATGCAGTACGACTCCCGCAGCAGCAGCCAGTAATAAGGAAGGTTATTCAATCCCATTAGCCTTTTAGCCCAAAGAACCCCTCCTCCTCCCACTCATTCAGGCTTTCACTTACCCTTCCTCTTGGCCTCTTCACTGAAGACATTTTTGGCGTCAGACAAAGGCTTGCCCTCTGCTTTTTCACCACCCCAGGCAGTGCTCAAGAAAAAAGCATTGAAAGAAGATTCCTAAATGGCCTATTTAGCAAGCTGCAACCAAGAGATGCACAACCCTCCACAAACACACATTGTGATTTATCAACACATTTCTGCCTTGGCAAGTTTATATCCACTGTTCATCCTATTTAGATATGAAAAAGGCTATAAACCCCTCCTAAAAAGCTGGGTTTCCTCAATAGCTGTAAGCAGATAGCCAGATTCCAACAAAGCACAGAAAGAAATGAATGCACAAAGCATCAAAATGCATCAGCATGAATATTAGAGATGTCGTTAAAAATACTGACTCCTTCTGCGGAAGTAGGCCAGCAGATGGTGCTACCAGTTATTATTCCATTAGACTCTGCAATTTAACCCCCAATGGACTGTTCTTCCCTCCATGTAACACATTAACTCTCACTCTGCCATTTCCTGCAGTAAAGTTTTAGAAAATATACGTAAAAGCTGATTTTAGAAGGACATCTGAAAACTCAAACTGTGGTGAAATGGCTTTATGCAGCTATCAATGTTAAAAAAAAAAGAATCCAATGCAATTTTTACTGGAGAAAAATACTTTTCTCCAGGACACCATAAAATACTGGAACTAGGAGAACAGCTAAAGACCAGCAAGGGTTAAAGAGCAGGTCACACATAACAAGTGACTTCTCGTTAAGAAATTAGGTGAGTTCTCTTCGGATTCTTGTAACAAAAGCTAACACTGTGATTTTTAAAACAGACAAATGAGGCTATTTTCATTTAAATTCTAAAGAGAAGTTTAAGATTTTGAAAAGAACACTCGAGAGCTGCCTATATGCCCACAGAGAGCAAATAACAACACTTAAATTTTTTCCGTATTTAAACCTGGAAAAATATACTAATGAATATTTCTAACATCAAAAACACACGAAATTCCTGACCTTGACTCCTCATGTTCTATTTTAAATGAACTGCTGAGTTTTTTGGATTAAATTTTGGTTTTAGTCCCTTGCTAAAAATAAATAACAAGTCTTCCTGAATTTCAGCAATACAGCTTCTCTTTCTATAAAAAACTGAGGCTGAAATAACAAGAAATGCCCTTAAGTATAACCTAAAACAAAATTTTCACTGCTTTAAAATTCAAGTTTACTTCTTTCATTAATACCATTTTTTTTTTTCAGTCGGTCTTGGCAAGTTATCTGATATTTCTATCAAAGAACAATTTTTGTTTTTTTCCCTTTTAAACCAAAGGTCTCAACACAGAGTAATATTATATGACTGATCACGAATTAAGACCAACTGGAAGGCAGGGGAGGAAATTAAGGTTTACAGAACCAGGAAAGGCAAGGAGAGGATCTGACTGCCCTGAGGAGTCATCTACACAAAAATCACAATGACCAACAGTAAGGGCTTATTACTTACTGAGTGCTTACTAAGTTCAAGGCACTACTCTAAGCATCTTTCACCTAACAACTAACTTAATCCTGAACAATAGTAGGGTAATAGTGATAATGGAAAGGAGAGGAGTAGCAAATGATAGATACACTCTTAGAGCAGTATCGCAAAAAGTTAGAACGACCTGAGAGCAAGCAAGAAAAATCATAATGGTAACAGTAATGGTAAGAGCTAACACTTATTTAATCCTTACTGTGTTCCAGGCACTACTCTTCATATTACACATATAGCAACTCCATTAATCTTCAAAACAACCCTGTGAGCCATGCACTTACAGCTGAGGATACTGAGGCATGAAGAAATAATTCCCTCCAGATCACACGGCTGCTGACTGATAAAGCAGGGATCAAAAGGCAAAGAACTCACTAGGAAAACCATACTCCTAACCACTATATGGTATCATATGTGGTTCAAATATCATAATTTACACAGATTAATCTGAATACAAAGAAACTAAGTGACTTTCTCAAAATTGCAGAGACACTAGTAATAAAGCTAGAATGAAATTAATTTTTCCCAGTGCCCTTTCCAAGACGTAGAGATCAACCAGATATGGGTGGGTGAAGAGCAGAAAGGATCAGTGCTTGGCTTCTAGACCAAGGCAAGGTATGAGAAGGTAAAAGAAATAGGAAGTCTAGGCAAGAAAGGATGTGTAGATGTGTGTGGTTAAGTTCAAAAGCTCTAGTAACTGAAAATTTGAGACTGGATCCTCAGAGAGGGTAGGGTTGGAAAAGATGATGTCAATTCTCTCTCTGTTTTCTTTCAATATCTTTAACTCACTGACACTATCCTCAGAACCTAAGATGATTTCCAAAATATATCACTTCTCCCATTAAAGTTTTTCAACAGATTCTATTCCTTGACTCAAAATCCCAATTGTTTAACAATAAATCTTAACAGTGGACAGTAATAGAGAAGTCCATGGTCATATATTTCTTCTGCTATTAGAATGCAATATTTTAAAATGATATTCCCACAGAACATCAATTACTGAGGTGTTAAGTAACTGAACATTTTTAATGTAGGTCATTTCTCAATTCACACATATACACAAACATACAAAAGGATAGCTGATGTGCTTTTTTTAATGTCATACAGTCTTTCTCTTTTCCCTTATATAGGCACTCATCAAATTCTGTCAAGTCCACTTAATTATATTTTGTTCTATTTTCCTCCTCATCCCAACAGCTTTGCTGTATCAATTTCCCACTTGTTATGGTTACACTGTAGTTATACAGAAAAATATCTTCCTTATCTTTGGTGATGATGAAACATTAGGTCTGCAATCTACTCTCCAATTCTTTACAAAGTCAAAGAATTTCTTTGTATTTCACTTGTGATTCTTCTGTAAGTTTGTCATAGTTTCAAAATATTTTTTTAACACAAGTTGTTTAAAAATCAAAACTAAAGGCAAAGATCTTGCTCCCACAAAATCCATATGGTAAAGGACAAAAAAACATAAAAAAGAAGGCACATATACTAATATCATATCTAAATGTTTATAAGACAAAGAAGTCATAGCAAAACATAAAGATGATCTCATATGTGATATATTATGCTGATAGCAACTGAAAGGAATATATGGAGCATCCTGTATATCATATTTCAGTACTGGGGAAACTCAAGGATTTACGGTATGAGTGTTTTTCAAACCACAGGTCATTAGCTAATATCAACTCATGATATAAACTTAGTGGGTCCAGATGAAATAGAACAGAATGAAAAAGTATGGCGTATAGCCTTTATGAATGCTACATGCTACAAAATTTAAAAGTTTTCATACCACCTATTACATCTTTTTCCTTCCTGAGAGAAAGAAGCAGAAGAATTTGTTCAGAAATTAGAGGCATTAAAATCTGAGGGGTGGGGGAGTCAGATCTTTCCTCTCTTGATGGAATGATTTTCCCAAACACTCACCCAACCCACATTCCAATGGGAATTTTTCCATTTCAAATATTTTAGTTGTAGATAAATAATTTAGATTATTGAATTACCAGTGTGTAGACGCGAGTGGAAATTATAAATTTCCAAAAAAGAAGGGGAGAATGGTCACATGGCTACTCTGCATGTACTACAGAACACAGGCTCCTTTATTGGAGGAAATACATATATTTCTATTTCATATATTTTTAAAACAGTATGAAGGAATAAAAGGTCTCAAATAATAAAACAGATACAATTCCTTACTAAGAATAAAACACAGAACAAGGAATTTTTCAACAACACAGGCAAAACTGCATTATAGCTAAAAATCTTCCAACCTTTCTCAGAAGAGAGGATTGTTAGGCTTCAGAACTGGGGGTCAGGGTGGATGGAGGTTCCAATGGAAGACTATATAAAATAGAATAGAGATAGCAAGTATTGAGCAAAAATGAATGTTATTGCCTAGAAACACAATGTAGAAATAACAGAAGAGAGGCAGTTAGGGAAACCCCAAAACACCAAGTTCAAGGGGTTGGTGGATGAAGAGGAGCTAATGAAGGAAAACAAAAAGAAACTACAAGAATGGTAAGTATTAGCAGAAGAGTGGTGTCCTGGAAGCCAAGAGATCTCGAGTTAAAAATTTTGCAGTCAAGGGGCACTTGGGTTAAGTATACCACTCTTTTTTTTTTTTTTTTTTTTTAATGTTTTATTTTTGAGAGAGAGAGAGAGAGTGAGCACGGGAGGGGCAGAGAAAGAGGGAGACCCAGAATGCGAAGCAGGCCCCAGGCTCTGAGCTGTCAGCAGAGTCCAATGCAGGGCTCAAACCCACAAACTGCAAGATCATGACCTGAGCCGAGTCTGGATGCCTAACCAACTGAGCCACCCAGGTGCCCCAAGCATCCAACTCTTGATTTCAGCTCAGGTCATGATCTCATGGTTTGTGAGTTCAAGCCTCATGTCGGGGTATGTGCTGACAGCACGGAGCCTGCTTGGGATTCTCTCTCTCCTCCTCTCTCTTTGCCCCTCTCCCCTCTCTTTCTGTCTCTCTCAAAATAAATAAACATTAAAAAAATTCTGCTGTCAAAAGGAAAGTATAATATAGTAATTTGATATTATAAAGAATTTATAAGGCATTTTAGTTCTCTTAACTTGTTTATGATAAGCCAGTTTGCTAGTTATAATAATTATTTAAATATTCATATAAAACCAACATTCTAAAAATAAATTTAAAGTAAATTTTAGTATAATATGTATCAAACATTAATGTGATGACTTCTTTTGGTCTTTTTATTTATTATACACAACATTTTTTCCGCAAGCTACTGATAGTTTCTTTTAAAGAGAAATGGGGAAAAACTGACATAAAAGCAAATTATAATCTGTTAAAGTCTTTTTCTGAGTTTTACCCTTAAATCTGTTTTCAGAGTTTTTGATAGAAGTGAAGCAATTATTTTACTTTGCTTTTCCTCACATCTGTGAAGTGCCATGTTCACAAACTAAAAAAGGCCTACTCTTATCTTGTGACTTGTGTTAGTACCTACGTCTCCACTTTTAGCTAACCACAACATTCTTTTTTTAGTGTCATAAATCTTGCATTTTACATTGAAAAGGTAATACTATTAAAAGTATTGCCTTTATTTTAATCATCCACATAGCAATTCAGGCAAATAGTACATATTCATAAAAGTTATTTTTTTTTCTAAATAAAAATTTGTTTTGTGACTTACAGGAAACACAGAGAGAGAGGAACATGTTAGAGGCTATCACGGGGGTGCAATCAGCAAAATCCAGAATGTGGGAAACTATAGACAAATGACTCCATCTCTTCCACAAAGGAACAAAATGAAGGGGAACCACAAATTTAAAAGAGATTTAAGGGGGCGCCTGGGTGGCTGAGTCAGTTAAGCATCCGACTTCGGCTCAGGTCATGATCTTGTGGTTCATGAGTGGCTCTGTGCTGACAGCTGGGAGCCTGGAGCCTGTTTCGGCTTCTGTGTCTCCCTCACTCTCTGCCCCACCCCCACTCATAGTCTGTCTCTGTCTCTCTCTCTCTCAAAAATAAATAAATTAAAAAATATTTAAAATAAATAAAAGAGATTCAGGCTAAATGATAAAAGAGAGAAAAAGAGACACTTAAAATACATATTAGCCAAATGTAATGAGTAGCCCTTGTTTTGACAGTGACCTATAAAAAAAATTATAAAAATAAATTTATTATAGTAGGGAATTTTAACTTTGACCAGGCATTTGATTACAGTTATTTATTAGGTGTTAAACTGATTTTGCAATGGTGTTTTATTTTTGTTTTTTAAAATGTTTATCTATTATTTACTTTGAGAGAGTGAGTGAGCAGGAGAGGGGCAGAGAGAGAGAGGGAGACAGAGAATCCAAAGCAGGCTCCACACTGTCAGCACAGGGCCTGATGCGGGGCTTGAACCCATGTAACAGTGATATCATGACCTGAGCTGAAAGCAAGAGTCAGACACTTACCCAACTGAGCCACTCAGGTGCCCTTGAAGTGATATGATTGAGATATGCTTCAAAATAATCCATGTAGGAGGTGGGAATGATAATTAGAGGATCGTACAGATAAAACAGTGCCCTATAAATTGATGGCTATTGTAGCTGGGTGATGCATAGTCTACTTTGGTGCACACTTGAAATGTTATGTAATAAAGAAATTTAAAAAGTTATATTCAGGGAATAACAAGTAGCGTGGCATAACAAGAAAAGGAGGTGCGTGTAGAAGAATCATGAGCAACAAGGGCTGAAAGGTAATGGGTTAGATCATCAAAGGTGTTACAAGTTAATGCTAAAATATCTGGACTTTGTCTTTATGCTGAAGGAATGAGGTAATCAATAAATGATTACATACAGAGAAGTAAGGGGATCCAAGTTTTAGATTTAGGGTTGCTAAGTGGTTTCAATAAAAATACCTGAATACTTGATGAAAAAGTCTATTTATTTATGAAAAATTTATTTATAAAAAGGCCATTCATGATATGAAAACAAGTAATATTTGACTTTTATTTTATATTAGTGTGTACTCCTTTTTCAATGCTGTATTGTTTAAAAGTTCATCTTTTGTGGGGCACCTGGGCGGCTCCGTCAATGAGGCCTCTGACTCTTGATTTTGGCTCAGGTCATGATTTCATGGTTCACGAGACTGAATCCCCCGTTGCGCTCTGAGCTGACAGCATGGAGCCTGCTTGGGATTCTCCCTTTCCCTCTCTCTCTCTGCCCTCCCCTGCTCGTGCTTTCTCTTTCTCAAAATATATAAATAAACTCAAAAAAAAAAAAAAAAAGGTTCCTTTTCTTCCAGATAAATCAAAAAGTGTATTTTAAAAACCTCACCAAGTTTACTACTTCCTTAACATTAAATATACTAAATTCATCAGTCTATAAATTAGCCATGACACTACAAGCTATTCTCAACATAATGTTGTGATTAAGGCATTGGCTCTGAAGTCAGCCAGACCTGGGTTTTAGTCCCAGTTTCAGCATTTACTTGGGCCTCTGCTTCCTCATCTGTAAAAGAGAAATATATCAGTATCTGCCTTGTGATACCAGGACTGTAGTGAGACCTAACAGATAACGTGCTTACTATGGTGGCTGGCAAACAAATACTCAGAGACTTCCGACATTACCATCGTTACTACTGTAATGTGACACTCTGCCCACCTCAGCGTATCAATCATATCGGATATGTGATGTCAGTATATCTTATCACTTACTAGGGATGTTGTTTCGATTCCTTGGTTAAAGTGGTATCTACCATGATTCTCTACTATAAACCTGTCCTTTTAGAATTAATATGTATCTTATTACTATACAAGACTATACAAATACCTTATTTCTCATATACATCTGCCTAGTAATTTTAACATGCATTGATGGTTCCTGCCTGTAACAATTATTATGTTTTTTATGTAACAATTGTTATATATTTGTTTTGTAACAATTATTATATATTTGCCTAATGCAAATTTTCTATTGTTATCATTCCTCCCACATTTTCAATTGGAATTCTACTGTAAAAAGAAGCTGTCTCTTCTATTTACTCATTCAATTATTTATATATAGTATACACTATATATTGTATAAACTCATGGGTATTTATTTTATTCTATGGATTATAATCTGGTACTATGATTATTTATTTGTTGTTTAAATTGTCCCAGCTTTGGCCATTTAGGGGACGTTTGGCCATTTCCAGACAACAATTCAAAACATCACATCAATAAAAAAATTAAAATATTATATATAAATATCACTTTGGTAAATAATATTAACTTCCCATAGCACCTTTTCTAAAATGCTTCTTGGGGAGTATTTTTTCTTTTTAATGTTTACTTATTTTTGAGAGAGAGAGAGAGGGAGAGAGAGAGAGAGAGAGAGAGAGAGAGAGAGAGAAAGAAAGTGAGGGAAGGGCAGACAGAGAGGGAAACACAGAATCTGAGGCAGGCTCTGAGCTGTCAGCACAGAGCCTGACACGGGGCTCGAATCCACCAACTGTGAGATCATGACCTGAGCTGAAGTCAGATGCTTAAATGACTGAGTCACCCAGGCACCACAGGAAAAAAATTTTTGAAGATGTTTAAATGTGTTAATTCACAAACCATTTTCCAGCCCAAAAGTTTCCATAATTTCTGGTGTATTTTCTTATTTCATTTCACAATATTCCTATGTGGTTAAAAATAAAATCAAATATTATTTCTAACTTTGCAGATGAAAGAGGTCAGGCACAGATGAGACAAGTACCTAACACAATGACACAACAGCAGAGTTCAACTCTTAAAAAACAAAATCATCTTCCTAAGTATTGCCATTGCCTACCATTCCCATACAGGTGACTATTGATCCAAAGTTCATAGAGCATTAAATTTATGATACTCTATTAGGAATCAGTAACCTCTCCAAAACAGTTTATCAAGTTGCCATCATTGGGTTTTCTTTCCCCCCAGACTAAGAGAGAAACTGGAGTGTGGCAATGGCACTCTGACAGAACCCAAAGGTGAAGTGCACTCTTACAGCCTCGACAGACAGGTCCTGATAGAGTGGGAGGGCAATAGTGTAAGCAAATTAACCAAGCAGTTGCATAATTGGCTTGATATCACTAACATCACACTCGCAATTCTCTTGGCAGTGTTTCCAAACGAACTGATAAAATACCAAGGAAAAAACCTCTTTCAAGTCTTTTAAAGGAGGCATTGAGAATCAGTTATGTTGAAAGACAACTTATTTTTTCCATACAATGCATTATGAAAAACCAATTTTGATTTTCAGAATTCCGAGATAATTTCTAAAAACCTGTTAGAATACTCAAGTGATTATTAACAAACATAAATGACATTAAGAGTAGGGGAAAATAAATACATTTGCAAGAAGACAAAATAAGGCATGTAAACTTGATATGCAGTTGTAGGCAAAAGAAATATAATTTTACTAGATAATGAAGAATAGCCATAAAAAGTCAAAAGCATTTCAAAAATCACAAAATATATGTAATTGTCCCATATTAGAATTTCATCTTGCATAATGCAAAGACAGTAATGAAAGAAACCGCATCTCTGGATATACTTCTAACCACAAGAAAAAAATTATTTGTGGAAACAGAAGTGATGAGAACCATATACGAATGTTAAATATGCCCTTTTGGTGTTTATGACAGTCTAGGCATGGCAGTTGTGTGTCACTGACTTTATAAAGATAGAACTTTTAAAGTTAAAGGAAGAAAAAAAGTATCATCATATGACCAGAAACTAAAAAAGGATGGACAGATCAGTAAGGTAGGAAATGTAGTACCTGGAGTCAGGAGACTCGAAACCAAAATTTACAATGAGAAATTATTCTAGGGGGGAAAAAAACAAAAAACAAAAAACAAAACTGTCTCTAAACACACTGGTTGCAGCCATACAGGTTTCAGAGAGGCAGAGCACAAAAGACAGAATTAGTAACAGCATGAGAGGCACTGACCTATAAGAACAGTGCTGTGAAGGCCACAGTGATTTAAGGTTTGATAAATGACGAAGGACAATTAAAAATGCTCCCCTGACTGTTTTGAAAAACAGCTAGGATCTTGAGGGTACAGTGTGTGAGGGGTGGGATGGATGGGAAAGGAAGGGTAGGGAAGGAGGCAAAACATGACAGAGAACATCATTCAGATAGTAAAGAGTGTAACCCTGATGTTGAGTCTGAACCTGGTGCAGTCATGCTGCATTTAAGAATAGAAAGAAGCAAACCTAATCCTGTCAGGTGAGACCTTCCAAAATTTATCAAACAGATTCTATTTCCTCAGCTTGCACTAAACCCCTCCAAATGAATATTTTCAGTTTAAATTTGTGAACTGGTGCCATCTGGTCAATCTCTTGGGTTCCTACTGGCCTTTCATTTCAGCTTAATCTCTCTTCAGCCACCCTACCATTAGTTCTTAATTAGCCTCCCTCTTAACGCATCCCCAAAAATACTGATTAAAAAAAAAAATCTTATGAGGCTGAATCTATAAATGGGCATGCTTGCACACATACACAAAACAACTACTTAAGTAAAAAATAAGTGGTACATGCCTTAACAGCAGCTCATGTGAAAAATACCAGGGAATTTTAGCTCACTGTAAGCTAAATAAGTGTATGGTGTAATGAGCTTGCCAAAAAAGCAAATTCAATCTTAGACTGCACAAACAAAAATGTGGTATAATGAACAAGATAATTACAGTATACTCTAGTTTCACCAAGAGAAGTGTATTCTGTCTTGGATTTAAAAGGAACATGAGCTACATCACTCATACAAGATATATTATTTGAGTATATACTACCTGCCAGACATTGTTATATGTGCTGGGAATAAAAGAGTAAATAAACAAGATGACAAAGTTCCTGTTCTAATATAGCTAAGATTTTAGAGGAGTGAAGAAAATAGGGAAAACATCAGGTAAAGGTAAAGGCTACACAGAGAATGAAAATAGGATGATGTGATTCAAAGTGGTAGGGTAACGATTTTAGA